>NC_056682.1:137670183-138270183 GCF_018350215.1 Panthera leo | reverse complement strand
GTAGATAAACAAGACTGCTCGAGTTGTGTTGAAAGTCCACAGTGATGAACACAAAGAAAGAATTAAGCATGGTTAGCCAACCACAAAACCTACTGTTGGTCCAGACGGGTTCTGCATTAAAGGAAAGTATGCTGAAAGGGAGAGGTGTTTGGGAGAATGTGTGACAGTGAACAACAGTGTGTGGACCACAGCTGGGACCTCAAGCCAAGTCTGCATGGTTTGCTTGCTCGCTTGCTTTTTTTTTCTTGCAAAAGTGAAAAACAACTATAATTTTCTCACCACCAATTTTTTATGTGAAATACAGAATAAAGCTAAATCAGATCAATTTTTTTTTTTGAGAGAGAGAGAGAGGGAGAGGGAGAGAGACAGAATCTTAAGCAGGCTCCACACTCAGGCTCCACACTCAATGCAGGGTCCAATCCCACAATCATGACCTGAGCCAAAATTGAATCAGACACTTAACTGATTGAGCCACTCAGGTGACCTGAGATCAATTTTTTTAAAAAGCAACGATAGATAATTTAAAATGTTTCAATGGCATGAAATAACAAAGGAGAATAGTAACAGCGTGTCCTGTAAGATTTCCTGAACTTGAATTATTTCTCATTGAAAAGATAAGACAGCATAAGGCTAAATATACACATTCTTTAAAATGTTTTTTTTTTTTAATGTTTATTTATTTTTGAGAGAGAGACAGAGCACGAGAGGCGGAGGGGCAGAGAGAGAAAGAGTCACAGAATCCGAAGCAGGCTCCAGGCTCTGAGCTGTCAGCACAGAGCCTGATGCGGGGCTTGAACTCATGGAGTGTAAGAGCATGACCTGAGCTGAAGTCAGATGCTTCACTGACTGAGCCACCCAGGCGCCCCTAGATATACACATTCTTGACAAGGGTGCCAAAACAATTTATTGCAAAAAGAATGGTCTTTTCAACAAGTGGTGCATACCCATTTGCAAAAGAATGAACTTGACTCCTTCCTCACACTGCAGACAAAAATTAACTTGAAATGGATCACACACGTAAATGTAAGAACTAAAACTATAAAAGTCTTAGAGGTGAGCATAGGAGTTAATCTTCATGACCTAGGGATGAGCAATATTTTCTCAGATGCAACATCAAAAACACAAAGAACTAAAGAAGATAGGTCCATTGAACTTCATCAAAATTAAAACATTTGTGCTTCAAAGGACACCATCAAGAAAGTGAAAAGATGACCCACAGACTAGAAGAAAATAATTGCTAATTACATATCTGATAAGAGATTTGCATCCAGAATATATAAAGAACTCTTATAACTCAATAATAAAAGGACAAATAACCCAATTTAAAAATAGGCATAGGATTTTTTAAAAATTCTCCAAAGATTTACAAATAGCCACTAAGAATATTAAAAAATGCTCAACATAATTAGCTAATAGAAAAGTGCAAAACCACAATAAGATACTACCTCATACCCACTAAAATGGCTATAATAAAAGATACAAATAATAACAAACATTGGCAAGGAAGTGGAGAAATTGGGTCTCTTACATATTGACAGTAAGGGTGGTTAAGCATCTGACTTCAGCTCAGGTCATGATCTCATGGTTTGTGAGTTCAGGCCCCACATGGGGCTCTGTGCTAACAGCTCAGAGTCTGGAGCCTGCTTCACATTCTGTGTCTCCCCCCCCCCCTCTCTGCCCTCCCCCACTCATGCTCTCTGTCTGTCAAAAAATAAATAAATGTTAAAAAAAATTTTTTTAAAGAGAATGTGAAGTAGTACAGATGGTGTGGAAAACAAAATGTTAAACACAGAGTTACCATATGATTTAGCAATTCCATTCCCACATATATACTCAAGAGAGATGAAAACATACATCCATACAAAAAGCATGTATGCAAATGTGCACAGCAGCATTATTCATAATAGCCAAAAAGTGGAAACAACCCACATGTCCATCAGCTGAGGAATGGGTAAATAAAATGTACTATTTTCATTCAAGGGAATAATACTGGACCCTAAAAAGAAAGGAAGTACTATTTTACTGTTCCCATTTTACAGATGGGAAGATTTGTGTGGAGAATCTTGTCCCTTATCCAAAGTCACATGATATTCAAGGGGCTGAGCTGGGTTTAGATCACTGGTCTGTCTGCAAAATAAATGCTCTTTTTTTTTTTAAATTCCCTATGGAAATGATACCATAGTTTTTTTTAATTCCCTATGGAATTAGTCAGCTTTTTAAATTCCCTATGGAAATGATACCATAGGTTGCTTTTATCGAATACTCGCTCTATGCTAGGTACTTTGTATATTTCATCTTACTCTTCCTCCTTTGCAATTGTCAGGTTTATCATCTCTACAGCAGAGAGATGACCCAAAGGAGTAGTTAAAGGCCTTGCCCAGGACATAATGCTAAAAACTGGGCTGAGCTGCAATTTGAACCCATGTCCATCTACTCCCAGAATCAGCATTCTCCCTGCTAAATCCTGCTGTCATTAGGTTCTCAGGATGAGTCTTTTTTTTTTTTTCTTTAATGTTTATTTATTTGGGGGGGAGGGGGAGGGCAGAGGGAGGAGGGGCATAGAGAGAGGGAAACACAGAATCCAAAGCAGGTTCCAGACTCTAAGCTGTCAGAGCAGAGCCTGACGCGGGCCTTGGATGCCCGAGCCATGAGACCATAACCTGAGCTGAAGTCAGAAGCCTAACCAACTGAGCCACCCAGGTGCTCCTCGGGATGAGTCTTTAATGCATCTCTGGGGTCTGCCCTTTTCCTTCCTTGCTCAAGGACACAAGGCTAGCCTGATGCTCTGATAATTCACACCAGGACTTCCCCATGAATTTCTGGTTGGGCTCATTTCCATGAGCTTTACTCTCTCCAATGCACTTTTTAACCACCATCTTCCTCGAACAGATCACTTCTATTTCTCCATCACTTAAGAACATGCAATGCCCGTCAAACCAAATCCAAAGTCCTCATCTTGGAATGTACTGGTCTCCGTACTAAACCCGGCTATACACTACCATTGATCAACTGGAAGCTTTTAAAAATCCTGTTGCTCAGGCCACACTCCAGACCAATTTAGTTAGAATTTCTGGGTGACGGGCCCAGCCATCAATATTTTATTAAATCTCCCTAGGTGATTCCAAAGCGCAGTCAGTATTGAGAAGTACTTAAGTAAGCCAATCAACTCCACAGCATAAACCTGGGCTCATTTATTTATTGTCCTTCATATCTACCACCTCTGCCCCCACAGTCCTACTCATTTGCTCAGGGAGAATGCTTTCTCTTCTCCTCTCTCATAATTCAAGTCTCTCTCACCTGCCAGACCTTGGCCCAACCCCACCCGCTCCAGGAAGACTTCTGTGAATATGCTGACCTCTACACAAACCCTTCGTCTACTATATACGCACTTATTGTCCAAATAATTTCATTAAGAACATGTAATACAACACTTTTTCTAACTACTTTACAACTATTAGTCTATGGTCCCTACAATCGTATGAAATATTAGTGCCAAGATCTTTTTCTGTATACTCTGTTATTCCACTGAGGCTCCTTTGTCCGATTTCACAATACCTAGCACCCTGTAAGACCTAATTTGTGCATTTGTTTCTTCTCTCTAAAATCTCAACTACCCAGCCTTGTCCCAGTGCCTTGACTATTCTGTGATGATTCTACATCTCCTCACCAGACCCTGCATTTTCACCCCTCCATGCAGTTGCCTTTGCCCAGAATTCTATGTACTCTCCAATCTGGCAAAATTCGACTCTATTAATTTTCAAGGCTTCCTTCCATCTCAACTCATCTCTGATTCTTCCTTTGTCAGACAGAGCTAATGGTGCCTTGCTTCATGTTCCTACTGCACTTTATTTATGCCAGGAACTTAGAACTTACCACAGTGGATTAGAGTTGATAGACCTCCGCTGATTTAAATAAGAAAGCATGCCAGACGCGCATGTGACAAAATAGAGGATCATTTAACCATAAAGCCAAACTTCTGACACTGTATTTTCCTTATAAGCCTGACAACAAAGTGCTGTTGACTTGCAAGACCATTTTCATGGCTCATAACATCACTGGGGGGCTGACCTTTGAAAGAAAGGTTCTGGCCCAGGACACCTGTTACGTTGTGTGCATGTCATGTATGTAGGCATGCACTGGCCTCCTTTCAATAAAAGCTACAAAAAAAGGAATTGGTGGAGAGGACGATGTGCAAACCTGTCCCTCTCTTTGAAGTCCATCACTGATCAGAGATAAAAAGACCTTTGCACTGACAGAGGGGAGCAACTTGAAAGCACAGTGCCTTAGAGAAAGACAGGTATCATATGTTCTCACTCCTATGTGGAACTTGAGAAACTTAACAGAAGACTGTGGGGGAAGGGAAGGGGAAAAAAATAGTCTCAAACAGAGAGGGAGGCACACCATAAGAGACTCTTAATACAGAGAACAAACTGAGGGTTGATGGCAGGGGTGGGGGTGAGGGGAAAATGGGTGATGGGCATTGAGGAGGGCACTTTTTGGGGTGAGCACTGGGTGTTGTATATAAGTGATGAATCATGGGAATCTACCCCCAAAACCAAGAGCACACTGTATACACTGTATATTAGCTTCCTTGACTATAAATCATATTAAATTAATAAATACCAAAAAACAAAAAATACAAACAAAACAAAACAAACAAAAAAAGCACAGCGCCTTAAAGCAGGCCAACGTAGTAGCAGTTTCTTTTTAAAAAAATTCCAGATTCAAAATAACCTTGCAAAAGTCCATTTTAAAAAGTCACCAAGAGAAGCTGTGGCAAATGAGAATTCCATACCCAGGAGGATCTTATCAATAAGCGACTCCAGATCCCTCCTCTGAGACATACATTCTTTTTATAGAGGATGAGGGAGTTAATTGCACATTTCAAAATAAAATTGAAACATGGTTGCTGCTATAAAAGTCTACGAGCTGAGTTTTTTAATCTTGAAATTGCCATTCTCCCATTTCCATACTAACACATTATAATAAGCATAACACGTGGAGAGGAGAAAGCATATAGCACAAGACTATTTTTCTGTGGAGGATCTCCTCACTGGGAATTCAACGTATACAAAATGGTGCCCAACCAATTTCCCTTTTGTAACTAAATACTCATTTTCCAGCTTCTTATTCTAAAGTCCCCTCAAAAGATTCCAGATTGAGTCCCAAGTTCCTCTCACGTCCCCACTTTAACATGTGACACCCATGAACTCACCTGCAGATTTGAGGAAAGGTTTCAGATCACATTCCGATCTCAGCATGATGACTCTTTCCCAGCTTCAAAGTTCAATAAAACCCAGGTTTTGTCTAAACAAGAATTCACACTGTGTGATGTCATGACTTGTCTATAATATCAGCTCTAATCGAGTTATTCCCAGCTGACAAATCTTCAACAGTGAAGATGCAGACATATGGCTTGAGAGGCAGAATTCAATTTAAGTGGGCTGGCAAGATGAGGAAAGGTGTGGGAACAGGATCCCTGGGGGAGGAGAACTTTGGATTTGTTTTGGAAAATGAGTGTCTTTTGGATATCTGAAGAGAAGAAGGTGGTTGTGGATCAGAGGGATAGAACAAGCAAAGACTCCGGGAAAGGCAGAAAGAAATCTGTCAATGGCAAGGTGACAGGTACAGTTGGTTACCTACTGTTAGGTGCTAAATTGTATCCTCCCCCCCCATTCATATATTGAAGTCCTAGCCGCCCCCCCTCCAGTACCTCAAAATGTGACTGTATTTGAAGACAGGGCCTTTAAAGAGATGATTAAATTAAACGAGGCCTTCAGGGTGGGCTCCAATCCAATCTGACCAGTGTCCTCATAAGAAGAGGAGATGTGGATATAGAGAGAGACACCAGAGATGCACACACACAGAGGAAAGGCCATGGGAACAAACAGCAAGAAGACAGCCATCTACAAGCCAAGGAGAGATGCCTCCGAAGAGATCAATGCTGTCACCACACTGATTATGAATTTCCAGCCTCCAGAACTATGGAAAAATTAATACTTACTGTTTAAACCCAGGCTGTTGTTGTCACAGTGGCCCCAGCAAACTGATACACCTACCAAACAGTCATTCCTCCCTCCATTCCTCCTACCTGACAGAGTTCAGAGTCTCCCAAATGCCCCTGCAGCTGGGGCACAGACAACTGAATCCATCCTGGCACAGAAGGGAATGTCCAGAGGGACTCTGGAAAGGTCTTCTATCATAAACAAGGAGAGACAGGGGTAGAGAGGGCAGGGAGGGGTGAATGTCCTACCCAGGACACTGTCTTAAAAGGACACAATCCCAGGAGCTGTGGTACGTGTCATCTTGTATCATTAAATGAACACAAGAAAATTAGAGAGGAATTGGTCCAGCACCCATGGCAATATTGAGCCACTGAATCAACTCTGCAGCTGCCTTCCTTGATTTCTCGTCATGTGAGACAATAACTCCTATTGTCCAAGCCCATCTTAACCAGATTTATGACTTGCTGGGTCCAGTGAGAGGAATGACCTGGCTAGTAGAAGAGATTACATTAGTGAAACAAGTAGACCCAGGTTTTGGAGAAAAGTTAGACAGTAACATAGGAATGGGGGGGGGGGGGGGGGCAGGAAAGGAGAATTAAAGATAAATTCTGGGATTCCAGACTGGGAGCCCATGAGAATGGAATACCTATAAGGAGTGTGGGTGACTTTCTTCTCTGGAAGGGACAACTTAGTTTTCTAAGCCCACCTCCCTGAGTTTACTTGGTGGCTCAGTGAGGGTTCAGCCAGCCAGGAGGAGAGATTGTTCTCTAAAACTGCTGAGGGTGGAACGGGTCTGGGGTAGCAGTCGAAAAGTCAGTGGCCAAGTGGATGCTAATATCTGCTGTTACAGTGGGTATATCCACGGTTCACATCATACCTCAAAGCATGGAAACCAGTACCTGATACATTCATATCGACTCTTGCTATCTGTGGCCAGTTTTACAATAATTCAAGTAAAATTCTTTTGAGCTGTAAAAACCTTGTGAACTGTGAATCTGTATAATCTTTACCATGATGGTCTGGGGACCTGATGTCTGGACTCAAGTCTACCACTAACTAAATGACCTCAGACAAGTCAATTACCTTCTCCAGACCTCAGTGTCTTAAGCTATAGAAGAAGGTGGGGAAGGGGGTGCTGATGAGAACAGTGGCCTTTCCTGTGGTTTTCTTTTTTGGCACTGAAATTCTTTCTTGTATAAAGTCGTAATTCAAACTACCAATATGTAATAATAAAAATGGGACCACTAAAAAGTCACAATCATTGCATATTTAGACTCTGCCAGGCTTTGTGCTAATAAACACTCCAGGTGGGTTACCTCATTTAATTCTCACTCTTAACATTGTAAGATAGGAAATTTCATTGTCATTCTTGTTTTATAAATGAGGAAACCAAAGCACAAAGAAGTTAAAAAATTTGCCCGAAGTCACCGTTAGTAGAGCAGGAAGACTGACTCTTCCATCTTGGCTTTTGACCTCTAGCTATATGGAAGTCTTGTGTGTGTGTGTGTGTGTGTGTGTGTGTGTGTGTGTGTGTGTGCGCGCGCGCACATGTGCATGCATGCACATGGGTCTAGAAAATTTGGCCTTCTCTTTAGTCCCTGAAGTAGCACCATCCAGAGACCTGGGTAATCACAGAATTAAAACCCACCAATCCACATGATCCTCAAAGCAATAATGTATTAACAAGGTAGGCAAAAGGTAGGTGCCTAAATGGATTTTGCTGGGGAAGGGGAGATGTGATACAACTTGAAAATAAGCAGTATATTGTCCCATTGTTTTGATTTGGTTTCAGCTACAGTTTTGAATTTGTTTTAAATTTCAATTAACATCAATAATCATATGAGGATCATACACTTATATACATAAAGAAGCAGGGGCTATAAAAATTTTGAGGAACACTGATTAGACAGTTCTTTGGATGTATGAATTTTAGTTTCCCTGGCTCTGCCATCTGCCTAGTTTCTGCTTAATTTCACCACTCATAGTCAACCTCTTAACCTTGTATAAGGTAAGGCAGGTCATATGCCCTAATCTAGATCAGCTGATAAAAGATGGGCATCCATGTGACAGAGCACCCACTGACTCCCACTATGATAGTAATCACAAGAGCTAACATTTATTGTATCCTTATTAGGTGCAGAAACTACAATAAAGACTTGTATATACATGTACTTATTTGATCCTCACACAATCCCAAGCATCTACTATCTGCTAAGTAATGTCTCCTCAGGAGGCCTTTTCTCAACTCTGACCTGAGAGAAGTGCCCCCCCCCCCCGCCCCAGGCTCTCATTACACCTAGAACCTACTAGGGTTCTACAAAGCACATAGCTAATGATATCAAATCTTGTGTTAACTCTGCCTTCCTGAGGAAAATCTCCTGGAGGACAGGAACTTTGTCTTACACATTCTGTGTCTCTAACACTAGACACAAGGATTGGCATATAGTAGGCATTCAATAAATATTTGCTCAACACTGGCAGATACTTAGCTACCCCACTCAGCTACCCCAAATGCTTCCCAGCTCATTCCTCCACTCTAGTGAATGGAAAAGCTAGGTAATTTTCCAGTTTTCCAGGAAGATTCTGAAAAAAAAATTTCCTCTTCCTGATACCATGAAGTTGTCTGACAAGAAAGCTCTGTGAGGGTATGATGCTTAGAGCCATTTTGTGATCAGGAGGGAAAGACCAAGAGAATCACAGGAACTCAGAACTAGATCCTTGATGTCTTTGAACCACTGGATCTTTCCTACAATTGTCTCTCTCCAAGATTACCTGCTATATAAGATAAATAAACTCCTTTTGTTAAAAAAAAAAAAAAAAACTAAGAGTTTCTGTTACTTGAAGCTTGAAGCATTCCTTGTTATCCATGAACATTTTGAAATCATGAAGACCCAGTTTCTAATCTTAAAAAAAAAGACCCTATACATATGGGGTTGCCAGAATAAATATAGGACACCAGATTAAATTATTACAAATGTATGACTTTTTAAAAACAATGAGTTATTTTTCAATGTAAGTATATCCGCTCCATATTTGAGACATATCTATATTTAAAAAATACTTATGGTTTATTAGAAATTCAAATTTAACTGGGTGTCCTGTATCTTGCTAAATCTGGCAACTCTTCATGGATAGTAACAAGCTGCTTCTAAGAGAAGCAGAAGAGAGTCTTAAATCAGAACATCTGATTTACCAAACAAAACCACTCCCAGGATGAGATAACAGCAATAATAACAACTTAAATTATACCATCCTTCAATTTTCAGAGAACTTTCATAGACATTACTCATTCATTAGATAGCTGCTGTTTACAATATATATAAAGAAACACTTGATCTTAATGAGTTATTTGCCCAAGGTGGCACAGCTGCTTAAAGGCACTGAGATCTGAACTCTCATCTCCAGATCCCTGGATCAGTGCTGTTTCTCTGTAACACAGGCTCTCAGACTTCACTGTGCAGCAGAATCACCTAGAGGCCTTGTTAAAAACCCAGATGGTCCAGGGTCTTTACCTACTAGCTGGTCTGGGGAGGGTCTAAGAATGTGCACTTCCAACAAGTTTCCAAGTGATGCCGATGCTGCTGGCACTAGGATCACATCTTTTGGAAACCACAGCTTTATATGACACCAAGACAGTTCTTCGCTAGGTGGACAGAATCAACAAACATCCAACCTCATTCCAAGAAGAGAGAGGCCTGGATAGTTGCATATCAAAGCCAAATGATAACACATTAATTGCAGAGAAAAATACGCTCTCTTTTTCCTCTGGCTTGTATCATTTGGAGCTTGAAACCTAAATGCATACATGGGGGAGCAGGTTAAAATGAACGTGATGCCTTGTGTTCCACTCTTTTGAACCCTGGTGTTTATTCATTGGTGTAGATGCTGCCCAAACAAACCAGAGGTTTTACTAAAACATGGGAGGTAGGAGTGTGTGTGTGTGTGTGTGTGTGTGTGTGTGTGTGTACGCACACGCACACACATGTGCCACATTTCTGGAAGACAGGCAGCATAAAACTTCCGGGTCACTACGAAACTGCTGAGGAGCCTGGAAGTGAGAATCTCCAGTGCCTCATCTCTAAAATCATGCGTGGGTCAGGGCATGAAACTCGACCTTTTGGATAAGCCAAGAGATGTCCTTCGTTTATACAGAGTCAATTACATTCTCCATCTTTTCTCCTTTCCTTGTCTCCTTCCTACTCCCACAGCAACCACCTCCCAGACAGGAAGATAAAATAGAAATGGAGAGGGGCGGCCAATTGTAAGGCAGTCGAGTGCGGCTGCCAAACCGCAGGTGGGTGGGGGGTGAGAAGCAGGGACATGGAAGAGAAGAAAGAGCTATTTATTCTCTGAGTCTCTGAGTGGTAATTTCACTGTCTACATAAATAGTGGCTGAGAGCATTAAAAACAAATACAAATATACTACAAACATGGTTCACATTCTTGGGGCCTCCCTCCATGGGTGAGTCCTGAAAGTCTTCTGGGGACCTCCAACAGTCCCCAGTCAACCCAGATGGCCCAGCCAGTAGGTATCCCAGGACCCCTCACTGCATTCCAGGTTAGCAATTACCCCTTGTAGATCCATATAGATTCTCCAGGGATGAGAAAACAAAGAGTAATTGGTTTCATTTTTTTTTAAATTTTCAAAAACATTAGTGTTGTAGAAAACTATAAAGAATAACATAATAACGAATGCTCACAGCCCTATGATCCAGATTTAGCAACTGTCAATGTTTGGTTGTCTCTCTTCCAGGTTTTAATATTTTGCTTTTATGGAGTTAAATGACAGATAGTCAAACATCTTTTTATGCCACCTATCTATCCCTTTCCTATTATTCTCATGCAACAAATTTTCTTTTATTTCATTAAAAAACTTTTACAAACATAAATGTGCATTAGAGAACCTAGAATATTATTTTTGTTTTTTGTGTTAATTACCAGTGGAAATATATTTTGTTTATATAAATGATTCATACTGAGTATTTGGTTCTCTGTTTTCACTCAACATAAAATTCTGGAGATTCAATCAGTTACTTTAGATGATCACTTCTAACTGTTCACTTTACTTACCCATTCCTTTTTTTTTTTTTAATTTTTTTTTTAACGTTTATTTATTTTTGAGACAGAGAGAGACAGAGCATGAACGGGGGAGGGGCAGAGAGAGAGGGAGACACAGAATCGGAAGCAGGCTCCAGGCTCTGAGCCATCAGCCCAGAGCCTGACGCGGGGCTCGAACTCACGGACCGTGAGATCGTGACCTGAGCCGAAGTCGGACGCTTAACCGACTGAGCCACCCAGGCGCCCCTACCCATTCCTTTTTAAATGGATGTATAGATTGTTTCTTTTTTTTTACTCTTACAAGAGAGGTTTCAATACTCATCCTATCGCATAACTCTGTGCACACCTACAAGATGTGGATGTTTCTGTTGCGTATGTACCCAGAAGTGGAATGTTGAGACCTAGGTATTATATCTTGAATTTTACTACATGGCCTCAACACTACCTGTTGAAAGTGGGCATATGAAAGTGGGCATATGAAAGTGGGCATATCAAATTATATTCCCAAGACCAAATGCAGTCAAGTACCATTTCACCCACATGGTGACAATTCTTGATATTGTCAGACCTTAATTTTTGCTAATGTTAGATTACAGTGCCTCATGATAGTTTTAGTTCATATTTCCTCATAACTGATTGAGGTTTTTCTGATTCAGTTTTCTTCTCTGTGAATTGTGTGTTCACACCCTTTGCCCATTTTTCTATATGAATGTCTTTTGTCTACTGATTTGTAGAATTCTTTATGTACAAATAAATAATTCCTTAATATGAATAGTATATAGTGCCTTGTATATAAGTATTACAAATATCTTCTTCGTGTCCGTGGCTTATGTTCTAACATTGCTTATGAGTAACTTATTACTAATTAGATAACAAAGTCAAAGAAGCTATCATAGACCACAACTTGGCACTATCATGTACAATCCTTCAATGGTCTAGGGATAAGCAAACTTAGACTCAAAAGCAAAGATGCAACTGGAGAAACCAACATTTGATGTCCTGTCTGAAAGCCACAAATCCAGTGCTCACTCCACCAAAGACCAACATCCTTGCTCATGTGTTCCCTCTTTCAGAAACACTATAAAGGCTCATCATAGTTAAAACGTGCAGGGAGAATTTAATGGCATAAGAAATATTTGAGGACATTTGTTAAAAAGGCCAAAGATTTTTAGCTGAAGGACTGGGGTAGGTCCCAATAAATATGCATTGCAAACAAGTTCCTCAGGAGATGATGTGGTAGGCAGGTGAGCAGGCCAGACTTTGCTGACTCTTGATGGAGAGCTGAGAAACCACAGTACTTACTGAGGCTGGTAGGGGCCCGTGAGAGGTCTGGGGTTCCAACTCCCTGTGGAAATACTTGATGGGCCACTCTCATGTTGGTCTATAGACTCTGTGAGGCCAGGGACTTGCTTCTTCTGTTTTCTCCCAGCATCTAGTATAGTGCCTGACTCAGTAAATATCTGTGGAATGAAGAAATGCTCCACGTATCACATTCTGTAGGTAACTGCCCATGGCTAGGAAAAGTCTTAAGAAAACCTACACTCAGCCTCAAATTCTAAACTTGCTTCTCCTGCTGAAATGGAGAGAGGCAACAACAATTCACCACAAATGCCAAGTGCTCTTGACTTCAGTGAAGTCACAGTATTGACCCTCTGTCCTGACGGTTGTCATCTCAAAGTACGTATTATGAAAACAAACACTCCTAATTATGGTTGTGTCTATAAAATGACAGTCAATTCAGTGGTCGAGGAAATTTGCCCAAACTCTTTAAGCTGTGAAAATAAAATACCCAGGGGTTTCTTTGGAAGCTGATGCTCAGAAGGTACTTGTCAGGATCCCTTCAATACCCACTCCTTTCACCTTATCCAGGTGCCACAAGGCAGAACGAGTCTCAAGGCCCCTGTGCCTCATGACATCTCTTTGAAGCAAGTAATGAGTCATTGGGCCTGACAAGTGTGTGTATCTGGTATAGACCACCTTTGTCTCCGATCAAAACTGTCAGCATTTCCCTTTCTTTATGCTTTAGTCATACACTATTAAGATGAGCAGTGGATCTTCTCTCCAAAGCCAGCTAGCCAGCCAATAACACCTTTCCAGCTAAGCAAGAATTGACCACCGTAGATCTTGGTGTGATGCAATGTTCAGAGATATTTGGCAGAGAGGAAAAATGTAACCATTTCTAAGAGCTTTGTCACTTCCTCCTATTTCTGATTCTTCAATGGGATAGGTCTATCTGAATATCCTCAAAAGGTATAAGGAAGAGAGGCTCTGAGAAGTATATCTGAGCAGGAGGTATGACAGAGCTATGGGGGAATGTGGTTCGGGGAGATTCTTATTGCTCTTAGATCCTCTTACTGTTAGAGGTAACATTCAAACTTTTAAAAAAGTAAGAAAATGTTAAGCCTCCTTATGTGCTTAAGCAAGAAACAACCTGGAGATGCTGCCGGTTTGAAGATAAAGACCAGGAAGTCATCTTCTCTATACCTAGAGAATGTGATATGAGGACCCTTATCTTCTCATTCCCAAAGAGGGTGGTGAGAGTCAGTGTAGTGAGATGCAGGTGGCAGCTGAGATAGAACAGAAGTAGGTAGAATATCATCTCCGGAGGAGGGTATGGAATTCTGTCTATCTACTTCCCCCAGGCCAGCGGACAAGCCTAACACTTTGATCTTCAGAGCAATTGCCTTCTCTTTACTTCTTCCCTTCACGTTCGTCCCAGACCGAAGATGGATCTATATAGAACTGTTGTTTAGGCTTCCATGCACAATGGGTGTCGGGGGGAGGGCACTTACAAACATAATGTATGAGGACTACAGGAATTTGTTGGCTGATTTTGTCAACCAACAGTAGAGTTTTCATAGCTTGGATGAATTGAATACAAGGGTTTTGTTGTTGTTGTTGTTGTTGTTGTTGTTGTTGTTTTGGTTTTTGGTTTTTGGTTTTTTTGCCTATAAACTTATATGTAGCCTACCAAAGATATTTTAAGCTGTATCATTCTGATGAATTTGCACTTGACTTATAAAAACATTTTTTCCGGCCTAATGTTGTATGATAATTCTTTTCTGATCTTTTTAAAGCTCTTGTCCTTGGAAACAGGAAGTAGGAAAATAAACCGGAAAATCAAAAAGTTCAAATTTAAGGCAAGATCTGAGTCACACAAGTTCTGGTACAATGTAATTTCTAACCCTGACATCATGAATATCAGTCTTGCAATAGACGTGAAGCAAATAAAGACTAGATTTAAAATAAAATGTCTGTGAGAGGGAAAAAAAGCATATCCCGATTGTTTCCTTAACTTTTCATAAATTAGTGTTTGAGAGGAAACAAGATGGAAAGGCTACTGTTGGTTTCCTTGTGACAGTTCAATTCATTCTCCTGATATTTCATAAAGTTCCAAGCTTCTCAAGTCTTTCTCCTATGCTCTGATTTTTCCCACCTACTATTTGCTTGTCCCCTCTTTCCACGAGTGTAGGTATGTGAGTGTATGTGCATGTATACCCACGTGTGTGTGTGTGTGTGTGTGTGTGTGTGTGTGTGTGTGTGTATTTTGTTCTTACATCTTGTTTCAATACTCTAGAAGCCAAGATGTGGTGGAAATTCTTTTGGATCAATATCTTCCTCATTTTCCTGGCCACACTCCATGCCTCTACCCTCCGCCTGCCAGCTGACAAATATGTGATCATGATCAACTGTCATTTCTTCAATGCCATCTATACCCTAGATACTGGCCTATTAATTAATCTCTTTTAATTATAAAAATAGGATTATGGTGTACACAATACATCTCTAATACCCAGCTAGACAACCTGAGACTCAGAGTATAGAAGTCACATAGCTAGGGAGTTATGATTTCAAGATTCAAACTCAAGCCTTATTGATTCCAAAGCACAAAATTTTCCTCCCCATCATGCCTTCATAAATAGATAAAGGTCTGAGTACATGATGAATTTAAGGCACATTTGCTCCATTTTGTTTTCACCAAATTATCCCTAATGGCAGAAAAGAGTGGATGTGTATGGGCACAGGGATATGAATGTGGGCTGCAGGATGGACAGGGGATACACTGAGGGGACACAGTATGCTTTTGAAAATATTAGTCTGAAATGTCTGGCTATATCCATATAATTTCTCTGAAGTCTTCTATTTACCTAAAAAATGTATTCTAATATTGCATTCTATTCCTTAGTATATTCATGTTTGCTGTAATGTCAAAGAAAAGGGTTAAAAAAATACTTGCCACTGGCCAAATTAATGCTCTAGGAAGATATACCATGTTTAGGCTGCAGGTCTATGGATCTCAGACCCCTTGCCATTGGTGCTCTTGGGATTAATGTAACCAGGGCAAAAGGTAGAAAAAACAAATCCATTCCTATTACTGAAAATACAACCGAGAAGAACATTCCGTACAAAGAGTGTGCAACAGCACATTATTCGCACTTAAAGAACATCACATTACTACTAATGATCATAGGATGGTTTTTTTGAATATTCAGAAGGGAACTATGGAAATAATTATAAATAAGAACCATATAACATGATTTTTGAAAAGTGGGAATTATTTCTACAGCCTAGCACGGAGATTCAATCAAATCCTAAATTCCTACTAGGGCACACATAATTGTGATATGCAGTGGGAACGTGGTAGAGTGAAAAGAGTTTTAGACTAAGGTTCAAAACCTGGGTTGTAGACTCAGCTCTACTATCAGCAAGTTTCCACTTGAGTTTTTATAGGTGCCTGGCTCCTGCATTTGAGTCTATAAAATGAGGTGTTGAATAGTAGGCTGGATGACTTCAGATACACCTATGAAGAGTTTACTCTATGGAATCTGTCTAATGTGTTGCAGTGAATAGAATATAGGCATTGGGATCGGATAGACCAGAATTTGAATCCCAGTTCAGGCATTTAAGAGCTCTGAAAGACTTGCTTTCCTATGTGTGAAATAAGACATACCTTATCAGGCCATCAGGAAGGTTAGCAAGAAAACATTTGGAAAAATCTACCATGGTGCCAAAACAGATAGTTGGTACTCACTAATGGTTGCTGTTATTTTGATGATATTTATTCCATATATAATAATAAATAGCAGTAGGTTTTTCTGCTGAGTTATCAGTTGCACTAGAAATTTAAATGTTTTATCCTGGTTTGTATTAGATCCTCTTGTCATTCTCTCTTGGCACCTTGTAGTTTGTTTTCACAGCGCTTACCACAAAATGTACCTGTCTACTTACTTCTGTGACTCCAGGAATATTTATTTAATATCTTCCTTCCCACATTGCTATAAGCCCCAAGAGGATAGGAAATTCATCAGTTTTTCTCACATCTATATTCCTAGAATATAGCATAGTGCCTGAGACAAAGTGAGTTCCCCCAAATTATCTGCCAAATGAATGGATGAATAAATAAATAGGCCTAAACAATTCTTAGTCCGTATCTCACCTAATATCTAGACACCATGCAAAGAAATGTACTTGTTATCTGGGACCCAGGAAACTTACTTGTTCAATCCCACCTGTATTATTATATTATTGCCTGTTCTACAACAGACAATTTCATACACAATGTACAATGTTCAATGATAGGCCATTCTGCTATCCATTTATAAGGCTACCAGTTTTTACAGCTTGCTCCAAATTTCCACCCACCATAGCTCAGGTTCTGCCACACACATCCAACATGGCTCTCCAACACATCCCTTATCAACTCACGGCAGCGATGAAAAATGCTATTTCCACTGTGCTTACAGAGAAATGACAGGGTATTTGTTGCATTTTATTTATTTTTTTAATGGTCTAAATAGGTAGACATTAGTCTGCAAGTCTATCAATAAAATCTGGGAACCTGCTAAATATGCAGATTCCTGGGTCCCACTCCCAGATATTCTGATTCTGATTTAACAAGTGGAAAAAGTATAGGTAAAGACTGATCATGTCATCCATGCTAATGGGACGTTCCATATGCTGCGGTCACAAAGGAAGTAAAAGTTCTTCGCGCTGCTGGTGGACTGTCACCAGTTGTGCCTAAATGGCTTTGAGAGCAGTGAATAAAATCCATGCTTAGTCTAGTGGACTGAAGGGAGAAAATCTCTGAAAAATCAAAGTGCAAGGTATTTCTGCCTATTAAAAATCGGGCATGTGACATATCTTCCCACTTAAACAGTCCCGATCTATAGGTTCTAAAGCTATTCTATCTCCAGACATCTCTCATACGCCTGAGAACAAAATATCAAACTACATAATGTAATTCTACCTCTAATTTAGAACCTGAAATTCATGTCTTTAGAGGTGTGTAAAAGGCCTCCATCAACTTTTTGCTTCCTGTGAAGATAATAATTTAAGCTATCACCAGACACCTGTCCAACCTGTAATTTTTCCTTACTCCACTTTGCTTCATCTCTGTGACTATAAAGATAGCACTCTGTTGCCAGAGTGCTAAAGAGTAATACAAAGGAGCGTGCATTTAATTATTCAGGTATAGGTAAAGGGAGGAGAGAAGTAACACAGGTGCTCAGGGGTGGTGAGTCCCTAACATTGGAAATGGCTGTCCTCCTCCTTCATTTCATCCCAGGTAATTACAGACCATCTGTTGTATTTGGTACGGTAAGCAAGTAGCCCAGGAAGGCAATTAGGGCAAAGGGGGGCAAGGATATTAATGTAACTAATGGGAGAATAACAGGGACTGGCATGAAGAAGGCAATAGCAGGCATAATCATTAAAGGAAAATTCTTAATTGACTTTGTTCTGTTCCTTTATTCAGTGAGAGTGGTAAGGCAATATTATCACCTAGTAATATAGATGTTACTATGTATACTAAGCAATGGAAAGCCTTCTAGCTTCCTTTGGATTCTGTCTCCTCTGTGGACTTTGATTCATTTATTTTACTCATTCAGAAAAAGTATTTTTTGAGCACTTACTACAAAATCAGGATTTGATCTAGGCACATAGGATACAATAGAATAAGATACACTTCTAACCTCAAGCAGTTTTAAGTCTATTGGGAGAGAAATACCAATAAGCAAGTCATTTCAACTCATCGTGTCTTCCAGCTAGAACGTGGGGGTCAAGATAGCCTTCCCGGAACTGTGACTCAAGCTGTAATTCCAAGAACAGCAAATGCTGGGAGGAGACCGTGAGGGAGACTAGGCAAGAAATGGATAAGGAGACCTCCAGGTAAGTGCTTGGCAACAGTAGAAAAGGGAGAATCAATAGGAAGTGGGCGGTGAGGGAATGTGTTGTTTGGAAGCAGTTTCTGGAGGAGAAGAAGAAAGATTTGTAAAACAAATCTTTGCCCACTATTTCTAGACACAGAAGAATCCATATTCCCCTCTGGCACTTTAAGCTATTCTAACAAAGCAGCCGAGCTTTGAAGACTGACTCGTGGTGGTCTCAGATCCATTCACTTACAGCCAAAGTAAATACAAAATGTACTTTCTTAATCTACCTACATACATCAAACTGTAAGGATCTGTTTCCTTTTGGCCTGTCTTCTTTACTTCCTTCATTTCATACACAATAAACAATGTTATCTGCAGTACTGCCTTTCCAGACAGATTTAATACTATCTCTATATGTTTATACTGTCTAGATTAAACTAACTTTGTAAAAATGTATCTCTCCAAGTTCTTCTTGGTTCGTGTTCAGTTGTGTTTATAGTCCTTTCAAAATTCTGAAGAGGCTTTTTGATGTTTTTAGGAGAGGCCTATCTGGCAAGCCTCGTCTCCCCACTCTTTGCTTTTGATATGATCTGTGCATTAAGTGCACAAATGCCAGGGTTGTGTACTGGCACCAAATAAAGCATGTTAAATGGACATATCCCTGCTCTTTAATTTACTTTGCTTAGGATGGGAGTTTACAATCACTTTACATTTCCTTGCCTGGTTTTTTGAGCATTCCAGGAAATTAATAAACTTTAGTTTCTAAATATCTACTTTGTAATGGGGTGCTGGGACCAGTCCATACGAGCTCACATGAACTGACTATTAAATTTTTAGGAATTTTGTGGGCCAGTTGTTAAACACTGGTTGTTATTTAAAAAATTAAAGTATAGGTACTAACAAATTATGTTTAAAACAAGAGTCATATATACTCAAAACTCACCACTTTCTCATTATTTTACTACCTGATACTATTATCTATGCTCTTCAGTGCATTTATACCTACAGTTTTGGGTGGTGGTCATATTATAGAATGTGTTACTGTGCATCTCTTCCCAAATCTGAGTTCAGTGATGACACGTTGGCAACTTGAAAATGGCCATGATGGGAGTATTTGCACCAAAAAATTAGCAAATGATATAAATCACGACCCCTGTTTTTTCCTTTAGAGATCATGATTTTGTTAAACCTTGACTCATGCACCACTGGTCATATGGAATAAAGAATGAGGACATTGGTTGGAAAGGAGAAAGGATGGATATTGGCAGAAAAATCGTCAACCAGTTCTAATACTATGAATAAAGTCTGTTCAAATTATAGTCTAAGAGAGGACTGGTTGAAATAAAATTGTATTCTCTGAAAATATATGCAGCTGTCCTCTTGAAGTTAATAAATTTTTAAGGACAATGAAGTCATGACATGTTACTCCTGTTCCTTTTTGCCTTTAGCAGAACAAGCGACCACAGATGAAGAAACTATAAGAGTCTACAGTGGTTTTATAAAACCTGTTTAGGGCACCTGCCAACACACTCTTATGCCCTGATAGCAGCCTTGGCTGCATAAGTTCTCCCAGACATTTAAGAAGTTATAAAGTAGGTGAACCTGTTTTGTGAATTAAGGTAACAATTGTATTAATATTTCACAGTCAAAATGATTTCTTCTGAGCCTCTGCAGTTTCTGGGTGCTATAACTCTCAGATAAATGGCATCTTTGTCCTCAAAAGAATATGCAGGGATATTTAACATAAAGAAAGGCCCAGGATAAGTAACTGGGACCTAGCAGACAATGACAGGAGTGACTTTCACTAGAGGGCCTTGATGGATCCATCTCCTGGAGCTTCTTCTTTGATTCTTCAAATGTCCTTGAGGCACAGTCAAGGGACAAAAGCAAGTATTGAATCATTTGGGGAGGGAAGCAGAAAAACAGGGGTTTAACAATTTTCCTAAATTTAGGAATATATCAAGTAAAAAAAAAAAAAAAAAAAAGACTGGAACTCCCAAACTCTAAGTCTTACTCAAAGACACAGTACACTCCAGATGGTAATGAATAGTGATTCCAAAACCTCAGCTTCAAGTCAGGCAAATTATTCTAATGGATAAATAAACAGTGGCGCAAATTTCCCTCACATTTTTAGGAAGTAGGAAAACCTGTACTAAACAAACCCACAAAAGACAGACTTGTGTACCTTAAGCTGTTCAGGGCATTTATCATAAATTTGTAAGTGTAGAAGTCAATATTACACTTACATGGCAGACTTTCTCCTTAAGATTATGTAGGCTTAAATAATTTTATGATTTTTGCTTGATTTGAAGACCTCTCAGAGCGGATCCTAGCGAATGAAAATTATATAAAGTCTCTAGATTATAACTAGGTCTATGCACTTCATACTAATGTATTATAAATTGATCAACTGGGGGCTCCTGGGTGGTTCAGTCAGTTAAGTGTCAGACTCTTGATTTCAGCTCAGGTCATGATCTCACAGTTTGTGAGATCAAGCCCTGCACTGGGCTCTGCACTGACAGTGCGGAGCCTGCTTGGGATTCATTCATTCTCTCTCTCTCTCTGTCTCTCTTTCTCTCTCTCTCCCCCTCTCTCCTTTTCTCTTTCTGTCTGTCTCTCTCTCTCTCAAAATAAACATTTTTAAAAATTAAAAAAATAATAATAAAATAAAAATAAATTGATTGACAGTAAGCAAAGTAAACCTTCCAAGTCCCACCTAATGAGCCTGAATGAAGAAGGAATTTCTAGATGCTTCCATTGATTCCCCAGACAGGGTGCATCATCTGGCCATTCGTTCCACCTGCTTATTAATTGTCAGAAAGAAAGTATGAGAGGTTCAGCCAAGGAGTTCCAACTCTTGAATTGAGTCTCTAAAAGCCTGTCTTGTTTGAGAGAATTTTCTACTTCTGGTTCTGAAAATTATAAAATAGTCATGCTGCTTCTGAAATGGGTTATACCTCTCACAAATAAAGATGAAATGCACCATAGAGTGCAACTCTAGCTAAGGCTGGCACATACAAGGCATTCTTGCCATTACCTGTCCGGGACAGACAGAGCTAATCTATCAGGATAAGCCTAAACCTGAATCAAAGAGGATGCGCATTCCCTCTGAGAGTGGATGTAGTCTTTTAATCCTTCTCAACATTATCCAGCATGCCACTCCCAATGAATCTGAATTTGCACTTGAGACAAGCCCAGATCTGATTCAACAATTTTATTTCATCAAAAGTGATGGCCAAAGAAGTTACTTGCTTAAAGTCACCAAACTCGTTCGTGACAAAACCAGGATTTGAAACCAGGTTTTCAGTGCCCTTTCCACTGTGATGGATTACGTTACTTAAACCACTGATGGTTTTGGTCTGTGGGGTGATGCAACGTGAATTTCCACCAATAGATTTAAGGATCCAGTTCATGGATACATCAAGGCAGACTCTGAAAGGCAGCGACAGAAATTCTGTAGATGGGGCTGCTTCTGAGTTGCCACTCAGAAAAAACACCAATCAAGGTGCTTGTCTTTCCATATATGAATTATCAGTGTTTATGTTATCAAAGTCAAGTGAAGAAATTAAATGGGCCAAAATAGAGCTTTAGGATTAAGGAATTCTGCAATTATTTATTAGTTTATTTACTTTAGCAGAATTAAGAACTGAATTATGAATAAACAGGTTATTTTAATCTTAAAGGGCCTCATCTTTGCCTTAGAAACTGTGGAGACACAAGGTACATGTGTGGGGATTTTGGAAGAAATATAGAGCTAAGACAGAAATGCAGACTATTAAAGAGAAAAATTTGGCCTCCCTTTTCTTGCAAGTACACTCTTTGTTCATTTTCAAGTGAGTCTCGTCTGTCAAGCCCAAGCATCTGTTATTCTGATATTCTTAGTCTACTGTACCCTTTTTGGCTCTGTTATCTTAGCAAACATTTTCGGTATTGTTAACAGTTTGAAAACCATCATTAAAAAACTGCAGGTGATGAATGGATAAAAAAGATGTGGTATCCATATACAATGGATTATTACTTGGCAATCAAAAAGAATGAAATCTTGCCATTTGCAACTACATGGAAGGATCTAGAGGGTATTATGCTAAGTGAAATTAGTCAGTCAGAAAAAGACAAATATCACATGACTTCACTCTTATGAGGACTTTGAGATACCAAACAGATGAATATAAGGGAAGGGAAGCAAAAATAATATAAAAACAGGGAGGGGGACAAAACATAAAAGACTCTTAAAAATAGAGAACAAACAGAGGGTTTATGGAGGGGTTGAGGGAGGGGGGATGGGCTAAATGGGTAAGGAGCACTAAGGAATCTACTCCTGAAATCAGTGTTGTACTATATGCTAACTTACTTGGATATAACTTAAAAAAATAAATAAATTATTAAAAAAAAAAAAACACGAGGTGAGAGCTTTCCATTTCTGCTTCTCCTTAACCATGCTTTTGAGCCTGTGTTAGGTTTGAAGACATTCACAGGTGATGAGAAGGAACTAGTTCCACACATCCAACAAAAGCAAGAACAAACATTATCGCAGATATCACTGTAAAGGGCTGCACCCATCACACGCATACAACGATGTGGTTGTGACAGAGGAAAGGAGTCAGTTTCGCAGGCACAGCACACTCAGCTATCTCTCAGAGGACTCCCAACCTAACAGCTGCCCACACACCATGCATAACATCCTGTCCTAGCCTCAAAGACACACGAACATGTTTTCTACCTCCGCCCTTGGCAACAGTCCCATTTCAACGGGCCACTTTGGTTTTAAATTTGCTTAGGTGGTTCGTATGACTCAGGAATTCCATATTTCCAAAACCCAGGTAAAAACTCAGACATTTTAGAGAAAGGAGAATTGAAAAGTATAGGACATCTCTGCATGTTCCTCTATTTAATGTTTCAACAGATGGCATGACCCTTCCTTGCCCAAAAGGTGATTTGAATTGCATCAGTATAAGACCACAGGTGAAAACTAATGTTACAGTAGAACCTCACAGCCCCCCAATTCTATCCCATTTATCAGAAGTACAGCATCCATTGGTATTATCTTAAAGGAATTCTTGTGAATTTAGTAAACCAACTACTTATTACTTATTACTTAGCAGGGCTACATACAGATTTTGTCCCTTAAAAAAAACATCCACATCTTATTTAGAGAATATGTTGTTAAAGGAAGAGTCTTAGGTATTTTTTATCTGATGACAACTTATACATGTTATTTTCAGCTCGAGAAAAGAGGTGAGGAAATAAAGATTAGTGAATAGAGTCCTAAACCAGAAGCAGAAGGCTGAGTTTTAGACTAGTAAATTTCCTCACTGTCTTTCAATTTCCATTTCTCCTGTCCTGAAACTGTCTCTGGGGATGCATGTGAAAGATAGCGAAATGTTTAACAATATTTGGAAACCATTACTCTTGAAGCAATGAAAACTACTTTGGCTCAGGAGATAATGAGAGAACCAGTGAGGGTGGTCCACATTTTTCATAGTTAAGATATAAAATGATCATGAGAGACACAGGCAGACATACTGTTTAAGTTTCTCACAAGATTTTATTTTTTAATTGACAACAGCCCCATTCCTAATCACACAAAATCCTTCCAGATCATTCTTTCCTAAGCAGTGTAGACCTTAATTTGCTGTTCTGTACTAATTTGTTGTTGCTAATTTCATAATAATAGAAATTGGGGGGAATCCCACAGTCGAAAAGGCCAAAAGGAAACCAGGGCAAAGAGACATCTATGTGTGAGCACCAGGTTTTCATTCATATGAGGTTGGCAACCCATAGATCACAATCACTGGTGAAGCAGAGGTAGTAATTAAGAATGGAGGTCAAGAACACAAAAGAGAAGGAGGAGGCCTAACATTCAGACACACAGAATTAGAATTATAGAGCAGGCTGAATAGAGCAGACAGAAAGGGAAGAAGGCCTTAAATACCTGGGCATACCTACAGGTATTTCTACCAACCTTGGCTATGCAAATTAACTCCTACATTCCCAATCCCATATTAGGAACGTAGCCTTGGCCTGATTTCAACTTCAACAGTGGGACAACCCAGTTCAATGTTTCCCAAACATTAGTGTGCTTATCACTAGTGTCATAAAGGATGATTTTAAGAAATACACACATTTAAAATTTTAATTTTACTTGTCATGGGTTTTTTTTTTATATATGTTAGGAAACCAGAACATAACACCAATAATTTATTAGATATTATTTAAAGAAAAAAACTATGGAGTAATACAAGAGGTGATATATAGATAAGGCAAAAGGAAAATCATGAACAGTCTCTGAATAATTTAAATTTGGGAAAAACTGATCTAATCTGGTGAATGTTAACACATGTTTTGTTTACTTGTTACTCTGTCTCCCCAAGAGGGGGTGAGGCTCTTCAAAAATCACATTTTACCCAAGACACATTGTCACATAGTAACAAAAAGGTATGTTAAAAAGGGTGCCAAGGAAAAGGCACCAAAACAAGTCCAAATTCATTCTTTTGACAGAGCTTTATCAAGAGGGTAAATATTTAATGAGATTTTACAATCTCTTTTTCTAAGAGTTGCAAACAGTACTGTGTCCGGAGCTACCCTAGGTGCTTGAAATACAGTAAAGGAATGTTCTGTTCTGAGCAGTGGATAAGGCAGACACCTGAGGAGCAACACATTCCAACAAATGTGCTCAAAGCGAATGTTCCAGTCACGGCGCTCCTTCCTTTCCTGTTCTTGGCCACTTGCCATCTGCCGCCTCGTGGGAAACCCATCATTGCAGAACACACCCTCCACTTTATTAGCCCATAATTTTGAAAATACATCTTCAAGTCTTAAAGAGTCAGAATTTTAACCACTCCTTCTAAATTCTCACATTTTGAAGGGAATCTCTCCTAAAATGCTAGATTAATTTTTTAAACAATGTTAAAAAGATAAAGGGAAAGGAACATGTTCCAGGTTATAAGAAGTTGAGAGAAAAAAAAAGACAGGGGGCCAGGGTTTAGTGCAATGAGCTCTGCATCCTTATATGCTAGAACATTAATATCTAGGCAGGATTTTTTATATATATTCATAAATGTTTTAGTGATTTATTTTGCACTCACTCCTTCATTGCCTCATCCCAACGATTTTGAAAATAAACATTATCTCACTCCAAAATGGCTCTTAAAAGAGTGCTGTCCTTTTTTCTCTTCCTTTTTTTTTTTCTTACTGAGGACATATGATGTTATATTACTTTTAAATGTACAACGGCGACTCAACAAGTCTATACATTATACTATGCTTACCACAAGTGTCTGTATTCCCTGTGCTGTGCCCCTTTTTTTTTTCAAGACAAATGAAATTTATTTAACATGAGAGGTATGTCAGTATAAACCCCCAAATATGTCTTAGAAGTCTTCCCCACGCATGCCAGTCTCTGTGGTAGAGTTCAACAAAGCAGTCCACTTTGTCTCATGAACTGACAATGTGAGAACTGCAAAAAAGGAAGAGGTTGGAGTTCTCAGGAAAGAGAGATATCAAGCCACAACCTTCTGAAAATATAGCAAGTCTTTAAAACAATGTATTGGGCCCATAAATCTCTGAATTGTGACAAGATATCATAAAATGTCCCTATCCAGTGTCTTTCCTGATAAACTGGTCATCAGAGAAGTCCATCAGGATCAGTCTTGGCCACAGCAGAGGAACAGCCAACAGGCCTAAGTATCTGGAGTCCCAACCAGTAAGATTGCTGGTCTCTGCTCTTCTTTGTAGAGTAACTTTGTAGAGTAACAAGGTAAGTGAGAGGTGGTGAGAGAGATAGTACAGGGCTGCTATAAACATCCATTAATTGTTAGTATGTGCCACGTACAAAGGTGGGCTGTGTGGAACACAGATTTGTGAAAGGGCAAGGAGGAGATAAAGCATTCATTGTGAAACTACAATGAGTCAAGCATAATTTTCAGTACTTTACAGATAATAACTTAATTGATACTGGTGACAAATGGTGAGATCAACAAATGTGTGAGGCAGGCATTACATAGATGAGAAGAACAAGATGCAGAGATTCTAAGTAACTTGTCTAAAGATACCCAGTAAAATGGAGGAGGTGGGAATGGTGATGGAGGGGGGTTGTGTCAGATCACACATCTGTCTGACTCCCAAAGGTTTTTTGTTGGCTTGTTCTCTGTTTCTTGTTTTTCCTGTTATGTATTGAGCCCTTACAATGCATCAGGCATTATACTAAACACTTAAGGGATTATCTCAGCAAATCTTTAGAACAACCCTATCAGGTAGTTAATGTTAATTTTGAAATTTGACAGATGAGGAAATTTAGGCATAGAAAAGTAAGTCAATTCCTCGAGGTTACACAGCTTTCTGTGCTGGATCTAGGAGCCCGGGCAGTTTGATTGCAGGGCAAACTCTGCGACAATAGTCCATAGCTTCTGGATTGTGTCTAACTCCAAACTCTTTGGGAGAACAAACGAGACACACTGAGAACATATTGAGTACTGGTGCCAAGCACGTGTGCACGCACGCGCACACACACACACACACACACACACACACACACAGATGTGCACATGCACACAGGGAGTGTGAACTATCTGCATGATTGGTATTACAGAAACTTAAGAGATAGTAACGGGCTGATCTTCCCCAGGGAGTTCTGTCAGTCTGATGATCCAGTCACCCGCTCCCCATGCCCGTGATTTTTTGTGGGCTTAGAGGCACAGGAACAACAAAAAATGGCTAAGGGGAGCCAGAAGGCGCCTGAGGCAGCAGGGCGGGACCGGAAGATGGCGGCTTAGGAGGACGCTGGGCTCACCGCGCATCCTGCTGATCACTTAGATTCCACCTACACCTGCCTAACTAACCCAGAAAACCACCAGAAACTAGCAGAACGGAATCTCCGGAGCCAAGCGCAGATGAGAGACCCACGGAAGAGGGGCCTCTCCTGAAGTGGATCACCAAAGGAGAAGCGAGCTAAGCGTGCCCCTCCTGCCCCGGTGTACCTTGCCTACCCACCCCAGCTAATACGCCAGATCCCCAGCAACACAAGCCTGGCAGTGTGCAAGTAGCCCAGACGGGCCACACCACCCCACAGTGAATCCCGCCCCTAGGAGAGGGCAAGAGAAGGCACACACCAGTCTGACTGTGGCCCCAGCGGTGGGCCGGGAGCAGATGTCAGGTCTGAAGGCGACTCTGCCCACCAGCTCCAGTTATACACCACAGCACAGGGGAAGTGCCCTGCAGGTCCTCACCACTCCAGGGACTATCCAAAATGACCAAACGGAAGAATTCCCCTCAGAAGAATCTCCAGGAAATAACAACAGCTAATGAACTGATCAAAAAGGATTTAAATAATATAACAGAAAGTGAATTTAGAATAATAGTCATAAAATTAATCACTGGGCTTGAAAACAGTATACAGGACAGCAGAGAATCTCTTGCTACAGAGATCAAGGGACTAAGGAACAGTCACGAGGAGCTGAAAAACGCTTTAAACGAAATGCAAAACAAAATGGAAACGACGACGGCTCAGATTGAAGAGGCAGAGGAGAGAATAGGTAAACTAGAAGATAAAGTTATGGAAAAAGAGGAAGCTGAGAAAAAGAGAGATAAAAAAATCCAGGAGTATGAGGGGAAAATTAGAGAACTAAGTGACATACTAAAAAGAAATAATATACGCATAATTGGTATCCCAGAGGAGGAAGAGAGAGGGAAAGGTGCTGAAGGTGTACTTGAAGAAATCATAGCTGAGAACTTCCCTGATCTGGGGAAGGAAAAAGGCATTGAAATCCAAGAGGCACAGAGAACTCCCTTCAGACATAACTTGAATCGATCTTCTGCACGACATATCATAGTGAAACTGGCAAAATACAAGGATAAAGAGAAAATTCTGAAAGCAGCAAGGGATAAACGTGCCCTAACTTATAAAGAGAGACCTATAAGACTCGTGACTGATCTCTCTTTTGAAACTTGGCAGGCCAGAAAGGATTGGCACAAGATCTTCAATGTATTAAACAGAAAAAATATGCAGCCGAGAATCCTTTATCCAGCAAGTCTGTCATTTAGAATAGAAGGAGAGATAAAGGTCTTCCCAAACAAACAAAAACTGAAGGAATTTGTCACCACTAAACCAGCCCTACAAGAGATCTTAAGGGGGATCCTGTGAGACAAAGTACCAGAGACATCGCTACAAGCATAAAACATACAGACATCACAATGACTCTAAACCCGTATCTTTCTATAATAACACTGAATGTAAATGGATTAAATGCGCCAACTAAAAGACATAGGGTATCAGAATGGATAAAAAAACAAGACCCATCTATTTGCTGTCTACAAGAGACTCATTTTAGATCTGAGGACACCTTTAGATTGAGAGTGAGGGGATGGAGAACTATTTATCATGCTACTGGATGCCAAAAGAAAGCTGGAGTAGCCATACTTATATCAGACAAACTAGACTTTAAATTAAAGGCTGTAACAAGAGATGGAGAAGGGCATTATATAATAATTACAGGGTCTATCCATCAGGAAGAGCTAACAATTATAAATGTCTATGCACCGAATACCGGAGCCCCCAAATATATAAAACAATTACTCACAAACATAAGCAACCTTATGGATAAGAATGTGGTTATTGCAGGGGACTTTAACACTCCACTTACAGAAATGGATAGATCATCTAGACACACGGTCAATAAAGAAACAAGGGCCCTGAATGACACATTGGATCAGATGGACTTGACAGATATATTTAGAACTCTGCATCCCAAAGCAACAGAATATACTTTCTTCTCGAGTGCACATGGAACATTCTCCAAGATAGATCATATACTGGGTCACAAAACAGCCCTTCATAAGTATACAAGAATTGAAATCATACCATGCATACTTTCAGACCACAATGCTATGAAGCTTGAAATCAACCACAGGAAAAAGTCTGGAAAACCTCCAAAAGCATGGAGGTTAAAGAACACCCTCCTAAAGAATGAGTGGGTCAACCAGGCAATTAGAGAAGAAATTAAAAAATATATGGAAACAAACGAAAATGAAAATACAACAATCCAAACGCTTTGGGACGCAGCGAAGGCAGTCCTGAGAGGAAAATACATTGCAATCCAGGCCTATCTCAAGAAACAAGAAAAATCCCAAATACAAAATCTAACAGCACACCTAAAGGAAATAGAAGCAGAACAGCAAAGGCAGCCTAAACCCAGCAGAAGAAGAGAAATAATAAAGATCAGAGCAGAAATAAACAATATAGAATCTAAAAAAACGGTAGAGCAGATCAACGAAACCAAGAGTTGGTTTTTTGAAAAAATAAACAAAATTGACAAACCTCTAGCCAGGCTTCTCAAAAAGAAAAGGGAGATGACCCAAATAGATAAAATCATGAATGAAAATGGAATGATTACAACCAATCCCTCAGAGATACAAACAATTATCAGGGAATACTATGAAAAATTATATGCCAACAAATTGGACAACCTGGAAGAAATGGACAAATTCCTAAACAACCACAGTCTTCCAAAACTAAATCAGGAGGAAATAGAAAGCTTGAACAGACCCATAACCAGTGAAGAAATTGAATTGGTTATCAAAAATCTCCCAACAAATAAGAGTCCAGGACCAGATTGCTTCCCAGGGGAGTTCTACCAGACATTTAAAGCAGAGATAATACCTATCCTTCTCAAGCTATTCCAAGAAATAGAAAGGGAAGGAAAACTTACAGACTCATTCTATGAAGCCAGTATTACTTTGATTCCTAAACCAGACAGAGACCCAGTAAAAAAAGAGAACTACAGGCCAATATCCCTGATGAATATGGATGCAAAAATTCTCAATAAGGTACTAGCAAATCGAATTCAACAGCATATAAAAAGAATTATTCACCATGATCAAGTGGGATTCATTCCTGGGATGCAGGGCTGGTTCAACATTCGTAAATCAATCAATGTGATACATCACATTAATAAAAAAAAAGAGAAGAACCATATGATCCTGTCAATCGATGCAGAAAAGACCTTTGACAAAATCCGGCACCCTTTCTTAATAAAAACCCTTGAGAAAGTCGGGATAGAAGGAACATACTTAAACATCATAAAAGCCATTTATGAAAAGCCCACAGCTAACATCATCCTCAATGGGGAAAAACTGAGAGCTTTTTCCCTGAGATCAGGAACACGACAGGGATGCCCACTCTCACTGCTGTTGTTTAACATAGTGTTGGAAGTTCTAGCATCAGCAATCAGACAACAAAAGGAAATCAAAGGCATCAAAATTGGCAAAGATGAAGTCAAGCTTTCGCTTTTTGCAGATGACATGATATTATACATGGAAAATCCGATAGACTCCACCAAAAGTCTGCTAGAACTGATACATGAATTCAGCAAAGTTGCAGGATACAAAGTCAATGTACAGAAATCAGTTGCATTCTTATACACTAACAATGAAGCAACAGAAAGACAAATAAAGAAACTGATCCCATTCACAATTCCACCAAGAAGCATAAAATACCTAGGAATAAATCTAACCAAAGATGTAAAAGATCTGTATGCTGAAAACTATAGAAAGCTTATGAAGGTAATTGAAGAAGATATAAAGAAATGGAAAGACATTCCCTGCTCATGGATTGGAAGAATAAATATTGTCAAAATGTCAATACTACCCAAAGCTATCTATACATTCAATGCAATCCCAATCAAAATTGCACCAGCATTCTTCTTGAAACTAGAACAAGCAATCCTAAAATTCATATGGAAACACAAAAGGCCCCGAATAGCCAAAGTAATTTTGAAGAAGAAGACCAAAGCAGGAGGCATCACAATCCCAGACTTTAGCCTCTACTACAAAGCTGTCATCATCAAGACAGCATGGTATTGGCACAAAAACAGACACATAGACCAATGGAATAGAATAGAAACCCCAGAACTAGATCCACAAACGTATGGCCAACTCATCTTTGACAAAGCAGGAAAGAACATCCAATGGAAAAAAGACAGTCTCTTTAACAAATGGTGCTGGGAGAACTGGACAGCAACATGCAGAAGGTTGAAACTAGACCACTTTCTCACACCGTTCACAAAAATAAACTCAAAATGGATAAAGGACCTGAATGTGAGACAAGAAACCATCAAAACCCTAGAGGAGAAAGCAGGAAAAGACCTCTCTGACCCCAACCGTAGCAATCTCTTACTTGACACATCCCCAAAGGCAAGGGAATTAAAAGCAAAAATGAATTACTGGGACCTTATGAAGATAAAAAGCTTCTGCACAGCAAAGGAAACAACCAACAAAACTAAAAGGCAACCAACGGAATGGGAAAAGATATTTGCAAATGACATATCGGACAAAGGGCTAGTATCCAAAATCTATAAAGAGCTCACCAAACTCCACACCCGAAAAACAAATAACCCAGTGAAGAAATGGGCAGAAAACATGAATAGACACTTCTCTAAAGAAGACATCCAGATGGCCAACAGACACATGAAAAGATGCTCAACGTCGCTCCTCATCAGGGAAATACAAATCAAAACCGCACTCAGATATCACCTCACGCCAGTCAGAGTGGCCAAAATGAACAAATCAGGAGACTATAGATGCTGGAGAGGATGTGGAGAAACGGGAACCCTCTTGCACTGTTGGTGGGAATGCAAACTGGTGCAGCCACTCTGGAAAACAGTGTGGAGGTTCCTCAGAAAATTAAAAATAGACCTACCCTATGACCCAGCAATAGCACTGCTAGGAATTTACCCAAGGGATACAGGAGTACTGATGCATAGGGGCACTTGTACCCCAATGTGTACAGCAGCACTCTCAACAATAGCCAAATTGTGGAAAGAGCCTAAATGTCCATCAACTGATGAATGGATAAAGAAATTGTGGTTTATATACACAATGGAGTACTACATGGCAATGAGAAAGAACGAAATATGGCCCTTTGTAGCAACGTGGATGGAACTGGAGAGTGTGATGCTAAGTGAAATAAGCCATACAGAGAAAGACAGATACCATATGTTTTCACTCTTATGTGGATCCTGAGAAACTTAACAGAAACCCATGGGGGAGGGGAAGGAAAAAAAAAAAAAAGAGGTTAGAGTGGGAGAGAGCCAAAGCATTGGAGACTCTTAAAAACTGAGAACAAACTGAGGGTCGATGGGGGCTGGGAGGGAGGGGAGGGTGGGTGATGGGTATTGAGGAGGGCACCTTTTGGGATGAGCACTGGGTGTTGTATGGAAACCAATTTGACAATAAATTTCATATATTGAAAAAAATAAAATAAAAGTAATATAGCATAAAAAAAAAAGAGATAGTAACTGGCTGTAGCAGAAGTGGAGATCCAGAATCCCATTGCCCCCACCAAAATGATTTCAAAGTGAAAATCACTTGTTCAATAGAACCCAAGATTTTTTTGGATTTATAGATCAGACAAATTAGACAAGCAGAATATAGACAGATATCTTAGAAATACCATTTTTTTTTACTTTGTAAAATAAAAATAATTACCATCTATCATCAATACCATTTGATAAAAATAAATACCATATAAATTTAGATCTGTGGAAAACTACTTGCACTGTAATTATTTGACACTCTCATGGAACAGTGAAAATTATGTCAAGATCATGCTGATTCACTGGCATCTGCCAGGAAAGGCTGGAAGCATATTATGAGACCCAGCTGAACCCATCTAAATCCTTGTTGACATGTTCTATTTTAAATTATTCTGTTCACAGAGTCTAGAATGTTCATGTGGGGCAGAAGGGATCTTAGAGTCCAGTCAAGCTCACTAACATTTCACAGAGGACAAACATGAAACCCAAAGGGATTCAGTGACAGCTCCAAATGAATCTTCCAGCTAGCCATCTCAGTGACAGGACTAAAACTCCATTCACGGATTCTTTGAGTAACCCCATGCTAGGAAGGGAAGCATGAGTAACTCTGTAGCAGTCCATATGCAGGGTAAACTCCGGGGAAATTTTACAAGTTATAAAACAAAGAAATGTTGTAAGACACAGCCTTCCCAGAGGCTGGCCGGATAAATTACGGTACTCACACACAGTCTCCAATCCCAGAAAACCACTTTTGGGAAACAGGATCCCTTTCGAGTCACTAACGTCTGGAGTTAAGTGCATAATATTTATGCTAGAATATATATTTTTCATTTGAAGTCCCTTGGAAACAGACGCTTAAGATGATATTATAAACATGAGAACTCTAATTAATATAATTTAATTACTCTTTTATGATTTAGATTTTTAGGATCTTATCATTTAATTTAATCATTTAATGAGGTCATCATTAAAAATACCAGTTATAGATCTCTTTAATGTGCAAAGGTTCTGCTTAATGAAGTTTGGCTCATAATTGAATGTGTGCTCACAAAGACCTGATTTTCTTCTGCATGCTGTCTAGTCTTTAGGATAAAAGCACCTGCCGCAATGCTGGCAAGTAGGCATATAATAGATTTGAATTTCTCTCTTCCCTTTTCTTTAGGTGTATACATGGCTATTTTTGATGTGGGTGGCAGTGCACGTGTGTGCATGGGTGTCTGTGTGTGTACCTGTTAATCGGGAATTAAAGTAGCAGCCACAAGAACTCAGGCTGCAGAGGACTGGCTTTGTGACAACCTCATCAACGGTGTAGTCAAATGGCAACCAGAATTTGCACCAGACACTTCACCTGTGCAGGTTTGTCCTGCTCCCTGCAGTGACACGTTTCCCCACGCACAAGACAGCCCTGGTCCTAACCATAGCTAATTTGAGAAAGAACCCAGAACTGGTGTTCTTCAGTGATTCCTTTCCTCTTCAGAGCAGTAAATCTACTCTGGAGGGAAAGACCTAAAGACTCTCCTAGGTCTGTGTTTCTCAGACTTACTATGTATGTAAATTTCCTGAGGCTCTTGTTAAAAGGTGCATTCTGATTCTTTAGGTCTGGGATAGTGCCTGAGATTTCTAACAGACTCCCAGGTATTACCAAGGGCTGCTGGTTCACAAAGCACACTCTGAGGAGTCACTGTCCAGGCAGCTGCTTCCAAGCCCACACTGGTGCCCATGGCCACCTTCATTTACACTCACGGTGAGAGCTCTCACATTGGCGGATGGCGGTTACATCTTTCGGGTGAGTTAGAGAAGAAAGCTGTTTATAATCGCAAAGCATGACAGTGAGAATAAAAACAAAAGCAAAGAGAGATGGATTGGCTGGGAAAGGGAAAGATGGAGATAACAAGGGAAACGTGGGAGTTTTGATATTCTTTGAATATCTGGTCTTTGTATGGCAACATCCATTTTGCGGTTTTCTCCCCACTTCCCAGGGTGTTTCTCAAATCCTAATACTTCTTTATTGGGTTTTCACAACTAAAAGCATTTCCAAAGTTCTGTATCTAAGTATCTGCCATATAATGTACAATTATGTAGGGTTCTCTCCCCTAATCCAGCCGGTAAGAAAATCAGTAAGTGGTATTCTAGAACCTGATATGAACACATCTGTGTGTGGGAAAAGGGGCAGTGAAGTGTCACCTATTTCCATTGGCTTCTAGCAGTAATGAGCAACCATGTACCAAAGCTTACCTTTCATTTGTTGTATACGAACGTAGTCTGTGGGGGTTTTAATTTGGTAAATTATCTTGCAGAAGTGGAGAGTGCTAGATTTTCAGTCTAACACTCCTGGGTTCCTATTCTTATAACCTTTGCAATTTGGGGAAGTTACTGATATATTTTGCGCTTCTGTTTCTATGTCCATAAAATATGGATAATCATGTCCACCTTCTGGGTTCTAAAAAGAACTGAGATAACAAAAAAAAGTATCTACCATAGTGCTTAGTATAGAGACCCAATAAATACAAGCTAATATTGATATTTTCATTCTGAAAAAGAAAATTAGCATTTTGTTTTAGAAGTCTGATAAATGAAGGATGCCTGGGTGGCTCAGTTGGCTGAGCATCTGCTTCGGCTCAGGTCATGATCTCATGGTTTGTGGGTTCGAGATCCCTGTCAGGCTCTGGGCTGACAGCTCAGAGCCTGGAGCCTGCTTCTGGTTCTGTGTCTCCCTCTCTCTCTGCCCCTCCCCTGCTCATGCTCTCTCTCTTTCTCTCTCAAAGATAAATAAACATTAAAAAAAAATTTAGAAGTTTGATAAACGATAGTGACTTCAAAATTATATTAGCATTGTGCTATTATTAACCATTTTAAGGTTACATTTAAAAGCAAACAGAATAAGCCTTAAACACACCACAATCCTTTTTAAACTCTCTGAGTCTACCTGTGGTAAGTTGACTATAGAATGTCTCTGAACCCATCAAAACAGTATTTTAATTCCAGAAGATTTGAGAGAAATAGAAAAAAAGAAAAGTTAACATTAGCAATTTTGGCTTTCACAAAAATGTTCTATCATTTGGGGGAAAAATATACTTTCCTTTTAAGACTTCAGAACAATAATTAAATCCAGCCCCAGGTTGACTATATAGGCACTGTAACTGTTTAAATATCAATTAGTATTAATTGGGTACAGACAATCCTGTGTCATTCCGTTTAATTCCTACCCACACCAGCTGAACATAAAGGCTACTGACTTTTCACAGAGAATTTCTCCTTTGCAGAAAAGATTGACTTTTAGACCATCTGGATATCATCAGAAATGAAGATCAGACAGAATAATTTACTGACTGAACAGACACAGAAACAGCCAGTGTGGTGGATGACAAGAAGCCCATGTTTTTGTTGTTTTAAAAAAACATTTTTGTCATTTGGCTCGTATGCATTTCACATTTTGAAATATTTTGGGACAAGCATTTAAACTGTGAGATTGAATCGCATCATTATGGAGAAAGGAAGCAGTCCTAATGGAAGCCATTGCCAAGTCACCCAGACGGCTGACCCTTCTTCTAACCTTGTTGTTCGTCTCAAAAAAGAAAACTCAGGTCAGGAGATAACCAGGTCAGGAGAATGAGGCGGCCCACACAGCAAACTGGGAGGTAATCTTGCCTAATAGATTGGAAACGCTCAGAATTGAGTTCTGGCTGGCTCTGTGTGCACCCCCGTGCTGCTTCGGGCAGATTCTCTCACCTCCCAAATCTTTCTCAGTATTTTCTGCAGCCAAATGTAAAGAGAAGCTGTTTTAGCTCTCGGTTTACTCACCAGGAAAGGCTAGTTACAAGTAGTATAGGAGGATATAATTAATGAGCACTTGTAAATGGCACATATGACCTGGGGCACAAATTGTCCCCACCCAGCCCGGTGATGTTGGTGGGGAAGGAAGCAGTGTTGAGACCGGAGCTGCGGTGGAGAAAGGAGGTATGCCCCTGCAGTGTGCGGTCCAAGCACCAGTCCCTCTCTCAGCCCTTAGCAACTAGAACCAAAGAGGAGAATCCCAGGCTACAAGAAAAGAAAGTCTACGGCGTCAGGCGGACCTGCCTTAGAGGGGTCCCATTACGTTACATACACTGTTGTGGAAACCACGCCTTCTGGAGTAAGGTCAAAAGCAGATTGGGGCATGTCTGGGAAATATCAGGTCTTTGAGTTTCCCAAGATTTCCCCTCCCTTCCTCCCCATATTTATGTTGTAGTCTGTGGCTGCCTCAGAACCTCAGCTTCCTTGACCAGGGAAAAGAAGGAAATCTACACCCAACCATTAGTAAGTAAAACAAGTGTTCAAGGACATCTGTACCTAATTAGGTCTCTTCATCAAGGTCTTTCAAACGAGGACCCCACTCCCTGAGGCAATTCAAAGACTGTAAAGAGTTTGGTGGGTAAAAATAAGAGCACAGTAATTGATTATTGTTATTAAGGGAATCACATGTATGGTAGTATATTTTCTTTTTAATAAGCAGACCACATAGGAGGGCATGGAAAGACAGGAAAGCATAATGGTTTTGACAGTTGATATTTTTTTAAAGTTTGTTTATTCTGAGAGAGACAGAGAGAGCACGAGTGGGGGAGGGGCAGAGAGAGAGAATCCCAAGCAGGCTACCTGTGGCTAGCACAGAGCCCAGCAGTGAGGATCTATCAAAACCGTGAGATCATGACCTGAGCCCAAATCAAGAGTCCAACGCTTAACCAACTGAGCCACTCAGGCACCCCAACAGTTGTTTTTAACTCTACCTGCTTTACACCTTTGTGCCTCAGAAAGTCTGCGATGGGCACTCACAGTAATTTTTGTTAAATCCCTACCAATAAGATTTACGGATTTGGATACTTGGCTCTGGAATCAAACTAGCTTGTCTCATCCTGATTCAATCATTAACCGTGTGACAAAGCTTCCACTCCACAGCTCCCCCACAGGATGCATATGTTACTTAATCGCTCTAAAATATGGATAATATTGTTATCTACATCGGAGTTATGGCAAAGATTCAGTGAGTAAACTTAGGGTTGGTAGAAAATATACACTAAGTAAACTGTGAACTCCTTTTAATCATGATTATTTTTCTTATGACCAATGTAGGTGCAGTTAACTTTTTCTAGAAAGTTGTCAGAAGACAGCACCACAAAAAAAAGAAAGAAAGAAAGAAAGAAAGCATAGGGCGCCTGGGTGGCTCAGGTCATGACCTCACAGCTTGAAAGTTTGAGCCCTGCTTTGAGCTCTCTGCTGACAGCTCAGAGCCTGGAGCCTCCTTCAGATTCTATGTTCCTCTCTTGCTCTGCCCCTCCCCCGCTCATGCAGGTGTGTCTCTCTCTCTCTCTCTCTCTCTCTCTCTCTCTCAAGAATAAATAAACATTAAAAAAAGAAGAAGACAGCATCACTGTAGGAGGTGGTTTGGGTTGTATCAAGATTTTACTGGAGATTCTCCTTTGAGGAAATAAGCCTTTACCAACTATGTAACTAAAGCCCTGTAATAGCCAGCTGCTTTGTAGATTTCCAAACTCTGCATGTGGTGCTTGATTTCACTATGTTGACTGGAATTGCCAAGTCACAGGGTATACATATCATATATTTTGATACATGTTGCAACACTGCCTTCCAAAAATTGCACTGGGGTGCCTGGCTGGTTCAGTCAGTACAGCATGTGACTCTTAATCTCAGAGTTGTGAGTTCAAGCCCCATGTTGGGCATGGAACCTACTAAAAGAAAAAAAAAGTTGCACCAACAACATGAATTTTTAACTGAGCATCTACTATGTGCCAGGCATTATGTGTTATCTCATTTAGTTCTCAATATGATTATACAAAAGTAGATTTTATCTTCATATATGGTGCAATGTTATGAAAATGAAGCTCAAGTGTGTCAAATAAGGTGCTGAAATCATACAGGTAGTAGTAGGTGATAGAGAAGGATTTAAAAGCAGATTCGAATTTAGATGGACCGGATGCTTTCCAACTGCACCATGGGAAAATACGACTCAAGATAATTAATTTGAGGTATTGAAATATATTCATAAATCCATCAGATGTATAACTGAATGACATCTAATCCCTACATTTGTTTACATGTCTGTAAAATTAGAATGTTCAACTTAAGTAGTGTTTAAGATGGCTTCCAACTCAATGAGTCTGTATTTAGGGTACCGTTCAGCATTAGTCCTAGTGAATAATGGGGTGTCTGTATGTAAGTATTTTAAGAATGTGACCATGTTAGTTGTTCTCTACATTTACAAGGTACCAAACAAGAAGAAATGGACCTTAGTTAAGTAAAGCCAAAAGGTTTTAGAGTTACAAGAAGATCACCTAAGATGATCTGATAGAGTCAGTGAAAAACCCAAGATACTTTAATGGGTTCTCTGCCCTGAAACATCTCCAGTAAGGGAAAAGGCCATTAACAATCCCAGGTAGTTTGGGTATAAATATGCCTGAAACACAAAACGTAACCAAATGGTCTTTTAAGGTCTTTTTCACTGTGTCTCTATGAGCTCTATCATGCTAGAGATTCAGGCTTATTTCAAGGTTAAAGCTAACACGGGGAGCCTTAGTGACAAAGGTAGACATAGATTGTATTTCTGTGTTCCTCCAAGTTAGTACCATACATGCCTATTGTCAGTTCCTAACACGTAATGACTAGGCACTAGCCCAATAATTTTGAAACCCTGGAGTCTTATTAAAGATGTAGTTCCTTGGGCCTCATCCACCAGAGACTTTAATTTCCAGGTTTCTGAGAAAAGCAGGAATCTGCACTTGTAGTAAAAACCTTAGGTGATGTAAGTGAAATGGCTCCCATGTTCCACTCTGAGGAACGAACACTGCACTCAGCTGATGTAGCAGGAGGCAAAGAGGCATCATCTCTGAGCTTTCAGATGGTCTTGCTGCACATGGAGAAGAGAAGTAATTAAAAGCTTAGAAAACTTAAACTGGAAAGGGAGTTCCTGTGGGGAACTTTCCTGCTGCATAGTGTTACTGTGATATCAAAGACCGTACGCATTGTATTTTGTTGTTGTTCTTTAAATTATATTGTGAAGTTAAGGCCTATCTACTGATAACAAAATAAATCAAGAAAAACAGCAGTTTCAGCATAAAGCCTTTATAATTCCTTTTGCAGAGTTTTCTATCTTTAGTTTCACAAACAACATGGACAATTTCCTGAACTGTCTTAAAATAATCACTTCCACATTTGTGAAGAGATAAAAATGGGTCCACTGTTTCCTTTGGAGGTACTAACAATCTAATCCAAACCTATAGAAATACATGACTGAATCAGTCAATAAAGGTTTATTGAGGACTTAGTAATAGGGACACATAAGTAAACAAAGTACATAGAATCCCTACTCTCATAAAGCTTATAGACTATTAGTAAGCATTAAATGCAAAATTCTAAGTATGAACAGTATTATAAATACAAGTAGAAGGTGCTACAAAAGTAAACAATGGAGGGAACCAATAATTTAATGGATGGAGTCACGGGATGTTTGCCTCAAAACAAAATAAAACAAAACAAAAACATACTAAATCTGAGACCTGAAGAATGAGTAGGCGTTTGCAAGGAAAAGAAAGGGTATAGAGAGAAGCATGCGAAGGAGGAACACAGTGCATTCAAGGACCAGGAAAAAGGCCTATGTGACTGCAGTGTGCAATCTCTGGGGCAGGGCAGCAAAGGAAACAAGGACTGTTTTCTAGGCTGAGTTGAGGAGTATAGACTTTACCTTAAACTCAGTGTGAAACTATTAAAAGGGCTAAAGCAGAAAACGGAACTGCTCTGTTTTGTTTGGAAAGCTAACTTGTAGCTACAACATCGGGATAGTATTGCAAAAAAGGGAAAATGGATGCTGGAAGATGAGGTATAAGGTTCCTGAAATGATCCAGGCGGGCGATGCTGGCAGACTAGACTATGGTTGTGGCAGGAAGATAGACAGAAGTGGGTGGATTCACAAAATATTAAGGAGGAGGAACTGGCAGGAATTGTTGATTTAGATAGGTCTGGGTAGAATGAGAAGTCAAGAACATTCAGGCTCTGGCCTGAGCAACGGGGTACCATTTCCTCAGATGGGAAAAGGTAGACTAGGACAAAGCAGTGATTCAGATACATGATTCTCCCGTAGAAACTCAAAAATAATGTAAAATGTGTTTAATTGGCAACCAGCCACATGAGAATCAGATGAATTAAAAAAAAATCCACCCCTCCCATCCAATTTGTGACAACTGTTATCATTTCTAAAATATCATTTAACATGAAGCTACTTGATCTAGGATCCAACAAACACAAAGTTCCATAGCAATTTGCTGCCCAAGTTTCCACTTTCACCGAAATCTGACCTTACAGCCAAGCAATTTTCCAAACCTAAACCATATATTAAATCAAGCTGTTTACAGAGTATGTCTGTGATGATATTTGATCTGCTCTTTTATTATATGATAAAGTATGATAAACTCTTCTAGAGACCAGGAATGAATCAATTGGCCACTCTATGTTCATTAATATATCTCAAAAAAGAAATACAGAAATCCTTAAATGTTGAAATTCCCTTTACTATTAGAGTTCTCTTTGAAAATAGATGTCTCTATACTCACTGTACACTTATTTATTGAATTTTTCAAGTAAGTATTCTTAATAATCCAAAACTATAAACCAAGTCAGACTAACATTTGGTAGGACTGAAGAGTCACGCTGGGTCAGAAAATACCTAATAATATATGCCATTCACTTTGTTCCCACTGAGTGCTATGTATTTAGTTTCAAATCTTTCAACAAACCCACCGACCATTTTTTTTAAGATTTTTTTTTTCTTAGTAATTTCTCCACCCAATGTGAGGCTCAAACTCACAACCCCAAGATCAAGAGCTGCATGCCCTGGGGAGCCTAGATGGCTCAGTTGGCTGAGCGTCCAACTTCGGCTCAGGTCATGGTCTCATGGTTCGTGAGTTTGAGCCCCGTGTCAGACTCTGTGCTGACAGCTCAGAGCCTGGAGCCTGCTTCGTTCGGATTCTGTGTCTCCCTCTCTCTGTGCCCCTCCACTGCTCACATTCTGTCACTCTCTGTCTCAAAAATAAATAAACATTAAAAAAAATTTTTAAAGAGTCACATGCTCTGCTGACTGAACCATCCAGGTGCCCCACCTAGAGACCATTCGATGGCTAAGAAACGTGCCATTGAATGAGCTGGCTAAGGTCACACAGTAAGTGGTAGAGTGAGAATTCACACTCAGGTTTACCTGCCACCTGAGCTCTTTTTACTTCTCTAAGCTGCCTCTTTTGAACTTAACCAACCAATAAGGCAGGTGATATTTTCAGGTTTAGAGAAAAATGTTAATTATTCCTGTTCTACAACTGGGAAACAGGTTAAGGCTTTCAATCCTCTTTATACGAATAACATTTAGTAACTTGTTAGTACACATCATTCTTTTGTCTCAATGCCTCCATGATAAATGAAAAGAATAACTTTTACTTACTTCAACCTAATTCAAGAAGAAAGTGCATAACAACATACTTTTATTTTTTATTTATTTATTTTTTTGAAATGTAATGTTTATTTATTTCTGAGACAGAGAGAGACAGAGCATGAGTGGGGGAGGGGCAGAGAGAGAGGGAGACACAGAATCTGAAGCAGGCCCAGGCTCCGAGCTGTCAGCACAGAGCCCGACGCGGGGCTTGAACTCACAGACCGCGAGATCATGACCTGAGCCGAAGCCGGTCGCTCAACCGACTGACCCACCCAGGCGCCACAACATACTTTTAAAAAGAATACTCAAATCATCCCAAACTGGAAAAAAAAAAAAAGCCAATTGTTCATCAACAGTAGAATAAAGAAATTGTGGTGTATTTAAACAACTGAATTACTCTATAGCAATGAAAATGAACTCACTATAATGGCAGGCAACAACAAGGATGAATCTCACAAACATAATGCTTAATGAAAGAAGACATATGATCCAGCAATTCTACTTCTGGGTAATTATCCAAAGAAAACAAAAACATAAACTCAAAAAGATATATGTACCTCCATGTTCACTGAAGCATCATTTTATAATAGCCAAGATATGGAAACAACTTAAGTATCCATTGATAGATGAATGGATAAAGGAAATGTTACAAATATTTCACATACACACACACACACACACACACACACACACACACACACACACAATGGCGAACTATTGTTCAGCCCTACAAAAGGAAATCTTGCCATTTGCAGCAACATGGATGGCTCTTGAGGACATTATGCTAAGTGAAATAAGTCAGAGAAACACAAATGTCTTATGATCTTGCTTGTATGTGGAATGTAAAACAAAACCCAAACCCAAAAAACCCAAGCTCATAGATATAGAGAAGAGTTTGATGGCTGCCAGAGTCAGGGAGTAAAGGGTGGGCAAAATGGGTGAAGGAAGTCAACAGATACAGACTTCTGGTTATAAAATAAATAAGGCATGGGGCTGTATTGTACAACACAGAGACTATAATTAATAATACCATATTGCATATTGGAAAGCTGCTAAGACTAAATCTTGAAAGTTCTCATTACAAGAAAAAAAATTTGTAACTAGGTAGTGATCTGTTTGTTTTTGTGTAATGATGTATAATTGATATTGTACGGTGACAGATGCTAACTAGACCTATTGTGATGATCAGTTCACATTATCAAACCATTATGTTATGCACCTAAAGCCATTACAATGTTGTATGTCATTTTTACCTCAATTTTTTTAACAGAAAGAAAGACATAAATGAGTACCTACAGAACGATTCATGTATCTAAAGTACAAAAATAGACAAAACTAATGTATGTTGTGAGAATGCAGACTATTGGTTATCTTTGGGAGGGCAGTAACCGGATGTGGGCACACAGGCAAGGGGATTCTGGGTGCTGTTAATGCCCTGTGCTGGTACACTGGTATATTTGCTTTGTTAAAATTCACCAAGACTTATATTTATGATATTTGCACTTTTCTCTACCTATGTATTACTTCAGTATAGTTCAATAAAAAGTTTACTGAAAGATAAAAACACTTAAAATGACTTTCAGATTTGAAAGAAATGAAAATACCAAAGATTTCCCTGTAACTTGAGCTCTGACTTAATATTAAAAATAGATATGCAATGAAAAGAACTCACAACAGCACAGATAAAAAATAATAAAATGCTAATAACAACAAGCAGTTGAAAATGCTTTCCACAAAAGATTATTAATGCATTTCAAAGACCATTTAACTGAATGATAAGACTACAGAGAGACTTCAACCATATGGAAACTTGGACAACAATCCCCACTGTAATCACGGATAGCTTCTAAATTCTTCTGTTTCCATGTCACCACATCTAAGAGCAGGATAATTCCTACCTTCCTCACAGGGGTGTTGTGCTGCTTAATTAATGTTTGTGAAGCACTTTCTGTTCCCTGGGTGAAAGGTACCACAAAAGAGCAAAGCATAATTATGTTTTAATTGCAGGGCTGATTTTGAAGACGAAAAAAAAAAGTGCCTATGAATTGTGATTTAATCAGATCAGTCCTTTAGAATCACTGTCATGACATAGGCCTTCTGACTTCTGCTTTAATTGAGAAAATGACCTTTTAAATTTTTAAGTCTTGGGGCGCCTGGATGGCTCAGTTGGTTAAGCAACAAACTTCAGCTCAGGTCATGATCTCATGGTTCATGGTTTCGAGCCCTGATCTCTTGGTTCATGGTTTTGAGCCCTGTGTCGGGCTCTGTGCTAACAGCTGGGAGCCTGGAGCCTGCTTTGGATTCTGTGTCTCCCTCTCTCTCTGCTCCTCCCCGCTCACTCTCTGTCTCTCTATCTCTCTCTCTCAAAAATAAACATAAATATTTTTTTAATTAAAAAATGTTATAAGTCTCTCTGGCTCAGCTTCTCTATCTGTACAATGGGGTAACATGTTTTCCATGATCTGCAAGTATTTCTTTATTCTTTGCAAGGCCCTTCAGTGATCCTTAGATGAAAGCAAGCCACCTATTGCTGTGAAAAGAAGGCATACAACCTCCTGCTGCCTGGGATGAACAGCTTTTCTCTGGAGAGCGCTAGACTGCCAGACGTCTTGCAGAAAGGCCGCTGGGGAGCCGGCTCTGCGGAAGGAAAGTCTGAGAACAGTCAGTCTGAAGGAAGCCAGGATACTAGGTGAGGACTTTGGGGAGTTTGTTGGCATTCAAGGTGGTTACTTCCCACTCTCCCAAAGGGACAGTTGATTCTCCTGTCCCTTTTATCGAGGCCATCATCATTCCTATTCTTAATCCAAAGGGTTTCTACTTACACAAAACCGGTCATTAGAAATCCATTGATACATACAACTCAAACTATGATTTTTCACATATTATGAGATCACTGGCCAAATTGAGCTGTGTGATTTTGCTTTCTGAGCCCTGAGACTGGGTCTTTCATGGATCTTGACTTGGGGAGATCAAATAATTATGTCATTGTGGATTACGTACTTTAGAAGAGAAGATCTTCCTAAGAAGAAATTCTAACTATATTTTTCATTTCTCCTTTTGAACAGGGTAGGTAAAACATAAAGAGACCCACAAAAGAGGTTTTTGAGTCTTTGATGAAAACAAAAGAACTTCAAATCATATGTGAGTCATATAGAGCTTTTCTAACATTAATTTCCCCCACCATTTCTTCTATGTCTTCTATTTAATTAATATATAGAAATATTTCTTATCACCCCTCCTTGATTAAAGAAAATAAATGCCCAGTCATACCAGACTACTCCCAGCTTCAAATCACATTTTTAGGCAAAATATTTCTATTGCTGTCTGAAATCTTTCAATAATTAACCTTCCTCTTCCTCGCACTACAAAGACACATCCTACAGAGGTACTTTAAAAATAAACAGCAGTATAAATCTTGATGACTGCTCATACATCTTTTCAGTAGCTAAAATTCCCCCTGAGAGAATAAGTTGTCTGTTTGAATACTTCTGTACACCCACCAAAATCTTTCAGGGAACAATACTGATGCATTCCCTTAGGAAAATGCAAACCAGTCAAGTGCACTGACTTTGTGAATAGAAGTTCTGAGAGTTTTCTGAAATCATACTTGGTTATTCGATGATCTAATTTTAGATGCTTAGCAAGACGTTCACTACCACTATACAAACATACCTGGAGAATATCTGTGTAGACTTCATGGGACTTTCAAAGAATATACTAAATTGTCAATACGTTCAAATCATGCCATGTCCAAAAATCACATATGCTGAAAGTCATTTTGAGGATGGGATGAGACGGGGAGCAATGACGGGTCAAAATAATAGTTTCATTTTATCTATCTTTTATTTTTTATTTCTGGAAAGAAACAAGAGCTTCTGCTCTTCTGCTGTGCTGACACAGTGGGAATGGTGTTTAAGGCTTTGGGTGAGGAACTATTTAAAAGTTCACTATACTCAGCATGCCACAGAGCAACTCCTACTGGACAAACAGGGCCCACCTCCTTGAAGTTCATTTCCAAGTACATGGTCCCTGATCCCTCAGATGTCAACATGACCAGTCAGGTTAATGTTTATCAGTCACTCCTTTCTAAAGTTCAATTTAAGATAGAATGATTTGAACTCTTTCTGCAGGACCAGCAATTAAGAGAGATTCCAGAGGTTTATGCCATAGTCCTTGGTGATATCCACCAAACGTTTCTGACTCTCTGACTTCTGGGTTTGGGAGGACTGTGTGAGGCATAATCTTTGTAGTTAGGCACGGCCATGTGACTTAATCCGCCCCATGAAATGTGAGCAGAAACACGTATTATTTCTAAGCAGGAGTTTTGAGAGCCAGTGAGCAATTTACTATATCACTCATTCCCTCTACCACAGCTATTGGCAATGTTCCAGGCATCGTCTGCTTGTCAGCTGAGGTGGCAAAGTGAAAAGAACACAATGTAGAGTCCCTAGTCACACACAAAGGACATATGCAGTATGAGGAAAAAATAAAACCTGCTTCCTACGACACTGAGACGTGGGAGTACCTTGTTTCCATGCCATCACCAAGCCTCTCTGACTAACAGCTTTTCAACAGGGTAAATATCTTAGAACTTCTGGGAGGATGACAGGGGAGGTATGTAGTATCCCTGACAATTTTGCCCTCAGTCTCACCCAGCCTGGTCCTGGGCCGTGACACCTGTTTCCTTAGGGTTCTATTACCCTTGGAGATACTCTCAGCACAACTTCCCCAATGTCCACACAAGGGTCATGACTTCAAATCGTTACAGGGGCAGGCAGGTGATTGACATGAGTAAACACACCAACGTGTACACATCAAACATTTATGAATCCTCCCCTCTCCCCAGGAGAGCTCTTTTCTTGAAACATGAGGCGCTCATGGCCCGGCTTACTAGTCAGTGGAGCCGCACAGGTGTGTTGAAGAGTTGCAGCCATGACATTATGCCAATGTTGGGGAAATAACAGGGACCAGTGGCATCTACACCTTCCTAGAGCTGGTGTCCATACTGGAATGCACACCAAATATTTTCGTGTTTTGTCTTTAGAAGCCAGAATCCTAAGTTTTTAATCTAAGTCTGAATTTTCTTTTTACTTTTTTTCGCTTTTTAAAATTTTTTTTAATTAATTAATTTTTTTTCTTATTTTAGAGCACACAAGAGGGGGGCAGAAGGAGGGAGAGAAAATCTTAAGCGGGTTCTCTGCTCTGTGCAGAGCCCAACGCGGGGTTCAATCCCACAACCCTGGGATCACTACCTGAGCCTAAATCAAGAGTCAGACGCCCAACTGACTGAGCCACCCAGACGTCCCATGCTTTTTTTTTTTTTTTTTTATTCTGAAATTAGCATACAGTGTAGTCTTGGCTTCAGGAGTAGAACCCACTGTAAATCTTCAATTTTCTTAAAAAACTACCCAGGCCAAAGGAAACATGAGTGGGTTGCATTATCACTCAGGCCCACCGCCTGCATTCCACAGACAGCTGCAGGTGAACCTTGCGTTATGTCTTTGTGGCGACAATGGGCATTACCCATTTTTAAGAAGCCCCAGATTATTTTTTTTTTTTTTTTTTTTTTTTTTTTTTTTTAAATTTTTGACTTGATTTATTAAAGCAAAATTTGTCAAACAGAGCTCTAAGAAATAATCAATAGACCAATCATTCCACTAAATATAGAGACACATAAAATGATTAAAACTGTAGGCTTGGGAGATAAATAAACCTGCAATTAAATACTTGCTATATTTTTTTTTTTTTTTTTTTTTTTTTTTTTTCTGCAAAGTCTTTTTTTTTTTTTTTTTTTTTTTTTTTTTTTTTTATTTTTTAATATATGAAATTTACTGTCAAATTGGTTTCCATACAACACCCAGTGCTCATCCCAAAAGGTGCCCTCCTCAATACCCATCACCCACCCTGTCCTCCCTCCCACCCTGCCCTCCCTCCCACCCCCCATCAACCCTCAGTTTGTTCTCAGTTTTTTAACAGTCTCTAATGCTTTAAGAAGCCCCAGATTATTAAGCCCATAGCCAGGTCAGGGACCAAGCTCAATCTGGAAAAAAAAATGTTCAATTCTGCTACCTTTCTTATTGGAAGAAATTTCCTTATCTTGCTGGTAAAACTTACGCTAACCAAACCCAAGACCGAGTCAGTACACTGATTAAGCCTCTCTGTCGGTCTCACAGCTTGCTAGCTCTTGAACTCACTTTTCTTTTCTGATTATTAAAGTAATACATGATTATGACTAAAACATAGTCATATGTTATTAATGAGAGAACAAGAGATACTCATAAGTCCAAGTCTCAAAGATAATCAGCACTGCCGTGTTAGCATAATCCTTCTGATAATAAAGTTTAAAATATGTTTAGAACTTCGTATTTTTACTTGTTTGGTATTCTAATGTTTTCTTATTAATTTTTCACTTCTTCATAGACTGTCAAGGTTCAAATTTGACTTTTTTTTTCGGGTTTCTGGAAAGAGTAATTTGTTCTTAGAATATTCCTTTTCAAAGTGCTTCACTAATTCTTGCAATAATTCTATGGCAGGACTTATTCCAAAAGAGCCAATGAAAACTGCCAGTTATTTTCTTATGAATAACTTGTCTAGGGATGCATAATTTAATTATTTACTTTTTAAATTTCAGTAAATGTGCTTTTTTTCTTTCAAGAGTAATTCATATTGGGGTGTCTGGATGGCTCAGTTAAGCATCTGACTCTTGATTTCGGCTCATGTCATAATCTCATGATTCATGAGATTTCTGCTGAGAGCACAGAGCCTGCTTGGGATTCTCTCTCTCCCTCCCTCTCTGCCCCTCCCCTGCTGGTGCTCTCTCTCTCTCTCTCTCAAAATAAACAAATAAACTTTAAAAATAAAGAGTGATTCATATTAATTGTAGACAATTTGATAAATACTAAAACATGGAGGGAAAAAAAGGGATCCATAGTCTCACAACCAAAAGATAACTAGTATTATTATTTTGGTATGCTTTCTTTCAGTCTTCTGATTTTATACATGAGTTTAAACATATGTGTGTGAAAAAATAAAAAAATAAAAAATAAACATGTGTGTGCATATGTGCACGTGTGTTATATATAGTTATAAATTTATATTACCAAATGTGATATATAGAGACAGAAGAGACAGAGAGCACTATACATAATACACACGTTATATATTCAATTATAATCACACGTTTTTGTTATGAGCTTTTTCACTTATTACATAAATGTTAGATGGGGAACACACTACCGCTACTCATGTTCACTTGAGGGGGAAAAGTTCTCCCTTATGGGGAAAATGGAAGAGAATCACTATCCCCTCCAAATTCATACATTGAAGTCCTAACCTCCAGTAATTTGGAATGTGCCCGTATTTGGAGAGAGTCTTTGAAGAGATGATTAAAGTAAAAGGAGGTCATTAGAATGGGCTCTAATCCAATTATGACTGGGCTCCTTATGAGAAAAGGGATGATTAGGACACAAAGAAAATGTGAGCACACAGAGAAAGGACCATGTGAAGACAGAGGGAGAAGACAGCCATCTACACGTCAAGGAGAGAGGTCCCAAAATTAAATCAACCTTGCTGCCACCTTAATCTTAGACTTCCAGCCTCCAGAACTATGAGGAAACACATTCCTGTTTTCTCTGAAGCCACCCAGCCTATGGTATTTGTTATAGCAGCCCCAGCAAACTAATGCAGTCACAGGACGACTTTCCATAGCAACATGCAAAGTCACAGAAGTGACAGAGAAAGTGGTGGGAACAGTTGGCATAGACGTGGGGTGGGCAGGAGGCTTTGGAGAGGCTGGCCTGTAACCTTCCCTTCTACTGTTACCTTTCCTTAGAGGAAAAGTTAAGATATACCATTATCAATAAGGAGGCCAAATTAATTTTTGCTTACACATATCTTTCTCAACCTACCATCATAAGTTGAAACTATTATTAAGTTGAAAATGCATTTACTATCCTTAACCTCCTGGACATCATAGCTTAGGTTAGCTTACCTTAAAGGTGCTCAGAACACGGACACGGCCTGCAGTTGGACAAAATCATCTAACACAAAGCCTACTTTATACTAAAGTGTTGACTATCTCATGTAATTTATTGCACACTACAATGAAAGTAAAAAATAGAATGGTTGTATAGAAACAGAATGGTTATAAGTGTATCAGCTGTTTATTCTCATGATCACGTGGCTAACTGGGAGCTGTGGCTCATTGCCACTGCCCAGCATCACAAGAGAGTACAGTATGGCATATCACTAGCCTGGGAAAAGATCAAAATTAAAAATCCAAAGAACAGTATCTACTAAATGTGTATTGTGCTTTCACACCATCGTAAAGTTGGAAAATCTTGAGTCAAACCTGAAGGTTAGGGACCATCTATATAGTATAACTGGCTTCCCTGTCTTTAACTTACAATATGATAACCTTTCCACTGCATTATTTAACTTTTACTATCTTATATTTTTGCTTTGTACCTAATCATTTATATATATATAGATATATAGATATAGATATATAGATATATAGATATATAGATATATATATATTCCTTGAACTTTAGCCCCAAAAAGATTAGCTAAGAATGCTTGAAAAATGAACATTTTCAGAGCATTTGAAGAAACTGCAAGTCTATCAATGAATCACACAATAATTTAAATTCAGTCAATAATCCTGAAGAGCAATTTGAATAAAGATCTAACTTTAAATTAAATAATGGGGAAAGAAAACCACACCAGAGCATATCCCTAGCACTCAGGAAATGCTGAACGTTTGTTGAATTAATCAATATGTGAGTGAATAAATGAATGGCTGAATGAACAAGTGATGTTCCTCAGGGGTCAGCAAACTTTTTCTATAAAAGGTCAGAGAGTAAATGGCTGAGGCTCTGTGGGCCATATGGCTATATGTCTCGTTCACAATCACTCAACTCTTCCATGTAGCCCAAAGGCACCCACAGACAGTACATACATAAATGGGCACAGCCATGTTCCAATAAAACATGACAACAGGTTGGATGTAGCCCACTGGCCAGAGTTTGCTGATCTCTGATTGAAAATATTCACTCCCTTGATCAAATCCTTTTCTAGCACCCTACTGCCTGCCAATTTCAGGACAAGCCACCCAGTTGGGATCTAATATCCCACGCAGCATGAACCCCCTCTACCTTCCCTGTCTTATCTCCCATTGCTCTGACATACATAACCCCTATCCTGAATAAACTGGACTATTAATCCATGCTCCAGCGTTCCCCACTTCCTCACTTCTGCTCATCTACTTAAATTGCATTTATCTTTGAATGCCATCCTCAAATTCTACATTGTACAGGAAGCTTTTTTGGATTTGTCCAGTCAGATATGAGCTTTCTCCCTCTGAACCCCATAACTGACATTTTACTCACTTTGCTAATTGTGTTTTCAGCTTTGTATGTCCCCCAAAACCTTGAACATACTATGGACTCAATAAATCTTTGAAGAATGCATTGAAATAATACCATTTTGAATTTTCTGTCTTAGGAGAGTGAAAAAGACTTCTGATCAGTCTCTGTGCGCAGTGGATTCCAAGACTTGCTATTCCTGGAATATCTGTAGAGGCCCCTTCTTTGTAGGGTCATTAATCTGGCAGGAATTGAAAGAACCTTGTTTGCTATAGAACTTTAAAAGTGCATTAGGGAACTAGGATTGTTGGAGCCAGCTGTCCTTTTAATTAACTTTGGTCTGGTAGCAAGGAGCTATCTCCTCAATTGCTACACTCTTAATGAGGTTAATAAGAATTGAGACTTTACCTGTTGTATTCCTAAATTCTTGCTTACAGATCATTTCCTTGTGACTGCAAGTGAGAAGTTCTGTTCAACTCAGACATTTCTCAAGTGCCTGCCTGCAGTGCAGGAAGCACTGTGAGAAATGGAAAGATAAATAAGACATGAGCAGCGCTGATACCCAGGACTTAACAGTCTAGTCAGGCAGACAGATACACATCCAAGGCCGAAAATACAAAGCAGGCTGCGGTGAGGGTTATAATGGAACATGGTGAGATGATATTGCAAAGAGAGAGATTAATTTTGACGGAGGCGGGGGAGTCTGGTCAAAGAGGCCTCACAAGCAGATGGGATTTGAGCAGGAACTGGTAGGAAAACAGTGATAAAGATGTGGACACTGTGATCTCTTAGTGTTAGAGCTGGCAATGACCTAAGAAAACCCTCTCCTTTATCTGGTGAGGAATGTGAGACCCAGAGAAGAGCTATGACCTCAGGCACCTTGCCTGCCCCCTTTAGAACCATCCAAATGTAACTTCAAATTCACAGGAGAGGTAGAACAAGAGTCTTAGACTAGAATATTTTCATTCCTAGGCATTTGGGACAAACGTCGCAGGCAGCAATTAGTAGTCTGACCACACAGCAAGCCCAAGTCTAGAGCAGCCTCTGCAGGAAGCCATTGCCTTTGGTTAGTTATCAAGGGACCAGATTTAGCTGCTAGCATAATCGCACCTGGGTCCTATAACTGAAGGCTACAGAACCTTGGTAATGGAACAAAAGTAATAGGGGAATAGATCAGAGCGAGCTTTAAACGCTGGGTAGGGAATCTTGTGGAAAAGTCCAACTTTGGTTCGGCAAAAAAAAAAAAAAAAAAAAAAAAAAAAAAGATCTCAAAAGCAAGCAAAGGAATGATGATTTGCCCTAGAATTACAGGGTATGATATATCACAGGAGCAGGCATGGGTTTGTGTTCTCATAGGGAGTGTGTTTCCCTGAGTCTGGGAGGGTAAGCACAGGTGTCCCAAGTATCCTTCTCCCCCTGCGCCCCACTCATTCCCCACCCCTTAGTTTCTGCTGGCAAGGACATCAGACCATCACGACTGGGCTGATGCCAACCCCAAAAGCAAACCTCCCACAGTGAGTCAGAGAAGTAGCCAGGGCCCCGAAGAATGCCTTGTGACAGTTTAATTTAAATAGATTATTCAGTTCTCTTCACCCTCATCACTAACAGGGCGTATGTAGCTGAATAATTAAATGACAAATCTTTATTTATTTATTTATTTTAGATTCAGAGGAGCAGCTGTGCCTTTTTCTCTTTCCTAAAGGACACACAGGCTTTATTAGGATCTGTTCTGTTTCTACCTAGGTCTCTCTCCTCTATATTCTCCCAACTCTACCTCCGCATCCCCCTCTTCATTCCCACCATGGAAATACATCATGCCCATATTAATCTACTGAAAAAAATCATTTTTCCATAAAACAAAACAAAAAAATTGCCTCCACATAGCAGATGCAGTAAAATGGTCTGAATAAATTCTGCGGCTTTATCTCTCGAAAAAAGTTACACGTATTTTCCATACATGAAACACCCAGTTAAAGAGGCACAACAGGAACATTACACAAATTATCCACTCAAGACGATTTATTTCCCAATGATGGAAATGTGTTTCTGAATGACAAAGCAACTTTTACCAACATCATTACCTTAATATAGTTTATATCAGTTTACTGAGCACTAAGAGGGTATAGGAGGTACCATTTTTCCTAACAAATGTTAAATAAGATATAATAATAATATATATATTCACTATATATATATATATTCACTATATATATATATTCACTATATATATATATATATATATATATATATATATATATATATATATATATATATTTTCACTAATTCACTAATGAACTTCTGTCCCAGCATTACTCTCCAAATCCCAAACAAACAGCATCCTACTGGAAGTATTACTTAGCTTTCTATCAAGGCTTCCATAGAGACAAAGACCCAGACTCAATCAACATAAAGGAAATTTTTTGCACAGGAACTAGTATGGACTATATAGTAGTAGGTTTTAGGAAATGCTTGTCAACTTGCTGTGAAGAGCCTGGAATACATTTTTACAGCACAATGTATGATAATTTCCAGAGCAGAAAGTCCATACAGATAACCTAGCAAAGTTCAGAGAATGCAGGAAAACTTCACTAGAGGAGGAAGAGTGGTCTGTGGAGGAGAGAAGGAGAAAGAAGGCAGAACTGTCAGCTTCTCTTGTGCCCCAGACACTGGAAGGTCTTTGGCCAGATACCTTTTTTTTCCCCACTTCAGATCAAAGAGTCTGCCTCCGGAAGACACTGATTACCACTATTGACTTAAGGTCTCATCTACTCAAGAAAGATCTGGAACAAAAGGATTTAAAAATCCTACATGGAATTTAAGATACAAAACAGATGAACAGAAGGGAAGGAAAGCAAAAATAATATAAAAACAGGGTGGGGGGGCAAACCATAAGAGACTCTTAAATACAGAGAACAAACTGAGGGTTGCTGGAGGGATTGTGGGGGAGGGGATGGGCTAAATGGGCAAGGAGCATTAAGGAGGACACTTGTTGGGATGAGCACTGGGTGTTATATGGAAGTGATGAATCACTAAATTCTAATCCTGAAACCATTATTGCACTATATGTTAACTTGGATGTAAATTAAAAAAAAAATACATTACTTAAAAAAATCCTGTTGGGGGGCGCCTGGGTGGCTCAGTTGGTTAAGCGTCTGACTTAGGCTCAGGTCATGATCTGGCGGTTCGTGAGTTCAAGCCCCGCATCGGGCTCTGTGCTGACAGCTCAGAGCCTGGAGCCTGTTTCGGATTCGGTGTCTCCCTCTCTCTCTGACCCTCCCCCGTTCATGCTCTGTCTCTCTCCGTCTCAAAAATAAATAAACGTTAAAAAAAAAATCCTGTTAGCATTGTGCTTCCTCACATTTTGCTTCCTTGCCTCCCTCACACAGAGACTCGGGTAAAGTAAAAAGCCATTTAAAAATTCTGACTCTTCTATATCCATGAAATATACCTAACCTAGCCTCCTCTCCATTATTCACTAAAATCTGTGAGATCTGGTTACATAATACTCCTCTTATATAATATTCCTGATTATTAAAATGAGAAAAACTCTGGAACATGAAAATATAATTATTCCATGAGCTACTAATTATATTGAAATCTGCTTAGAACACCCTTGTATTTGAAAGCTTCTGTTACCACTGACCTGTTCAAATGTCCGCATTACTAAAATAGCAGTACTGTGTTCTAAAGGGGTATTCAGCAACTGTGTCTGTTAGGGGAAACCAGAAAAATACAAATTGTCAAAATAGTTATATCTACTTTTCTGCAAGGAGATTGAAAACTTTATAAATCTACACAAATGGAAATCTTACAAAAGAACTCTCGTCTTAACTGTCCATGTTGCAGCTTGCAGAAACCCCTTCCCTAAACAAGGCAGAGAAAATGGGATAAAGTGGTTTAGTGTTGATGTCCTTGCAGCAGAAAAACACACTCACCAACACTGGAAGCATTGCTTTGACAGACTTATTCCTCAGGTTTGCAGTCTCCCTAGCTCTTATTTGAGAGCTCCCCCCAATCAAATTAACTTTGTGATTATAAACAAACCGGAAAACTGCTGTGTCATGACCTCCAGCCCTGTGCTCCACTAGCAACAGGAATGCTTTCAGAGAATTGTTTGCCTGCCTGAGAATTCAAGGAGCCGGGTCTGTGCCAGCTGAACTGCCATTCTTCTTTTTCCCAGCCTCAAAATCGAATTTTCTCCCCTTATTTGTCATCAACCATATCCATTTTACTGCCAAGATCTCCATGTTTGACTTTTGATACATCCTTCAATTAGAACTTCTGCTCTCCATCTGACACCAGCCTCCCATCCAAATTGAAGTCCAAGTGTATCATACATTGGCTATTACAATATTATTTAGTCAGCCTCTATAAATCAGTTCCTCTTCATCCCAATTCAACTTGTATATCCATGCAAGCGTCACTTTTAAGACATCATATTTCGAATCACAACTTAAAAAAAAATCAAGGATATCTAATTTAGTTCCAAAGGTTCCTATACCTTGGAAATCACATGCCCTGCAAGTCACTTTGTGGCATCTTTTTAAAAAAATTTTTTAATGTTTATTTATATTTTTTTTAGAGAGAGAGCCAGACAGACACAGAACATGAGTGGGGAAGGGGCAGAGAGAGAAGGAGACACAGAATCTTAAGCAGGTTCCAGGCTCCGAGGTGTTAGCACAGAGCCTGATATGGGGTTCGAACCCACAAACCATGAGATCATGACCTGAGCTGAAATCAGACGCTTAAGCAACTGAGACACCCAGGCGCCCCTGGAATATTTTAATCCAGGAAGGTGAACCTTCTCACTGAGCCATGAACTTGAGATATTTGTTCCTTTCTATGTCCTGACACATGGAATTCTACTTGGTGTTTATTTAATAGCTATAAAATGTCACTACAATACACAGCAGGGTTTTAGCAAACCTCAAATAAGAATGATTTATTTGCAAGTTTTTCTAAATTGTTAACCTCTAGAAAAATTTAACTATTTATTAATTTTGGTCTGTCTTCACAGTTGTACCCCAACATTTAGCACATATTACCCACTGAAATAATTCCATTGCTAGTGGATGTGTGTCTCTATTAAACTTGACTGTAATCTATTTGGAAGCAGAATTCCGTCACTAATCACCTTAGCTTTTTTCCTAAACAGAAGAGGCTAGTGGAATGAGATTAGGCCAGTCTTCTCAGTCCTTTTCAAGGCCCACCACAAAGTAGACAACAATACACATTTGTCGATTGCTTTGGTTGGGCATTAAAAACAAATAAGGGAGTGCAGCAGAATCTTATCTTACCAGACCAACTTTCCAAATATTAAGGAACAACAATAAAAATATGTGGTGACTAGTGAGAAAATATCTGTGAAGTGCTAGAGATAGTTTGAGAAGGATTTGCCACAAATAGCAACTTCCTGCTCTGGGGAACATTGAAATTATGATTTCCAAATAGCGATTTGATATCCAAACCTTGCAGTTTGCATGTTAGGAGCTCAGGAAGGGCAGATAACTCTACAGAGGCAACCGAGTATCTTGAAAAACAGGGACCCTCCATGAATTGCAATGATGTTCAGAGGGTCTAGATTTAAAGGTAGTGGAGACTCACAAGGTTTTTTGCTGTCGTTTTACCCTTTCCCCTCCCCTGCCTTTATCTAGAGGAATGTGTGTGATTTTTTTTTTTTAAGCTGTAAAAGCAAGCAAGCCCCTGGTTACATTCTCTAACAACCCTTTTGGTCATAACACTACGATTTACGGTTAGCAAATTTCAGTGAGCTCATCCTTTCCCTGATTACCCAACTTACCCCTAATCAAACATCTTTCCTTTCCTTTCTCCCTGGGGCCTCTGCCATCTCTTACAGGAGTCATCCCTCCTACACAAAGACGACACAGACCGACTACTCATGACAATCCATTTTTGAAGTGTAACTGTGTACCTTGTAAATGGAAATAATGTTCAGAGTAGCCTAGAATTGTAGGGCTATCAGAACATTTAAAGTTATCTATAACAGACTTTGAGTCTAGTTAAAAACTTTACAAACAGATGAACAATCTTGGTCAGTCTGAAGATTTCCTGAAGATGTGAGGTCCCATCTGTAAATATCCTATTATAATATATATCACCTAGAAAATTAGCAGGGATTTAGTTTTTAATAGTCAACACTCACTCTTTGAAATGGTGTGACAAAATGGCCACTTTCATACATAACGGGGGAGTATGTAAATTTGAAAAACCCTTTTGAAAAAAAAATGGGCAAAATGTATCAAGGCCCTTAAACTGTTCTAATAATCCTTTGATTCAGTAGTTTTGTATTTAGAAATGGCTTAGGGACATAAAGTCTGAAATACAGAAAAATGCTTAATGCCTAAAATATTTATTAACTATAATTTTTACAACAGTAAGACGGGGAAAAACTTAAATGTCCAACACCACAGGATTGAGAATAGAAATTAAGATGTTATACTGCACAAATTGAAATTGCAACCACATCCCTCATCATGGAAGAAGGAGGGAGAAGAGTCAGTTACAAAACAGATTTACCATCATAGCTGATGAAGCACACACCAGAAATCCCAAAGGAAGTTCAACTGCTTTGTTTGTTTCTGAGTCTAATGATATAAAGGTCTGGTGGGATGAGATTTGGCTCATCTCCCTTGTCTTTTTCAAGCCCTACCATAAAGTAGACAACAGATACTAGTCTGCTCATCATTTACGCTGGTCATTGAAAATGAATAAGGAAGGTCAGCAGAATCTCATCTGAGAAACTTCATTATTGAGGGAAAAAACATTATGATGAGCGATAAAGCATACAGTGGGTGGTAGTGTTTCAAGATGAGCACCCATTATCCATTTCAATTCATCCCAAGCTCGGTTCCCACAGGAATTTAGCTGTAAACTCCATGGCACCACACTGGAACATATTACATCTATCAAAACATTGAGAAAGATAACATTCCGGTAACGCGTTTCTTAACTCTTACTATATTAAAGGATTGCCCTTCTCTTCCCAGTATTAATTAATATTACAGCAGGCTCCCTTCTTTTTGGGTTATTCTAGGGTTCCCAGACTTTAGGAATGGGGACATAAAGATGGGAGGTACTCATCCCACTATTGATTATTATGAACTCATTCTACTAAGATGGGGAAAGGCAACATAAAATTATAAATGAAAACATAGATGACGTGATACCACTTTTTTATCTCCACTTTTCAGTTTCTTTCCAAATTTCTTAGAAGGTGGGCACTGGGGTGGCTCAGTCAGTTAAACATCTGACTCTTGATTTTGGCCCTAGTCGTGATCTCCTGGCTCTGTGCTGACAGTACGGGGCCTGCTTGGGATTCTCTCTTTCCCTCTCTCTCTGCCTTGCTCTCTCTCTCAAAATAAATAAATAAAATTTAAAAAAGTAAAATAGTGTTTGAATAAATAACAAACTACTACGTTCTAAGCACCTTTTTTTAAAAAAAATAAAATGAATAAAATTTTTAAAAAATTAAAGATAAGACATTTTACTTACTAGTAATTTAATTCTTAGCCACAAAAGTTTAAACCAGTGTGCCTTTCTTGTTAACTAGTACCTTTTGCCAAGTAGTGTGCTGGATAAAAAGATGAGAAAGTCATGGCCCATGTTCTCAAGGAGGTCAGAGATCTCTGAAGGAGACAGTGCTATGGATTCAAGTACAGGGTGATGTAGAGAGTACAACAGGAACACAAGAGAAGGAGTTATTGGTCCTTCCTGAAGTCGAGTGTGAGCAACAGAGGACTTGGCAGGAAAAGGAAGTCTCAAGCTGAGTGTAGGAGAGTTTCACTTCACTGTTTGGGGATATATGATGGAAGAAAATTCCAAGCAGAGAGAATAGAACTAAGGCGTCTGATCAGGCTGGGAACTTGGGAAGGTATATAATAAGCAAGAAGGAGATGATGGAGGTGTGATCAAATGGCAGCTGCAAAGAGAATGACACACAAGGAGGACTTAAGCGACCAGACAGAGGTAAAATCACAGGACTTGGTGACAGATGGGCCGTGGGAGGTAGAGAACAAGGATTGAAGGGTGACTCCAAAGTGCTGTAGTTTAGGCAAGACTAACTAAACCTAATCCTAGATTCAGTTAGGGGGACAGTGAGGCCATTAACTAAATCAAGAAAAATAAGAGAAGGGATAGATTTGGGGAGAGGGAAAACAGAAGACAGAGACTTGTTCTGGACATTTTGAGGCTGAGCTTTCTCTGCAAGTGGCATCCAGACAGTAATGCCTGTTACAGCAAAAGGACAGTGATGCTGGCAGCCAGGATAAAGGTCAGGGTTAGAGGCTGACATCTGGGAGTAGAGATTAGTGTCAAAATAATAGATAAAAGTATGAGAACAGAAACAACCTCCTGACCATCCTCCGTAATTCCAGACAAGCCTTCCCTACTCCCATCCTCGTTGACTCTCCATATGGAGCCCCAGTGATCTTTCAAACCAGAAATCCTACTACTAAATGCCTCAGCTTAGAACCCTTCCATATACCCAATCTCACTGGTAGTCAGTGAGGACAATGAGATTCTATTTTTTGCCTGCTGGACTGGAAAAAATTAAAGATTGATAATATCCATTGCTGGTAAGCACACGGGGAAACGAGCACTCATAAATTTCTGGTAGGAGTGCAAATTGCTATGATATTTTGGAACATCTATTACCATTTTAAAATCTCATAACTTAGGGTGACAGATGGTCGCTATACTTGTGGTGAGCTGAGGATAACGTATAGAGAAGTTGAATCACTATGTTGTACACCTGAAACTAATGTGACATTATGTCAACTTTAACCAAATAAAAAAATTTCAAGATAGAATTACAAATCATAAAAGAATAGAAGATGGAGTCTCTGAACTTTTCATCTAGCAATCCCACTTTGAAGAATCTTTCAGAAACTAAAGCAACAGAACAAAGGGTATATGTGCAGTAGTCCTTATTGCTACATTGTTTGTAAGAGCACGAACTTAGAAACAACCTACTTGAAGTGTTATACATGTTCAAACAAATAAATGGCAGTACACATTAAGTAGTAGTATGCAGCTATTAAAAATTGACCATAACATCTACATATGTTTAGGTTTGGATCTAGAAAGATGCTTGCAATAGAACTAAGGTTAATTAAGAAAAAAAAAATGAGTTGCCAAATTCTATGTGATGATTTACGAGCAAACAAAGAAACAAATGATATTTCCTAATAGCTATGCTAAAAAGAGTCAATATGAATATTGTGCTTACTTTTTCCCAGATATTATTTGTAAATGTATAACGTGCTACTCATTTAATACTATAACCTCGTAAAGTAAGTAAAAGATTGTTATGACTCCCATTTTACAGATAAGGAAAATGAGGCCAAAACAGATTGATTTGTGAAGGTCACTAGCAAGGGGCAGGCAGGGTCTACATCAGGCAGTGTGGGTAAGCTTGACCTCTGCTCTATTCTACTATACAAATTATTAGAGAAGGGTTGGAGATTGCTATTTTTTCTACCATTGTACTGTTGAACTTACTAAGAAATGCGTTATTTCTATAAGTTAAAAAAAAAAAAAAAAGATCACTAGGAACATAAGGGGGAGAGACCGCAAAGACTCCCAACTCTCCTCACAACAGAAGTTTATACTTCTCCCTCCTCACAAGCAGTGGCCGAGGGGCCGATTTTTCTGAAAGACTTTCGTAACCACAGGCTGAGGTCTAGCCAGCTGGTGATTAAACTGCGTGCAAAGCTTGGACATTCATTTTATACAAGACAATGACAATCCACGTTCATAAAAGTCTTTAAAAGCTTCTGAGGACCCGGCCTTGTAGAGGGAGAAGCGGGGACACAGGAGCTGGGCTTACCAGTTCACGGTTCGTGTTTCAGAACCTGATGGCGCCTCAGAAAGGAAATCCATTATCAGGGAGCACAAAGGGGGCTGCCTTGTCAGGCCTGACAGGGAGCAGACTGAGTGTAACAAAGCTCTGGTGCCTTATTTATGTGGCAGCTCACAGCTGCCGAGGATGGGCCTCCTGTTCCCCGGGAGCCTGCAAGCCACTCAGGAGGTCATTCTCAGGCCTGCTGGGCTGTGTTCATGTGCAAGGATGGGACCCCAAATCAACACCCAGAATGTTCCTCCTTGGATATCCACAGGACTAGCTGTGTCCCAGCTGCCGAGCTGTCTCAGTCCCACCAGAAGGAGCAGCCCGTTTTACCATCTCTCCCCTCCCACTGCATTATTCTTCCTCACACTGTTGATCTCTACCTGCCCCAGCAGGAGTTAAGTTTCCTTTCCTCACCAACACCACCCCTCCAAGGGCTTCCATGCTGCCTGGTAAATGGCACCCGCTTGAGTCATGGAACAGGGCAGCTGGGCTTCCTCAGGAGAACATAGGCTCATTCAGGCGGAGACCTGCTTTCTTTGAAGGCACAAAGTAGGTGTTCAGTGCATAACCACTGAACAGAGGAATGTGCTGACTTCCATAATCGCTTCTCTGCTGGATGCTAGAGAAGTGTCTTCCAGTCTTTTCTCTCTTCATTCCAAGACTTCTCAGTTTAAGGTATCAAGATATATATGCACATATGACATTACAACAATTTTTTTCTTTTTCACTAACAACTACTAACAATTTATAACTGAAATACTAATGACATGCTCACCCATGTCCATTCCAAAGAGCTTCACTTGAATAGGCAAGGGGCAGAGTTTTCAAATGTTTATTATGTAAGAGTCAGTGGCGGGCATGAGTGTAAACACACACACACACACACACAATTTAAGAATACAAACATTTACGGGGCGCCTGGGTGGCTCAGTCGGTTAAGCGGCCGACTTCGGCTCAGGTCATGATCTTGCAGTCCGTGAGTTCGAGCCCCGCGTCGGGCTCTGGGCTGATGGCTCAGAGCCTGGAGCCTGTTTCAGATTCTGTGTCTCCCTCTCTCTCTGACCCTCCCCTGTTCATGCTCTGTCTCTCCCTGTCTCAAAAATAAATAAAAAAAAAAAAAAAAAAAAAAAAAGAATACAAACATTTACTGAAGTTTTTCTATCAGTAGGGGAAGACAATTTAAAAATTTTAAACACTGGTAGTTTAGAGAGAGATGGAAGAATAATGCTAAAGCCTCTTTCAAGAAAACATCAGTTCCTCTCAGCGGTGACTCGCTTAGCAACAGCTATCCTGGCTGCACACAGAATAGAAGGAATGGCCCTTCAGGCAGTTCCTATTAGAGAGAGAAAATTAGAGGCATGTCCTGGGGCACCTATCATCCTGCTTATTCAGAAATCTGCAGGCCCAGCTTTTCTTCAGAATGACTGTGCACTGCTTAATGTATTGGTTGCCATTTTTCTTTCTCTTTGTAATTTTCTGTCCATTTTCTGCCTCGAAAAGTCCCAGCGAGTGCCAGGTCCTCGTGTGGAGTGGCACTGTCCACCACTCCACCCCACAGAAAGACAGACAGAAGATGCTTTGTGGGAATGACTTCTGGCCACAGGAAGCCACCACTAATCTAATGCTGAAGACCTTTGGTTTTAAACCACCCATCACCCAAAATCTCCATGAAACTGATTCTCTGATAGGCATTCATCCAAGGTCCGAAAATAGGGGCATATTCTAATTTGGGGTTGGAGAGGGTGCACATGTTACCCTTCAAGGACATCTTTTATTAAAAGATTGAAACCCAGTTTCCTGTGGGCAATAGCTCTATGTGGGCAGCCCTCTTTTATTGAACAGGAAACAAAGAACTGCACAGGCATCAGGCTAATTTATCTTCCCCACAATATAGAATGTTCCATCGGTTTTGCAAGTAGATTTATTGAACATATAAGCCCAGAAACATTATTTTCACGGACTCATAAAAACACCAACAGGATCTCCCCTCTTTCTCAGTATTGCTATCAGTCAGCTTCTTTGGTGGGTACGTAGTGTTCATGGGACCAATACGGTGCATCAGATGTCCGCATATGTCAATCAGTTCCACGGACAGAAACTATACCAATAATGCTGGCAAACGGTGCCACAAATGCTGAGTGGAAGACTACAGATGTATGGTTGCAAATCCATCAAGGCTATAGAAGAAAAAAATTACCACTCAGTGTGGCCCTCTAAGAGAAGAGCCAGAGAAATAAACTTTATGTGTGAAAGCCTATTTTGTATAAATGCTAGGGATCGTGGTAACTAGCAACTCTGAAAATCAGCTGCTCAAAATCTAGGGTCAAAGTTTCAAGTACTATAAAAATGTTTGGCTTCCTGCTATGTGCATTTCTCTGTTTGTTACTTTGTTTTTGTTTAGATCTATCTCAAATTCTTTTAGGCTCAGATTTCTCTCCTGAATTCCAGAACCCTATACCATCAGCTAACTCAACATCTCCAATTACAGGTCCCAAAGATGCCTTAGTTTCAAATTGTCCCAAACCATACTCTTTGCTGGCCTCCCGAATCTGCTCTTCCTCTGGTGTTCCCCATCGTAATGATAATATCATGGGGGGTGGGGGTGGTTCTACACTAGATACTTGGGTGCCCACCTTGGGCCCTACATTCAATGTACTTCTCACATCCAAGTATCATATGTGGTACCCCCTTATCCAAGGAGGAACGTGTTCCAAGGCCCCCAGTGGATGCCTGAAACCATAAATGGTATGGAACACTGTATACACTATGTTTCCTCCTATATATACATACCTATGATGACGTTTCATTTACAGATCGGGCACAGCAAAATGTTAACAACAGTAGCTATAACAAAATAGAACAATTATAACAATATACTGTAATAAATATACACTATTAATGTACTAATAAAAATATACTGTTATGTGAATGTGGCCTCCCTCTCTCTCTTGAAAAATCTTACCGTACTGAACTCCCCTTTCTTCTTATGATGTGAGACAATAAAATGCCCATGTGATGAGATGGAGTGGGGTGAATGATGTAGGAATCGTGATTTAGTGTTAGGCTACTATTGACCTTCTGATGTCAGAAGGAGGATCATCTGCTTTCAGACTGATGTTAACAGAAACCGCAGAGAAGGGAGGACTCCTGTATTGTGCAGCATAGAGCGGTGGTGAAGTATTCAAAACCCACCTCTACCACATACTAGGTGTGTCCTTGAGCAAGAAACTTAATGACTCCATGCCTCCATCTCTTTATCTGAACAACACTATAATATTAATAATATCAACCACATGTGGTTACAAAGATTCAATGAATGCAGAGTGCTGAGACTTGTCTCTGACAAATGGGGAGCACTAAGTGAATGTTAGCTACTATTAATGACATCTTTTTTTAAATGTTTGTTTATTTTTAAGAAAGAGAAAGCACAAGTGGGGAGGGGCAAAGAGAGGATCCGAGGCAGGCTCTGTGCTGACAGTAGAGAGCTGGATGCAAGGCTCACACCCACGAACCGGGAGATCGTGACCTGAGCCAAAGTCAGACACTTAACCAACTGAGCCACCCAGGCACCCCAACGACATCTCTATACATAGCACATCTTTCATATACAGCCTTTCCCTCTCACACTACTCCGAACCATCTTGTTTTCTTCAGACCTCCACTGCCCCCTCCTTGTCCTTCTCACATTGCCGCCACACTGATCTCCCCTGGGGAGGGAAACTGAGTGCTGCCCAGGCCTATGTTTGGGGAACAGATGGGGCAGGGGGTAAGAGTGAGCCATAGAAGCTTCATCTTTCTCCTCTTTTCTGAATATCATTAAAATTCAATTCTGACATCTCCATTTTAAACCATATTCTAAGGGGCCCACAAAATAGGCCAACAGCACAGTCTTCTTCTAAGTGCAAATACCTTGGGAAGCCTCTGACCTGATGGACTTGCCCCCTTCCGATAACCCCCAACTTTCTAGAAGTTGCCATGTACTAACTAATGATTTGAGAGCAGAGTTTATATCATCTATCTTTGTACTTCCCAGGATAGCCTGGCCATAACAAGTTTTTAAAAAATGCTCACTTAATGGCTAGTTGGATGACCACTGTTCTGTAGGTCCAGGCTAATTCACTATTATTTGACCAAAGAGCAAGTTAGGACTACAGGATCAAGGTAAAACCAGAGGCAGTCTTGTTTCTAAACTCTCAATCACTAGCCACTCACACGCGCACCTGTAAAAGGAAGAGAATAATATGGTTCCTGCCTACTAACACAATAGGTGACACAATGCACCAGTATCTCAACCCCCCAACCAGGAAGACTAGAGGGTGTGTTGGAGTCTCACAGGGAAATGATTCTGGAAGTTGAAGAGACCACCGAGTGCATTTACCCATCCAGTGCACCCATCCAGGGTGCACCCATCCAGGTGCATTACTGAGCACCTGCTATGTACCTGGCACTGCCCTCACAGGGGGCCAGGACTTCTGCATTGTACGGTTCAAGGGGGTGCTGTTTGTGCCGCTAGGGAAGGCACAGGTTAAGGCCCCGTTTAGTACGTACATGGTGTGGAACAGTATTGGAAGACTGATTCCTTTCAATAAGGAAATTAGTTATCGTTGAATGAAATTTTTCATCATTATTTCTTCTGACAGTTTGTCGATCATAACATGTCCCTTTCAGTTCACACAATGCTTCATATCTGAACAGTTTGATTTTATCTTTTAGTCCCACACAGACACATTCACATCTTCTTGAGCACCACAACTAGGTAATTAAGAAAAATGGAGTGTCAGATGCCACAGAAAAAGGATCCATCTTTTAGGGGAAACCAGCTTGCTTTCTGTCCCGGAAAATTGGGTGTTTGAGTGAATAAAGCTCCAGTTAATGTTCTAGGTCCTAAACTGTCATTGACTCGTGACCTTTGGTGCAATGAGTATCTCCTCTGGGCCGTGAGTTCCTTCCCTTTAATAGGTAATTGATATCCTCACCCCAGGGCTATTGTAAACAAGGTGCCATCTGCCCCTTTAAGACTGATCACCAGCAGCAGAGAGAAGATTCAGGCATTCCTTTAGAATGCCCCAGAGTTTGAAAGGACCTAAAGATTAGGAGAGAGAAATGGCTTTAGGATATCTTGGTTTGCTGTGAGGAAAGAAGGATTCTCCTCTTCTCTTCTTGCATACATGTTTCCCGGCCTGAATTATAAGTTATTTTATTCAAAATACTCAGAGTGGGGCATCTGGGTGGCTCAGTTGGTTAGGTGTCTGACTCTTGATTTTGGCTCTGGTCATGATCTCATGGTTCGTGAGTTCAAGCCCCACATCAGGCTCTGTGATGACAGCAAGGAACCTGCATGGGATTCTCTCCCTCTCTCTGCTCCTCCTCTGCTCGCATGCTTTCTCCCTCTCTCAAAATAAATAAATAAACTTAAAAAAAAAACACTCAGAGCACCATGTTCCCCTTTACATACTCAATTACTATTCATTAATTGCCTAGAGTATTTTGCAATGGGATGGCAGTATCCATGAAACTCTGGTACTCCACTGTCTCATGGCAATACTGAAGTTTTCAGGCTTACAGGTGAGTTTCGTATTTCTCTTTTAATAAATACAAATCTTCTGATGTGCTCTGTAATATAAGAGATTGCTACCCCTGTAAGGTATCTAGAAGGTATTTTTTCAAAACAATAAATCCACTAATTCATTTTTTTAAAAATGTAATTCTATTTTCTTTTAAAATCTACCCCTCCATAATGGAGGAGTGTTTTTACAATGAATTTAGAAATTGCTTTTTTTTAAAAAAGAGAACATTTTGAAAACAGATGTCTAGAAATATTCCCATGATTACGTGATCTTGTTGCCTGAAAACACTATGTCTCACTTAAAATATTCTCTTATCTGCTCTTTTTAAAGATTTACATCTATTTTCAGTCTCTCAAATGAAGACATTTTGTGGGGTTTGAACCTATTTATTAAAAGTTTAGGGATTTGACATCATCTGATTAGTTTCAAGAGTAACTGATTGACAAATTTAAATGTCATGTGGAAATTAGCTGAACGAGATAAAAAAATTATTTTGCATAATTAGTAAATGAGATAGGAAAATAAAAGAATGTCCTGATTTAGTAAGCCTAATCATGGATGTTTTCTTAAATAAGATCTTTGGCAATATGAATGGAATAATGTCTACTGGCCTGCAAAACCTAGCATTAATTTAAAATATATGTAAATATATGTAATAAGTTTCCCCCCAAGTTTTTAAATTCTAGTTAGCCAATATATGGTGTAATATTAGTGTCAGGTGTAGGATTTAGTGATTCAACACTTACATACAACCCTCGGGGCTCATCACAACAAGTGCAATTTTAGAAGAATCCTAACACATTGGAAAAGCATCTTAAACACCAACACTTAATCAAATCTAAAAGAAATCTAGCTGTTCTGACCACAAAAGTCATAATCCAAAAGCAATTACTCCTTTGGTGACTAACCCTGACTATAGGAGCAGCGCACACAGGAGGAAACACTGTGGCTTCTACACTTCTAGCCTAGAAAGTCCTCGCCTAGAGAGTCACAGCAAATGTCTTTCTTTCATCCACAATGTCCTCCCTTTCCTTGCATGAGAGAACAGAGAACTCAGTACCAGGAGGCGACCTGTCACCGCAGTCAACACAGACCAAAACTGGCGTCACTGACATAGGCAGAGGGGGAATCTGTTGCCAAGGTCTAAGCAGTATCGCAAAGCATCGGGAGTTGTCATGACCCTGACACTGCATAATGATTCCTCCACAGCTCTTCAGGGTGCTGGGAGAGGGGAGAAATCAATGGATGGTTCTTGGAGTCCTCATCTTGGATCAAGCCTTAGTTCCTTCCTCATGTAAAAGTCACTTGGTAATGATTCATCAAGAGTCAAATGCCCTAGTCTGTGTTCCTGAGAATAAAAATCAATACCCTTGTCAATGAGTTTATTCTCTTGCCAGGGCTGATGAACATGGATATTCCCAATTCTTCTCAGAGTTTCATTGCCCCTTGCCTCCCCAACCCCCACACAACCATTTTTCTTTGTCTCCTCACAAATACAAAGAGAAAGAAACTGCTTCTTAAATTTCAGCCTCTATTCTGTGAACATCTGTGAGCAAATAAACTGTGAGTGTGGCTTCCATCTCTTTCCCTGCTTGGGACCCCACATTTCACTTCCAACCCATTGAGACCCAGTGCACCTGGCAGAGATGAGTTGGTACTCAGTGGGGTGGCTTTAAATCCATAAATGATTCAAAGGCAATAAACAAAATAAGAACTGAGAGAAGAGACAGTATTTAGGAGATTATCACCTTAGGCCACAATTTAGGAAATTATTTTTCAATCTCAGAGCTGATAATGCAGGGATGAAATTTTTCCTGAATGTTATTAGAATAATCCTTGTCATTTTCTATTTTGAGTCCACATTAGCTATTATTAATAGTGCTGTAGGAACTTAACCAAAATGGTACACTGGAAATTCTAGTAAGCACTATAAATATAAACATATATAAATTTTTATTTATTTTTTAAAAGTTGATTTAAACTTTTTTAAAAAACATTTTATTTTTGAGAGACAGAGAGAGACAGAGCACAAATGGGAGAGGAGCAAGAGAAAGAGAGGGAGATACAGAATCCGAAGCAGGCTCCAGGCTCTGAGCTGTCAGCACAGAGACCGACGTGGGGCTCGAACTCATGAACCATGAGATCATGACCTGAGCCAAAGTCAGACACCTAACCGACTGAGCCATTCAGGTGTCCCAACAAATATAAAATTTTAAATAAGATAACATCTTTGTCTCAGAAAATACATTTCAAACGATCTTGATAATATGTTTTGGAGAAGTTATTTTCCACAGTATGCTCCCAGGCCCCTACTGCATAAATTGAGGAACAATAGAGGTACTGAGCACACCTTAGTCTGTTGGGGTCTGGTCACTTTTCCTTTAAGTTAAATTTGGAAATTTTCCGGCAGAGCCAAAAATAAGTCACCCTAAATGTCTATAGAGTCAGTGAGGCTCACTCCTTTGCTTCTCAGCATGCTAGCACCAGATCTGAAAAAGAAACCTAGGGCTTTGGATATGACAGTATAAATAACCAGTTTCTGAAGATGGCCAGCTTCCGGAGGGCGTGATGTTGTCATCAGGGCAGCGGCCGCCTTACGAGGGGTTAGATCCTAATTATCCACCTCCATGTCTTTTAAAGCTTCTTGTAAAAGCAGATGCGTTATTTAAAGAGCTATGAAGAAAAATCTTTCAAATTCAGGACTGAGAATCTCCCAATTCATTCTCATTTGTACTCAAGAGTGTCCAAAGGCAGTGTGGCCGTCTCAGGCTTGAAAAGATGCAGGGTTCAGCAGAAGGAGGTATCCAGACTATGCGGGAGCAGCAGACAAGCAGAGTAGCACTGGGTCCCTTGTCTCTGCTCTCGTTCTCAGGCAGTGCTCTCTTATAATAATTAATAATAATAATAATAAAATATATAATATGAATAAGCCTTTCTCTTGTGGTTGGCATGTGTTCACAAGCATGAGGGGTCACACCATCCATTTGGGTAAATACAAAAGTTTCAAACCATTGGTAGAATCCCTACACGTAATTCCTATTGGGTAATGACTATAGGAAAATCTCTGTGATTGTTCATTTGTTCATTCATGCATGCATTTATTAAGCACATATACATGGAGCACCGATCCATACCAACCACTATTTTTTGTGCTGAAGATCCATCTGTGAACGAAAGAGGCCCCTGGCCTCTTGATGCCTACACTCTAATAAAAGAAACAGAGAACCCAAAGTGAGTTAATAAAAGTAATCGCTGAACATGATACATACTATAAGGAAATTTAAACAGAGTGGAGAGGTAGAACATAACAGAAATGACTTGCTTCATGTGGAGTGTTCAGGGAAAGGTCTTTCTGACATTTAAGGTGACATTTAAGCATTTAAGACTTGAGGCTTGAAAAGGAGCCAACTGTACAAAAGCCAGGGGAAGAACATTCCAGACAGAGAGAGGAGCAGGTTCCAAGGCCCTGAGGCAGCAGAGCACTGAGCCAAGGCCAGGAGCTTACAGCTGGGAGACAAGAGCCAGAACTTGCAGGGAGTGGTGAGCCCCAGTCAGGCATGCACATTGTATTTTAAGGCAATGGGAAAACCTTGAAGGGTTTTAAGCAAGAAAACGACACAATCTGATTTATGTTTTCACAAGAGCTCTCTTTGGCTACTGAGTGGAAAATGGATTGGACAGGGTAAGGGTGGAAAGATGTTCCACTAAGATGCAAAAGAAGTTAAAACACGGTCCATGCAACTAAGGCATTCACATCTGATGTGAGGCAAAGGCATGTGAGTGAAAGACCATAGAATGGTACGTGCAGTGGGCTATGTGGACCCAAAACACCATACCAGTACCACGAAGGAAAAATTGGGTTTGATCCTGTCACCTATCAAATTAAACCATGTTAAAATAAAGTCAGGTATGGGGTGCATGGGTGGCTTGGTTGGTTAAGCATTGGGCTCTTGGTTTTGGCTCAGGTTGTCATCTCATGGTTTGTGGGTTCGAGCCCCAGGTCAGGTTCTGTAATGACAGCTTAGAGCCTACTTGGGATTCTGTTTTTCTTTCTCTCTCTACCCCTCCCTGCTCGCATGCACTCTAAAAATAAATAAATACATTTAAAATTTAAAATAAAGTCAGATAGATATATATGATATTACCTTGTATAAATAAGGCTGATATTTATGCAAAAAGTAGTACAACTTGAATACCACTGAGCATTTTATCAGAAGACTCTACATATGGAGAAGCAAGAGATTTTGCTAGTGATCCCAACTTGTAAAAAGAGCCTGTTTTAATAGTTTATTTGGAAATCTTTGGTTTGGGACAGGTTCTCTTCTGACAAACTCTAGCATCAAGCTTTTTTCTGGGTGTAATGAGCCTATAACTCTGCTCCAGTGACGAACGTTGGGGGGGGGAGGTAAAAAAAAAAAGACCTTCCCAACTACACAGAAAGATCTACCTAGATCTCAATTTGTGAGCTCAAATATCTCAAGCCCAGGAGTTTACCAAAGATTACCAAAGTCATTTGTCATTTTCCATCTTTTTTTTTTTAACGTTTATTTATTTTTGAGACAGAGAGAGAGCATGAACGGGGGAGGGTCAGAGAGAGGGAGACACAGAATCTGAAACAGGCTCCAGGCTCTGAGCTATCAGCACAGAGCCCAACGCGGGGCTCGAACTCACGGACCGCGAGATCATGACCTGAGCCGAAGTCGGCCGCTTAACCGACTGAGCCACCCAGGCGCCCCCGTCATTTTCCATCTTAAGTAGCCACCAGCAGTGAGCTCTCAGCTTCAAACAAGCAGTGAAGATCCACATGGGATGAGAGCAGTTAGGAGGTGAGAGAGGGTGTTGTGGTTGAACTGGGAGAAGGATATAAGAGGGAAATTAGGAAGCAAGGATGTCTACCTCCTTTCCCCCCACACCTTCCCTGCCTATAGCAAGGAGACTGACTAGGATGTGGCAAAAACAGTCTGGCAACAAAGCCTAGGAGGGATGGGGTATGGTGCCAGTCTGGCAAGATGAGGTTCTCCCCTTCCTTCCTTCACCATCTTCACCACCTAGTGCTGGACACATGGTGACAAGCAGGAGTGGAGGCCATGCAGAAAGCACCACCCTGGACGTCACAGCCTGTGCACAGGTCCAGTCTGGCCACTTACTCACTGTGTGGTCTTGGGTTAGCAACTTCCTTGATCTTTAGTTTCCTCATCATAAAATGAAGACAGTACTCCTTCTTAGGTGGATTTAAAGTTCAAAGAGGGGGGTGATTTGCCTCTGCATCTACTTTCCCTTCTCTTCCTGAACCCCACTTAAGAATCTGCACTGGTCTCTGGTGCCAGGAAACCGATTCTCAAAATAGGAAAGAATATCGCTGGCCAAAGAGGCTGTGTGTGTGCTACCTGCTGAGTGGACAGTGGTTACATAGAAGAAACAAACAGATTTACGTTAGATGCTCCGAACTCAAAGATCTCTCACGGTGCTCAAAACCACAAAGATATGCCTCCCCATTGTTGTTCTGCCATTATTAGCATCTGTCATTTCTCTGACCTGGTTACCTCACCTCTGATAAAGGATGAACAGATATTCATACCTTTGCAGATTCCCTTTCACTTCGCAATGACGTTTTTTAAGTTCCTCATTATTGATAGTTTTTATGATGGACATCAATATAAATCCCATTTAAAGAACTCTCTTAAGTTCATTTGATTAACCACCAGTCCTTTCGTATTTGTTAAAGCTGGTGCCTACAGCAATTGACAATGAACACAGCACATGCGTGCAATCCTGTTAGCTGGAGGAAATCTTCTACCGATAGTACAATTAGGCACATATCTTTCAGAGGGTTCCCAGGGACCTCAGAGCATTTCCATGGCTTTTTATCCTCAGTTCTCCCGGGATGCATTATCCTCAATTAACTGTTCAATCTCACTGAAGTCACGTTCCAAACCGAGACTAGCCCAGGCAAAATGCTTAGTCCCTTTTCTCTGTTAGCAATGCAGCCAGTGCAGACTGTAGGAATTTGAGCCTTGGTGCCACGATTTACAAATGATCCTGGGCATAGTACTAACTCTGTAAAATGGAGACAATATTAGCATCTACTTCATTTGGGCTGTTATGAAGAGGAAATTAATTAATACCTGTAAAATGTTTAGACCGGTGCCTTGGCACACACGCAGCTCCCAGGGAACGCTAGCTATTATTACTAGACAATAAGGTGAAGAGACTTGCATCCCTTGTCGAGTATGGACAGCTGCATACAGCACAAGAAAACACTGTACGCGGCCCCCTGCCTCCCCTCGACCATAAATCTCAAGTAATAAATGATGTTTATTTTGAATGCTTGATTCAAAACAATCTGTAAATATACACTGTTGTAAGCATCCCAGACAAGCGTCCGGGCAATGCGTGTCTTCCACACTCAGGATGGCCTATCTTGGGGCTCTCACCCTCTGCCCTCAGTACAAGAAACGAGAATGGCAGGCCAAGGTGTGCCGGGAGCGCTCCCTCCCTGAGTGACAGCTGGTGCTGTCAAAAGTTGTTACTGCTGGTGCGCACAGACCTTCTGGCAAAGCCGGGCGGAACAGAAGAACCGCAGTCTCCCTGCCCACCTGTCAGCCTTGTCCAGGAACAGCAGAGAAATTTGCTCTTTTCTTCCTTCAAAGGCTCCAGCAAGCCCCAGTGCCTTCATTAATGCTAGCCTCTTCAATCCTGGCCTGCCTCCTCACCCTCCCTGAATACATACTCTCCAACCTATTCTTCCAAGAAGGGGATTAGCCCAATTAATCTCTGGACAAATGTCAAGGAGTCTGGGGGAGGGGGCGCCTTTCAAGTGCCTTGCTCCAAACAGCGAGGAAGACCAGACATGCGCTGAGGCCACACGGCACACGGGTGAGCCTGAGCAGCTGCCAGCACAATGGCACTGAGGTCCTCTTAATCTCGGGCTTAGCCACCGAGGGGCTCACTGTCTTGCCAGGCTGCCCGGACAGACCACAGGCACAGACATGGGAGCTCTGCTCTCACCATCTGGGATGGGAGTGGTGAAGGACGGAGGCTGGACTGGAATCCATTTTTGAAGCAAGCACTTCCCTCCTCTCCTCTCCTCTCCTCTCCTCTCCTCTCCTCTCCTCTCCTCTCCTCTCCTCTCCTCTCCTCTCCTCTCTCAAGGATCTGTATCCCACTCTCCTCTTCTTGCCCCTTCTCTCTCAGCCCACCACCTTCCCCACCAAAGCAAATGAAAATTTCCTAGGTTCAAAGCAGGAAATTGAGAAGGCAAAAAAGCTGTCATCAGGGGAGCTGTCAGGAGGGTAGAAGGGGAGGGAATTCTCATTACACACACACACACACACACACACACACACACACACACACACACACACAGTTATTATTCTACCCAAAAACCATAGGTTTCACTGGCCTAGTCCACAGAACTTTGGGGAAAGTCCTAGGAGTATCTTTTCTTTGCCAGAATTCCCAGGAAGACCTCATCTAGTCTATCCAAAGGAGTTAATATTCTTGTAATAATTCTCTGACATAGAGGTTTGCCAATTGTTCCATAAAGTCATTCCAACTTTTTAATTTATAAGACATTCTCTAGTTTATTCTCTCTCCCTCTCTCTGTCTCCCTCTCCCTCCCTCTCCCTCTCCTACTCCTTCTATCTGTAGCCAGCAAAACCTCTTAACCAGCAGGCTATTAAACAACACTTCCACATGCTGCAGTCCAATGATTCAGTAATTAATTTTCATAATGATGATCTGGAAGGACTTCTAGAGCCCCCTGGAAGATCCTAGAATTATTTCTACCCCATTGGTCGTGCATATGCTTTGGGTGGAACAGTCAGCCTGGGTGTCTCGTCCCCGGCGGTGCCACTTACTGGCCATGTGACCTTGTGGGTTACTTAACCTCTGTCTGTCATCTGTAACATGGGGATACAAAGTTTATTGAGAAAGATAATAGCTAACACTCTCGTTATGAAATGTGTCCTATGAACCAGACGCTGTGATAAATGATTTACCTGAATTATCTTATTTCACTCTCACAACAACTGCTGAGTTGATATTAAGTCTATTTCATTATGGTCTCATTTGTTCAACATTAGCAATACATGTACGCCATCTATGGTGACTGTTAACCAGAATCTCTGGTTAATGGAAATACCTTATTGCCTCCCTCTGTTAGATGACAAAGACAGTCTACTTCAGAGTTACAATTATCATCCAAAACTCTGGTATTGTGCTTTTGAAATCAGAATTTTTTGGGGAGAGACTGTAGAAAGACAATATGACTAATAGAATAAATATAACACACTGATTTGGGGCAGCATCCTGCAACTGAACACATGAAAATTTTGGTAAAAAACATACGAATATTCTCCCTAAAGAGGACAAAAAGAGCTTCACGTCATCTCGAAACAGGTTTTATTGCCAAAACTAGATCAAGATAGGTAAAAATTTTGCCAGCAAATGAGTTAGGAAAGAAAAAAATAGACTTATGTTGTTTTTGTTTGGGTTTCAGAATTTCAGATAAGGGATTGTGAACTTTACTACACAAAAACACCAGATAAAGAAGCAAAATGCTCGTCTCAGTTCTGACAGTACCTGCTGTGTGGTCTTGGGCAAATCACCAAACCTCTCTGGTTTCGGATTCATCTACAAAATGGGTGATTACTACTGCCTCCCAAGTTATGCAGAAGTAGCTATGAAGATCAAATGAGATAGGATTCATCAAAGCATTTTGAAAAAGTGAAGTGTTTAGGGAATTCAAGCTGCTTATTATCTTTTAAAGATTATTATAGTCTTAATTATGCACTACGGTTTCCTGTTTGAAAGGCAGAGTATTGCCTGCACAGGAAGGGTTCCCACTTAAATCTCTTTCTTGCTTCTTACATCAATAAAGATCAGCACATGCATGATGACTGCACTACGGCAATCTTTTTCTGGCTTAATCTGTAAGAATCACCTCCAGGAAGTAATGAAAAGCTGCTATGTCAAATCACTGCCGTCACTAAACACCCAAAAGACCTTTTGTGCTTTGAGAAGCAGGCTGTTCAAGGGTCAGGTTGTTCCTAACCTGATTTCACAACTTTTTGTAAAAATCTGCTCTTGTCTCCCTTTCTGTATGGTGTATGGAGAGAGCACCGGCCTGGGAGTCTTACCGCTCACCCTCACCTCTAATATTCCATGTGATCTAGGACACATCACAGCACCTCCTTAGATGAGCACCAAGTCAGCTGTGCCTAGTTAGACCTTGGATGGCAAAAAAAAAAAAAAAAAACAACCCAGCTTACTGCTGCTATTTGGTAGTCCTCCTCCCCCCCCCCGCCCAACAGAAGGTTTTCTTCTCTGGGTATTCAAACCCTGCTTGTCCCTACCACACACTCCTGGCTCGCTCGCTGATGCTGTCTTTGCACTGATGTCAATCCCCTGCTGCTGATGTCAGCCCAGCTGTGACAGCTGAGTCCAATGCCACCCACAGTTGACCTGGTGAGTCACATCTGCCTGCTTTCCCCTTGCCAAAGACCCCCTCAGAAGCCCAGGGCAGAGCCCATGACCTGCTTCCCTCTTTGCATCTCTATGCTTTTTGAGCTTGAGGAGTCTCCATGGCTGAGTGATTTGTCCCATTAGCCATGGTTCTATAAAATTAACCGTGAATGTTCTCCAGTGTCCGTGGCAACCCTTCTCCCAGGGAGCAATTATGACTATAAGCTATCCTCTTTTGATGTTAACTTGTGGAAACAGAGCCTTTCTGGCCACTAAAATGCAGTGGGGCTGGTGTCTCCTAAGAAAGAAAATGTCCTAAATGCTCTCTTCCATAAAAAAGGAAGACACACAGAGGAACCCTGACTGTATAATAAAGCTGGTAATTATTCTCAATAACTGAAGGGCATTCTGTGGTAGAAAACCCCAAGGTCTATGACATGTATGAAAGTGGGAGTATAAATGTAACACAGAGAAAACTCAGAAGCTGAACTTTATCCTTAAGGAGGCTGCAATCTAACAAAGGAGACACATCTATAAAATAGATGATTATATTACTTTCTACTCACTATATAAAATAATATGTAGGGACTATGATAAGATAGCCACAGGTTGCTATGAGAAATCTAACGGTGCTTAACCCATCCTGGTCCAGGGAAGGCCTCTTGGAGGAGGTGACTTTTTTATTTTAAGTTACTTAAACTCTGGATCTCAGTTTTCTCATTTTTAGTGTAATTTAGAATACCTAGATCTACATTTGTGGTGAAAAATCCAGCATATAGATTTAAGTTACCATAGCATTCTTAGCTCAGTAAATAATAGTTACTCAACCATGACCTTCTGGTCTTTCATATGGATGTAGAAGCTAATGTTCTTAAAGCACAAAACCCCTTTGGGGGCACCTGGTGGCTCAGTCAGTTAAGCATCCAACTCTCGGTTTCGGCTCAGGTCATGATCTCATGGTTTGTGAGTTCAAGCCCTGCATAGGGCTCTCTGCTGCCAGCATGGAGCCTGCTTCAGATCCTCTGTCTCCCTGTATCTCTGGCTCTCTCTCTCTTTCTCTCTCTCTCTCTCAAAAATAAACAGGTAAACATTAAAAAAAAAAAAAGAAAGAAAGAAAACCCTTTGTACCCAAACGTCCCACCAAGAATTTCTTGGCATATGTCATTTCCTATTGTTGTTTGAAGACATCCCAGAGTCTGAAGATGGACTGATAATTGTTCTGGTCTGAAGACAGACTGATAAATGTTCTGAGCAGCTTTGTTTTTCAGTAACTTCCAGCAAACAAGTTCTTTGAGGTCAGAGAACAAGCTGGGTTTCTAAATACACTTTTTTCTTTCTCCCTCTCTCCTCGCCACCGTGTCTGGAACTCTGTCATGGTTCTCTTTTGACTGGAAGAAATATGTTAGTGCTCAAAACTTGTACTGTGCAGTGGCTGCCCAATGGCTAAAGAAGACAGCAGTAAGGTAACTAAGTAGATTAAGTGGCTGGGAGCTAGAAGACTGAAGCAGTTTTCACACCAAATCAATTATTCAACACGTATTGGCTCTGTACGAGGTAGTGTGGCAGATGATCAAAAGTAAGAAATAGTTCTTCTCTTAAGGAGTTTGTGATCTACTTGGAAAGACAAGGCTAACGCAATTGGAGAAATTAAAGCGTAATAAAACCCAGTAAAATGAAGAAGTACAAGATCATGGGAAGTAGGCACACCGTAAGAGTTTGAAGGAAAACAAGTTACTTAGGAGGAATTGGGCAGCAAGTGGCACTCAGGCTGTGAAAGATATATGGGGAGGATTTGAACAGTGCCGGTGTGGGTGCAGGTGAGAGGACCAGCAGAAGTGAGGACAATGAGGTAAGAAAAGGCAGGCATGAGATCACGCCTCAGGGCAGCACATAGACCAGCCCTATTGCAGGGCAGGGGTATGCGAGGTATGAGAACCACCCTTCAAGGCTTGCTCCTGACCCCAGGTGAATCTGAGGGGGTTAATTACCTCACCCCTTGCCGGGCCCTGGACAAATTCTTACCCTTTAAGGATATTCTAGAAATCTAAAAATACTGTCGAGCCCTATTGATTTTTTGCTATCCTAAGCATCCTTCAGTGTTTTCAGACCACATACATTCTAGCCTGTGATTTATTCCTATAAACAGTCTAAAAAATTAAGTCTAAAATTATGGCAAAGTCCAAAGCCTTTGATCTTACATGTGGGACTTACCAATAATTTAAGAGTGTCCATATCATGATTCTGAGTTAAACTCAAAATGAGGAATAAAGTTCTCAAGAGTGGTCAGAGCTTGGTGGCTCCATGGATCTACTGAGGACTCCCAAAGGAGCGAAGCTTTAGTAGTCACATAAAAGGGTTGTTTTTTTTTTTTTTTTTTTAATGTGCTGCTTCAAGGCCTAATAATTCCATTTCTGGACACATGTAGGATATTGACCCTCAAAATCATCCCGCAATAAGTCATCAATCCAACTGAACTAAAACAGAGCTGTGGTAAACCCCATTATGATACTGATGATCCAAGAGGGATCACCTCTATAAAAAGGGGTTTACCTTTCCTAGAGAGTTATGAAGGTACCATAACATGACAATAGAAAAGGTACATATGAACTTAGAAGTGCTAGGACTTTGATTTCATTGGTAGATTTATACTATTGAGCTTAATATTGTGATATATATTGGGGCACCTGGGTGGCTCAGTCGGTTGAGCATCCAACTCTTGATTTCAGTTCAGGTTATGATCCCAGATTCGTGGGATCAAGCCCCGCATCGGGTTGTGCACTGAGTGTGGAGCTTGCTTGGGATTTTCTCTCTCTTTCTCTCTGTCTCTCCCTCTGCCCCTCTCCCCCACTTGTGCATACTCTCTCTTAAATAAATAAGTTAATTACTTAATTAAATTTAAAAAGAAAAAAAATTGTGATATATAGCCTATATGGTCCTTTGTTTCCACACACATACACACACGTATATTTATACTGAACTCTATCAGTTAGGGCCTAAACAAGAAAGAAGAAATTAGTTTATTTTTAATGCAGAGAACTGATTTTACAGGTGATGGAATCTGGAAGCCAAACAGCAGGCAATGGGGCAATCCAGAGATGAGTAAGGGCAGGAAGTTCTACCATCCCCTGGCTAGAGAGACCAAGGGAACGGATAATGTTATTGGAACCTAGAGGCAGAGCCACCAAGTGGAAGCTAGAACCATGGCCGGACAGTCCCATGGGAGCTAGAGCCATAGAGAAGGCACAGCCCAAGGCAGAGAAATGGAAGAAATACCCTGACTTCTCTCCCCACTGCCACCCAACGTCTCTACCAGTGCCTCCCAATGCCCAAACCCAAGAAGGAACCACTGGACAGGAAACGCTAGGAATTGCAGCTGCTGGAGTCAGTCTTCTGCAATACAGAACACAACACAGGAAGGGTGAGATGGGATCCAAGGCCAGTGGGGCCCGAGACCTACCCAGGACTCCACATAATTACCATGAGGATTAAATGAGGCATCATATAAAAGCATCCATCACAAGCCTCAGACATAGTGAGCTTTCAATAGAAGTTTGTTTAATAATACAGCATCGTCCACATGGAGGGCCTGATGACTCACAATGTTACCAAACCTATAGGTACAAAGGCTGCTTATTATTTTTATTTTTCAGAAATAGATTTTTAAAAGAGAAAGGAAACTTCAGCAAAAATGTATCACCACTTTCCAAAGGAGAAGCTGCAGATGGTATTTATGATTTTCACTGAAGCATCTCAGTTAAATTAATTACTTGTCGGGGCGCCTGGGTGGCTCAGTCGGTTAAGCGTCCGACTTCGGCTCAGGTCAAGATCTCGCGGTCCGTGAGTTCGAGCCCCGCGTCGGGCTCTGGGCTGATGGCTCAGAGCCTGGAGCCTGCTTCCGATTCTGTGTCTCCCTCTCTCTCTGCCCCTCCCCCGTTCATGCTCTGTCTCTCCCTGTCTCAAAAATAAATAAACGTTAAAAATTTTTTTTTTAAATAAATTAATTAATTAATTACTTGTCTATTAAATTCTTAAACTGGCAGCTCTTATTTTCTAATGTGATCACTTCATGCAGAAACCAACAGCCAATTAAATCAGAACAAATGACTAGCTGATCTCTAAGGTTGCTTCTGACTCTACCGTCTAAGATTACTCAGTTACATCGATGGCAAAATGATGAAAGGATTTGAGGTAAGTTCTGCCCTGAGTCAGTTCCAAGTGTCATCTGAATCAGTATCAGGAATATATGTTCTTCCAAAAATCTCAAATACACACTGGGCAAAGGAGAAGGTATTTTAATTCTCTCAGCTTTGAAAGAGCACTTTTCTAAGGTGATTTACTTGAGAAATGCACTTTTCTATACTATAAATGGACACTGAAGAGACCTACAGTTTGTTTTAGGTTTTTTTCTGTTCATGCAAACATTTATGTGTTCTGGATATAATTCGGTTTGAGTTTCTCCTTCGTGAAGTAACTGGGGAACAACAGTTGGTGACTAGTGATGTTCTCTACAATACAGGGCCTAATAATAGGTCTTATTCACGTGGTGCTTTTAATTCATGCCTGGTATTGTTCTAAACACTTTACATATATAGACTCATTTAATGTTCCTGACAAATTTATGATGTAGGTACTGTTATAGTTGCCATTTTACAGATAAGGAAACTGATGCAGAGATGTTACACCTTTCTCTGGTCACAAAGCTTATACGTGGGAAAGCAGAGATCCAGCCCTGGCAGTCCAGCTCCAGAAACTAGGCTCTTTGTTAATCATGATGGCATACTGAGAAGGAAAAGAAAGGATACCCACATTCTTTTTTTTTTTTAATGTGTATCAATTTTTGAGAGAGAGACAGAGAGTACAAGTGGGGGAGGAGCAGAGAAGGGGGAACAGAGGAACCAAGGCAGGCTCTGCACCAACAATAGAGAGCCCAATGTGGGGCTCGAGCTCACAAACTGCGAGATCATGATCTGAGCCTAAGTCGGATGCTCAACTGACTGAGCCACCCAGGCGTCCCAAGAAAAGATGCACACATCCTAACAAGGAAAATAACAGGTCATTCTCCTCTCACTTTTATAAGGATACCTTTCTGGACTAGCTCCCACCTACCCTCCCCGCCTTACCTTGTCCACCAATCCCTTCTTCCCACTCCAACCACAAAAGGCTTCCATTCATACTCATTCTCCCCAAGCTCCCACCCGCAAGGCCCTTGCAGTGCCATTCCCTCTGCCTCAAGTGCACATTTGTCCCGTTTCAGCTGGTGAAGCTCTTTTGTGCCCTGGATCTCCAAGCAAGCTCTCCCTGGCTACTTTAAACTCGGATTATAGGCTCCCACAGTACAGAACGCATCTCTTTCCTAGCCCCTATTAGAGTTACAATTTGACATTTTGTTTACATGATTTGTGTCTGCTTAGCTTCCTAGAGTATCCCCAGTGTCTGGAACATAATACAGGTTCAATAAATACTTATTGACTGACTTATTGATTAAAATTTGTCTGCTCCCTAGACTGGGAGCTCCATGAAGGAGGAAACCATGTGTGTTTATGCTTCTGCTGAATCCTCAGCACCCAGTTAAATGCCTGGCACATAGATGATACCTCTGGGGAGATATGTAAACTAGAGAACAATTTTATTATCTTTATGGCAATTATTGAAATTTCCTATGCCCTTTTTTAAAAAAAATAAACCTTTGATTGTGATGATTTCCAAACCTCAAGATGGCCAGAATACAGAGATTTCACCACTCTGCCCATGTGCCCTCAAATCAGTGCCACTGAGTCTACTCCCATGGCCATCCCTCGCCCCTCCAATGTTCACCCTGGACTGCTCATGTATTTCTAACAAGTACAATTCTTGGGGCAGGGCGGGGGAGAGCAATTGCCAAAAAGCAAAAAGACTGACCCAGACAACTTCCCACAACATAACGTTTCTTTAAGTGAAAAGAATGATGAAGAAGCCTCCCTCCTCTTTCTCTGATGGTCCATAGGATGGTTTTCCATGGCTTTGGGACCTGTCATCATTGTCATAGCCCCTTTTGAAAGCTATAATCACCTGCTGTCAATGCGCTCAATCATTACAACTGAAAGAAATCAAAGCTCTCTACCTCGATTTTAGGATATGGCAACCTGCCTTCCCATATCAGTAGGAGGCAGAACTTGGTCACTCAGGGTTGGAAACCATCCCTGACCCCTGACCCAAGGGAAGCACAGGTCTTAGAACTCTGGCATTCCAGTCTGGAAAGGTTACTGACCTCTGGCCTGGAAAGCATGCAGCCGCCTCAACCCACTGCCAGAGTCAGTGATTATGGCAGATTCCTGTCACTCCTCTCTTCTCTGAGCTAAGACTGTCTTGGAAATAGCTAGACAGATAAAGGAATTGCTAGCAAAAACTAGAAGGCAATCTTTTTACAAAAAAAAGACGCTTTAAATAAGCCAGATACAAAAATCATACTATATGATTCTACTTATATGAGGTACCTAAATAGTCAACTTCATAGAGACAGAAAGTAAAGTGGTGGTTGCCAGGAGGTTAAAACGGGAAACAGAGTTATTGGTTAATGGGTACAAAGTTTCAGTTTGGGATGATGAAAAGTTCTAGAGATGGATGGTGGTTATAGCTGCACAACAGTGTGAATATACTTAATGCCATTAAACTGTACATATAAAAAATGGAAATGTTATGTTATATATATTTTACTCCATTAAAAAAAAAAACAGGAGCTTTATAGGGCTTGGCCTGGACATTTTAATACCTTTCAATCCTTTCCTCTATTTTCTGGCCAGCAATTCCTAAGGTTAAAACAAGCAAACAAGAAATTTGTAAGACCTTTCCTCTTGAGCGATTTCCTTTGTCATATTTCTACTACCTCTCAACATGGAGGCTTTACAAAAATGAATTATTGGGACCTCATGAAGATAAAAAGCTTCTGCACTGCAAAGGAAACAATCAACAAAACTAAAAGGCAACCAACAGAATGGGAAAAGATATTTGTAAATGACATATCAGACAAAGGCCTACTATCCAAAATCTATAAAGAGCTCACCAAACTCCACACCCAAAAAACAAATAATCCAGTGAAGAAATGGGCAGAAGACATGAATAGACACTTCTCTAAGGAAGACATACAGATGGCCAACAGGCATATGAAAAGATACTCAACGTCGCTCCTCATCAGGGAAATACAAATCAAAACCACACTCAGATATCACCTCACGCCAGTCAGAGTGGCCAAAATGAACAAATCAGGAGACTATAGATGCTGGAGAGGATGTGGAGAAACGGGAACCCTCTTGCACTGTTGGTGGGAATGCAAACTGGTGCAGCCACTCTGGAAAACAGTGTGGAGGGTCCTCAAAAAAATTAAAAATAGATCTACCCTATGATCCAGCAATAGCACTGCTAGGAATTTACCCAAGGGATACAGGAGTACTGATGCATAGGGGCACTTGTACCCCAATGTTTATAGCAGCACTCTCAACAATAGCCAAGTTATGGAAAGAGCCTAAATGTCTATCAACTGGTGAATGGATAAAGAAATTGTGGTTTATATACACAATGGAATACTATGTGGCAATGAGAAAGAATGAAATATGGCCTTTTGTAGCAATGTGGATGGAACTGGAGAGTGTGATGCTAAGTGAAATAAGCCATACAGAGAAAGACAGATACCATATGTTTTCACTCTTATGTGGATCCTGAGAAACTTAATAGAAGTCCATGGGGGAGGGGAAGAAAAAAAAAGAGGTTAGGGAGGGAGCCAAAGCATAAAAGACTCTTAAAAACTGAGAACGGAGGGTTGATGGGGGGTGGGAGGGAAGGGAGGGTGGGTGATGGGTATTGAGGAAAGCACCTTTTGGGGTGAGCACTGGGTGTTGTATGGAAACCAATTTGACAATAAATTTCATATTTAAAAAAAAAATGGAGGCTTTAACATGATGATTTCCTTATCAATCAGCCTATGCTGCCAATCCAAATAACCCCAAAATTCAGTAGCTTCAAATAACAAAGGATTACTTCTTGTTCTCTGTACATAGCCCAAGCAGAACCATAAGAAGATTTCCTCAGGGACCGGGGCTAATGGAGCAGCACCCATCATGCGAGCAGAAAGGCAAGCCTTGCAACACTCGGCCTTCAGAGCTTCAGCTTCCTGTCCATGTGCACCTGGCTGGCCAAAGCAGTCATAAGACCACGCCTAATTCAAGGGAATTGTGGGGAAGTGCAATTCCAACAAGTGTCTGGAGGGCAAGCAAGCTGTGGAGTGCCCTGCGAACACTACAATGTCCTTCTGACTACTACAGCCTCTTTCTAGGTTTTGCTCATATCTTTGCATTATTTCCAAAATTCATTTTAGTGATAACTTATAGTATAGCATAATATATATAATTATACAGATACATTATATAAATTATGATATATATTATAACCAGAAGGAAACAAAACCTGGTCTCCCCATCAAAGGACATCTCCAGCATTCAGCCAAATGCTTCCTGCCCATGGTTCACGGAGAGCGGCACACGGCTGCTCTGCCAACCAATGAATGAGACTGAGCATCACCTCTTCCCCTCACCTTCTCAAGTCCGGTCAAATCTTGAGCCCAGAAATTAGAAGAGCCCAACAGCATAAAAAGACTTTCTGCCACCTGCTTTATTTGAGGAGGTAAAAAAAAAATTGATCTTGGCATCAGAGGAATACAAGCCTCAAAAGGAAATAAACTGATCTTTCAGATTTATTTATTCTAGGCTTTCTGGCCTCAAAAGACCCTGAGAAGGTTGAAACGGATTTTATTTTTTTTTATTTTTTTTAAACTTTTTTTTAAACGTTTATTTATTTTTGAGACAGAGAGAGACAGAGTATGAACGGGGGAGGGGCAGAGAGAGAGGGAGACACAGAACCGGAAGCAAGCTCCAGGCTCTGAGCCATCAGCCCAGAGCCCCACGCGGCACTCGAACTCACGGACCGCGAGATCTGACCTGAGCTGAAGTCAGACGCTTAACCGACTGAGCCACCCAGGCGCCCCTGAAACGGATTTTAGATGTGCTAGAGATTCCACAAATTCACATGGACAGCCTTCACCTGCTGACACTGTGAGTTCAAGTGCAGAGACCCAGGCAAGAGTCCCTGACCATTCTATAATGGCCAGATACACACCACTGTGACAGAAGAGCCATCCCATCTAGGCCCTCAGAAGAACAGGGCAAGCTTAGGTAGTAAACCCAAGGCTCAGCCTACACTGAAATGACAAGATTTCTCAGAGGCTAGGCATCACATTAATGTACAGGATAGAAGTTAGTAGAAGACATATACATGGGGACCCTTATATAGACACATCAAATGCAATTTAACAGAACCTTCATTTGCTGTCCTCCTGTCCTCTCTGTTTATTACTTTGTGGTATACAGCCAATGTTAGAAAAAGTCAGGTATCCTCATGCCTCATATCTTCACTCGATGAATCCATGACAGAGAAACCCTGACTGGCTCTGTTTTGCATTACTTACTAATGATAACTTTGCGAAGATTTTCAAGTATCTCTGGCAGATTGAGCAAAATGCTATCACAACCATTAGCTCAAACAGAAAAGGAATGGTATAAAGATAAAATCCAGTTTCAATGTTGACAAAATAGCAGCACCAATGGCATGAATCAGCACATGAGCATATTCAGCAGCTCTTTAATTTTTATTGCTGTTGTTCCCTTCTTGTGATTAATCAGATTGCATACAGAAACATCTCAATCCCCAGTGATAAAGTCAGCTATTGTTTGAGTACACGTATGCATCGGCAAACTCTTAGAGAAAGATTCATTTTTAAATAAGTCAACAACAAAAAATTGCTCATCCGTACAATTACTAGGATTCAGATTTAGAAAGGGATAAGCCAAGGGACTGAAAAACAAGGAAAATTGGAATGCTTTATTCTGGAAGTCTATAAACCAACGGCAGTAACTCAGTAATAAAAGCATGACTTTTGAAGTCACAGATCTAGATTTAAATCCTTGCTCTATCATTTACTAGACACAAGATAATGACCATGTCATAAGGCCACATTAAGTCTCAGTTTCTTCACCCGTAAAATGAAGAAAACAGCCATCTACTTCCTGTAGAGGATGTGAAAGAAATGAGATAGATAATCCATTTAATGTCCTTAGCAGAATGCCTGGTACACAGCTGTGCTCAGCAAAGGTGTGTTATCCTTGACACTGTTTGATAAAATTATAAGGAAGGAAATTCCTTGACTGAAATCTAATCATGTCATGGAAAGTTGCCTGAGTGTCTGTGATGCAGAAAGACAATGCAAACCTGACTGCCATTCTCTTTTCCAAACCCCCTGTGGCATAATTTTCTGGTTTCACAGTCTGTTCACCTGGAAATTGGGGGTGACAGATCTAGACAGCTTGGCTTGGGTGTCTATCTTGATGTGCGCTGAAAGCAGTGGTTTTGTTTGTAGAGATTATTCTGTTGCTTGAACTCCAGGGAGAATAAGTGGACATGTTGCTAATAGAGCTGTACCTCTGGACTCCAGGCTTCCTGAGCCTCTCCTAGTATTTAAGAGAAGGGGGCCATAATATACTTTGACATAAATGCATTTGCAAGAATACAACTGGAAGAGATCGAGTGTTTTCTGTGGCTTCCCCTACTACTTCAGAGCTTTTGGTCCTGCTGTTTTGTAAACAGAAAGACCTGCATTTAAATATTTACTTGCAGTATCTTTTCCTCTTTACAACTAATGATATCATCATAACATGTCCTTTCATCTGGCCCCTTAGCCTAAGGAATCCTCTTTAAGGTTCTCATTAGGAAGGAGCGCTACACTTTTGGTGCTGTCTTGTCTGCAAATTAGAATCATCTGGAGAGCTTTTAAAAGTTCTGCTGCACAAACCACACCCAGACCAATTGAAGCAGACTTTCCCACACATTCTGGTAGTTTGAAAGCTCCCCAGGTATTGGCACTATATAGCCAGTGCAGAGAACCACTGTCGGACCAAACCCTGTACATACACCTGTGTCTAACAATACATTAAAAAAAAAACAAAGAAGCAAGTCTACTCTAAAAAGAGGTCTCCAGTCAGTTAATCCTGAAGATTTGCCTGATAAACTGACAAGATAGATGTTGCCAGCAGATTGATGTGCACATGCATAAACACACACAAACATAGATACACACAGGCACACACACACAGGCAGGCGTGCACACACACACACACACACACACACACACACACACACACACACTTCTGCCTGCCCCAGTTGGCTACGGTTTCCAACTGGGTGAGGTATTTTTGACCCTGTCTCTTCTCAGGAAGTTTACTGTCTGCACCCATCTCATACCCTCAACATGACAGTTTGGGAGATTAGCTCCTCACAAAAGAGATAGTAACCCTTGAGATGTAGAAACATAGGCCAGGAGGCAACTGTCTGACCACAGTAGAAGAGGGGCTGCGTCCCCAGGAACTAGGCACACCCAAAGTTGCAACCAAAGCAGAGGAAATTAGAAGAAGAGATAACTTCTTCCATATTTATTACATGAAGACTTCAAATAAACAATATCAGACATCTGATGAAATGAGAGAAATTTTAATCCAAACTTTTGTTGTGAGGAGTGCAATCTGATAAAGTTTGGAGTATTCATGTTTTATTTTTTTCCTTTTAGACTCACATAGGATACTGAAATCAATGGAGTCCCTACATGCCTACTTCTGAGCCACAAGCACGTTGATTTCTGAGCTTCCTCCCTCTGCCCTAGGTCAAGAGCTCAGACTCTCGATTTGCCTTGCACCTCCCTTCAAACCAGTTTGTTTGCATATTTTTGCCTCATTGAAAAACATCTTTGTATTTTTGCTGGCCCAGTTCTTGGCCGTAGCGACTCTTGCTGTGACTGAGGTGAAGAGTCGTGAGGCAGAGAGAGGCCTTATATGTGGACACTTTCCATTTATAAGACTCAGGGTAGGGCACCTGCTTTGAAGGCAACAGCAGAAGCCGGGGAGGTGGACAGGGGAGGGCGGGGGTGGAGAAAGACACCTGCTAGGAATGGCCTTGGACCTCTAGTGGTTGGTTAAGCTGATTCGGCTTACATATGCATAAATGAAAAACAGCTTCTCATAGAAGACAGGGTCTCAATTTGAACATATGTGTAACAACAGACTGCTGTGCCAGGGGAGTGGGAGCCCGGTTAATTTCTCTCCGAGGACCCCACAGAAGATGAGAGAGGGTGTGGAAGCCAAAGCCCTTAGGGTTTAAGGACGGTGACAGATGGCCAGCACTATACAGGCAACAGCACAGCTCTTCTGCCTTCTGCACACCCCCGCCTGTGCTCTCTTGCCCTCTCTTGCACTCCCTTCTCCCCAATGCCTTTCCAAGGTTTGTAATTACTGGGCTGACTTGAGCATGACCAGATGGGTTTTATTTCTAAAATTTAGTGATTTTCCTTCAGCTTTCAAGTCCCTTTAGTAAGTAAATATTGGTCTCATTTTATAGACTTTGGGCCTAGTTCTTACCTTTCTTCTTTTAAGACTGGTGTTCTTGCCCCTTAAAAAGGTGGTTTCTCAGGGTGCCTGGGTGCTTAGCCTGTTAAGCATCTAACTCTTCATCTCAGCTCAGGTCCTGATCTCACGGGTCATGAGTTCAAGCCCCACATTGGGCTCTGTGCTGACAGTGCAGAGCCTGCTTGAGATTCTCTCTCCCTCTCTCTCTCTGCCCCTTCCCCACTGGTGTATGCTCACTCTCTCTGAAAACACACAAACGTTGTTTTAAAAAAAAAAATTTTTAAAGATTGTTTCTCTAGTTTCTTGCCAATTTCTCCTGTCTGACCTTTTCTTTCATATATATAAATTATATATATATATATATATATATATATATATATATATATATATACTTACTTTATATTTATGATTTTATAAATTTTCAAATGTTATAATTTTTAATTTATTTAAATTGAAGTTAGTTAACATATAGTATTGGTTTCAGTAGAACCCAGTGATTCATCAGTTACATGTAATGTCCAATGCTCATCCCAACATGTGCTCTCCTTAATGCTCATCACCCATTTAGCCCATCCCCTTGGCCCACCTCCCCTCCAGCAACCCTCTTTGTTCTCTGTATTTAAGAGTCTCTTACGGTTTGCCTCCCTGTTTTTACCTTATTTTTCCTTCCCTTCCCCTATATTCATCTGTTTTGTTTCTTAAATTCCACATAGCGCTGATATCATATGATATGTATCTTCCTCTGACTGACTTATTTCACTTAGGATAATGCACTCTACTTCCATCCATGTTGTCACAAATGGCCAGATTTCATTCTTTTTGATAGCTGGGTAATACTCCATTGTGTGTGTGTGCGTGTGTGTGTGTGTATGTGTACACACACATATATACACACACCACCTCTTCTTTATCCATTCAATTAGTTGATAGCCCTGCTATAAAAATTGGGGTGCATGTGCCCCTTGGCATCAGAATTTTTGTATCGCTTGGAAAAATACCATGCGGTGCAATTGCTGGGTTGTAGGGTAGTTCTATTTTTAATTTTTTGAGGAACCTCCATACTGTTTTCCAGAGTGCCTGGACCAGTTTGCATTCCCACCAAAAGGGTTCCCTTTTCTCCACATCCTCACCAACATCTGTTTTTTTCCTGAATTAATTTTCGTCATTCTGACAGGTGAGGTGGTATCTCATTGTGATCTTGATTTGTATTTCCCTGATGATGAGTGATGTGGAGCATCTTTTCACATGTCTGTTAGCCATCTGGATGTCTTCTTTGGAAAAGTATCTATCCATGTTTTCTGCCCATTTCTTCACTGGATTATTTGGTTTTTGGGTGTTGAGTTTGATAAGTTCTTTATAGATTTTGGATACTAACCCTTTATCCATTATGCCATTTGCAAAAATCTTCTCCCATTCCTGTCTGCCCTTCTTACTTTTCATCTCCAGCTCTCGGTTACCATAACCAGAAGCTTATTTTAACAATGGTGGGACTATGTTCTCTTACCCTATTGGGTTTAGGTGTCCTTTTTTCCTTTATCAATTACCTCTCTATGACTCAGTTTCCTCATCTATAAAATAGGGATAATAACAGTGTCACCTTAGAGAGCTACTGTGAAAATGAACAATTTATGGGAAAATACTTATAACAGTGTTTATAAGTAGCAAGTGCCAAGCAATGTTAGTTGTCTTCTATGATAACACAGACATAAGTGGGGTCAGAGAAGACTGAAGGGGGTGGAGAATAGGGAGACCACAGCAATAATTTGAATTTCTTCCTTTTAAATATAGTCCATAATTTTACTAAACGACAAGTTCAAAATCCAAGACATATTTGTTGAATTACTTCCTCATAAGGCCATTAGTTACATTGTATTTGTTGAAATTTAGTAGTTTTCATCCCCTGCACTCAAGGTGGAGAGATCTGCCTTGTAATTTAGACCACTGGGGTTGGTGGTTGTCATCAGAGCATGCACTGAAGTGAGTTGCTCTCCCTCTTGAATGCTTTACATGTCTTCTGATCCACCAACATCTGAAGGTTCAATTGACATCCCTAGCTTGACGGTTGCCTCTGCTGATTAGAGACCTTTTATTAGACCCCAGCACCTTCTAAAATGTGCTCCTTCAATGCTCTTTCATCCACATAATTTATGATCTGTTTATAGCCTCCCCCACACTGGGTGCTTTTCTGTGCCCTCTCTTGGGCTAACTCTTCATTTTTTAGAGGATGTTTTTTCCATTTACTCTGATGACCAGTTGCCCTCTGCCAGCTGGCCCCAGAGGGCTGTTATCCAAACACCTGGCTGTTTTGATCTGCTATACACATTTTTCCAGGACTTGTAATAAGGCATTAAAAAAATAGCAGTCAGATGTTCCTTTTCATTTTCCCTTCTCAATGGCTAAGCCAATTGCCCCTTTTTGTGTCCTTTAGGAAAATAAGATCCACAAAGCACCACCCTTGACCTCAAAGAAGAGTAGACTACGGATGCGACTTAGGATACAGTCATTCTAGATATTTTTCCATCTTCATTTAAATGAACTTACAATATTCTTTTCCTGCCTATGATCTTCTATTAAATGAACAATCACATTTTCTCAGCAGTGTGCCAGCAATTCTCGGTGCATTATCTGAATGGAGCTTCCTTTATATTCCAGGCATGGTGCTAGGAGCTGGGGATGAGCTAGACATGGCCTCTGCTCACTTATAGCTTATATAACACAATCCTCAGCCCCAAGAAAACTATGAGAAGAGGTAAACAAGAAACTGTTCTCTATTTTTAATGTGCCTTAGAAAAGTCCTTTACAAAGCTCCTTTTTCTTGGGCTAACCTTAAGTTGTGAGGCACAATTACAATATTTAGATAGAGGCTGCCTTACTAACTTTATGTGTTCTATATGATGTTTGCATCCAGCCCTAAAGGCAAATCTGATCAAACTGGGGAGAGGGGGATATAATATTGTATGTAGCAGATGGCTAGTCTGAAGTGATCTGACCTACAACTTCTGGCTCATTATGAATAACCTAAATAATAGTTAAGAGCTTGGAGGGCACCTCGGTGGCTCAGTCCATTAAGCATCCAACTTTAGTTCAGGTCATGATCTCATGGTTTGTGAGTTTGAGCCCCGCATCAGGTTCTCTGCTGTCAGTGCTGGTCCTGCTTCAGATCTTCTGTCTCTGTCTCTCTAAGTCCTTCCCCCACACACGTGCTCTCTCTTTCTCTCAAAAATAATAAATAAATATTTTTAAAAAGAGGAATTTGGAATCTGGAGCCAAGGAGTGGGTTGCTTTAAATATTAGTTCTACCCCTCACTAACTGTAACCTCATTAATCTCTCTCTGATCCTTTTTCTTCTTCTACTTCTCTGTAAAAGGGGGTAGATAGTACCATCTTTCTCACAGGGTTGCTGTAAATAGCTGGCATCAATATATTTCAGATGCAGTGCCTTGGCAATGAGCAATAAATAAATGGTAGGTAATAGCTGCGGTTGTCATTGTTAAAAGTGTGGTAAGGTGTCATTTTACAGGAGTACATCGAGTCCCACATGCTCTGAGAGCACTACACAGGACCAATTCACTTAGCTAGTGAATAAACCTATTTGCCAGCCAAGCAGCTTTGCTGAGTTGCTACTTATTCTTAGTGACTCTTCATGTAGCAGAATCTTTGATTCCTTGTTCAGAAAAAAAAAAAATGCCTGTCACATAAGAAAAATAAATGCATATGTCTTTCAGTGAAAATACAACTTGGGAGAAAGCCAATGAGCAGTGTAAACATTTCTATATTTGTAATTTTAGGGAACATTTGGAGATCTTAAACACATTCCCTGTACATAACAATGTTTTACTTTAAAAATTTAGTATCTTACAATCCTTGTAACAAAGAGGATGGCTTTTGCTAAGTGGAAGTGAAACATAATTTCCAACTGAATCAAGTGATAAGACCAACGATTAGTTGCCAAATGAAAAAGAAGAAAAAAGCGGCTGGCACTTAACCTTCTTCCTCAGACTCTAACGCAGAGGGGAGGAGACGAGGACTTCAAAAACACACAGGAACTTCTCCCACATACAACTCCTGAAAATTCAAGAGACGTGAGCCACAGCTTCAAGAAAGAGAATTAGAGTTCTCATTTTCTACCTGCTCAGAAATCTTCAGTGGCTTTGTGAATTGTCAGCTTTGGCAGCAAAATCACAGTTGCTAACAGATCTATAAAGAATCAGCTAAGACATTTGTAGGGATACTTGCTATGGCTGCCATGGAGGTATGCACTCAGATCTCTATCAAGGGACCCTGTCTTAGAGAGCATAGTTGATCTGTGGCTTCTAGCTTCGAGGCCATGCTTTCTCCAGCCTCATAGCCAGTGACCGAGTATGGTAAGGGGGGCAAGTATGAGAGCCAGCCCATTCCTGCCAATGGAGGAGTCTTCTAAGAGACACATTGGCTCAAGAAACTCATCATCCTGGCTGAGACTTTCTCCGAACTATGCTACAATATGAGACCCTACTTATCCAGTCCTTTGTTCCCTCCATCCTTTCGCAGATGTCAAGCCTGTAGTGTGGACTGAAGGCTCTCCCTGCCTACAACTTCTCCCTTCCTCTTTATCTTCACAGGCGTTTCCGCCAATAAAGCTCTTGTTGGTCTTATCCCATCCTTGCTGCTTCTCAGAGGTTCCAAACCTATATTCCAGTCTACCAGCTGTGACTCACAAAATAATTGGGTATTTTAGCCTGAGATGTTAAATCAATTAGTAGTGGTTGCTTGGAGCAGTATCTCATGAAGATCTTTGAGGCCAACTCTGGACTCCAAGAAAAGTGTGCTACGACTGATCATCAATGTCTGCAGCATACACAGAGGGGGAATGGGAAGGCACTATGCCATGTATTTGTCCAACATGAGCACAGGGGCTAGTCTAGGCTAGCCTGGACATTTAAACTTCTATAACTAGGTTATTCAATGTTGTAAAATTGGAAAACTGGGAAAGCTGTGAAACTGTAGTTCAGATGCAGAACTCTAAGCTTACTAAATATCAGGCCTTCTGAACTTTACATCTCCTTTGAATAGCAAGCCAAAAGAGAAGAAAGCTACCTATTTTTAAGCCTCCATTTCCTCATCTATAAAATATGCCTTAAATATTTCCTGCCTTAAATGTTTCCTTTTGTTATTATGACATTTCAGTGGGATTACCTTAGGAAAGCTTATAGCATAATTTATGGCATTATGGAAGATGTTAGTGATTAATATTATGATGCCACTTGGGACCAAAAAAATCATGATTTCAAGGTGCATATATTTATACTTTTATACTGATTAATAGTTTATTCAAAGCAGCACTGCATGGGTTGCTAATACATTTAACTACAGGATATGACAAACTCAACCAAAGTAATAACATGGTTGGATTCTTCCCTCTTCCTCTTGTAATGTGGGAAGCTTACATCGATTACATTGTTATTAAATGTTCAGATCATTTACATAGCATATAAATATCTTGACACTGAGACAAATAACATTTCTTGAATTATGGAAGGATACCTATTCCTCAGTGATAGTCTCTTGAGCATCATATCATAAATCAATAATGATCTTATGGCACTCCCTACATACTCAATGGAAAGTTCTCATCAAAATCAATAAACTCTTACAATTCATAAAGAGTATTACCCTTAAAATGATAGGACTTCCTTTTCTGAGAAAAAAAAAAATAACGTGTTTCTGGTCAGGGCCCTCTGTCAGGTCTTACAGGGCTATTTAGAACCTTTATGAGCACACCCCAGCCTGTCCAAACCAACCCTAAACACACACACACACACACACACACACACACACACACACACACACACACAGTTCATAAACAGGAACTTCTAGTTTGTCCCCTATTCCACTGAGAAAATTAAGCTATCAATCCTCAACTCTCCAAACTCCCTTCCCCACCCCTATAAACTTGTCTGTGTCCACACCCGTCTCCACTCCCTTCCAGGCCCTCTTCCAGCTTAAGATTAATCCTTCTTTGTGAAGCTTGATCCCTTCCTCAAACTGGAATCTGGTTCCCTTATCATTCTTTCTCTTCCTCCTTTACTTTAGATTCCTAATTACACCAGACCTTTATTCAACAGCACATATATGTTAAATCATCTGTCATTTCAAAGAATCTTCTTTTGGCCACATGTCTTCTCCTTCCATCCTTTCTATCCTGGGCCAGTTACTTATAGTCTTGGGTTCCTCTCTTTTACTTACCAGCTGTTCCTCACATACTACAAACTTATTTCTTTTTTTTTCTTTTAGTTTATTTATTTATTTTGAATTTTTTTTAACGTTTATCTATTTTTGAGACAGAGAGAGACAGAGCATGAACAAGGGAGGGTCAGAGAGAGAGGGAGACACAGAATCCAAAACAGGCTCCAGGCTCTGAGCTGTCAGCACAGAGCCCAATGCGGGGCTCGAACTCACGGACCGCGAGATCATGACCTGAGCCGAAGTCGGACGCTCAACCGACTGAGCCACCCAGGCTCCCCTATTTATTTATTTTGAAAGAGAGAGGGAGCATTTATTTTGAAAGTGGGGGAGGGGCAGAAAGAGAAGGATAGAGAGAATTGCAAGCAGGCTCTGTGCTGTCAGTGCAGAGCCAGATGTAGGGCTCAAACTCACAAACTGTGAGATCATGACCTGTGCCAAAACCAAGAGTCTGATGTTTAACTGCCTAAGCCACCCAGGCACCCCTGCAGTCTGATTTCTTATGAGGGCTCACTCCATCAGACTATTCTGGAAAAGGGCACCACTGACCTGATTGTTAAATCCCATGGCCATTTCAGTCTTAATGTTACAAGATTGCCTGGAAGTTTTTAAGACTACTGACCCCTCCATTCTAGAAACTTCCATCACTGGTTTCTATGCCATCACTCCCTCCTTACACTCCTACCTCTAACACTTTGCTTTCTTGGCCCTCTGAAAACTCTTCTTTCTCTGATCATTCTTTCACTATTCATCCAACACTTAGCTATTGAGCACCTGCTACGTGTCAGGCATCCTGCCAGGGACGGGTGAAATGTTTAACAGACATAGACGTTAACATCAGGACCTAAGCACAAAAGAAACAAGCAAAGAATCCATTTTACTCATGTAGTAACCCTAAGCAAACATCTAGAAGGGGTACTTTTCCTGGATAGAGGATCATTCTGGAGGTGGGTCTTGAAGGATCAATAGGCATTTGCTAGATGCAGAGAGCTAAACAAGGAATGAGGCAAGGAATGTTCGTGACAGAGGGAACAGTATGCACAAAAGCCTAGAGGTTAAGATAGCACGTGTGTTCAGTGAACATCAAGTGCTTTAGTTTGACTGGTATGTACCTTGCTGACAGCAAATGGTGTGAGATGAGATCAGAGAGATAAACAGCCTTACAAGAAAAGCCCACTAATACATCTGCTGTTACCCAATTTCTGTACTTTCCAATTTCATTCATTCCTGCTTCTTCAGCCATCCTTTGATATTTGTGAGCCCCAAATCCATTAACACAAAAGTCTTGACACTGGTCAAGACATCATCCCTCAGCACTGGGCTCTTGTGTCTAAAAGCCAATAGTACACTTTTGTCTGGATGTCTTACAGGTATTTCTAATATACTAGAAACAAAACTCATTATAATTCAGCCCTCTCACTGCCAAAAACAAAACAAAACAAACAAAAACCCCTTATACTCTTCCTATATTCTCTATTTCCATGCATAATATCACATCCTAAATAAAACAAGAAACCTGGAGTTATCCCTGAATCATCCCTTTTCCTAATACAATACCCAGGCAATGACTAAGGTTCCATAAAATAAACTTTATTAATATTTCTACTATTTGTTTCTTCCTCTTTTTTCTCCACACCTGATTAAGTTCAGACCTTGCCATCATTCCACTGAAGACAATGGCTCTTCACTCATTAATCTCTCTGCTTCTAACTGGAGACTGTCCAGTTTGTCCTCTATAAAGTACAGAGAGTGATCCATCTAAAACAGTGCTTCTCCAACTTTAATGTTACAAGAGCTTGCCAGAACATAAATTGCTGAGACTGATTCAGTAGCTCTGTGTGGGGCCTGAGAATTGACATTTCTAGTAAAGCTCCCAGGTGATATTAATGCAGCAAGTACACTGACTGCAAATGGACTAGTACTGACCTAAAACAATCCTGATACGGTGACTCCCCTGCTGAAATGCCTCAATGCCTCAATCTCACAGTATAATTTGCAAACACTTCCATTTGGGATCCAAGATCCTCATGATCTAGCCACTGCCAACCTTGGCCACGCTGTTTCACACCTCTGCCTACAGGTGTCATTCACATCTATTCTGAGCTCCCTGTAGTTTCCCAAATTTACTCTTCCTCTGTTCATTCTCATAAGTCAGTTTGGAAGCCCTCTCACCAGCAGCCCTGGCCTCGCTGTCCTCTCCCTGGAAAACACCTCATCACCTTTTAATTTCCAGTGTAGCATTTACTAGGGATCCTCATGTAAGCCACCTTTCCACCTTGTCCCAAAAGAACTGACAGTTCTCTCTTCTATGACTCCACTCTATGTTTATATTTATCATTAATTCATAACCTCTTCACTCTACACCTTTATGTAACTGTTATTTGTCTACTCGCCTATGTTCTTCAAAGGCAGGGACTGTGCCTCATTTGTATTTACAACCATATATACAACACAGTACCCATTACCTGGCAGTTGCTCAATAAATATTTGCTAACTAAAGAAAAATTATAATAGTTATTGTTTATTAGGTAGTTATTACATGAAAACCACTGTGCTAGACACTATACACAGGCACAAACACACAAATTAATTTAATCCCCACAGCAAATCTATGAGATGGGTACACTGTAACCCCCACATTACAGACAAAGACACTAAGGCTGATAGAATTTAAGTAACTTTTCCAGGGTCACAGATCTAGAAAGTCACATATCTACTAAGTAATAGAGCCATAAACTGAAACTATGTCTCATTCCAAATTCCAACCACTTCACTACTGTGCCTTCCTGAAGTGTAACTATGTCATTAAATCAGAATGTTGCTAAGGACTCCACTTCAACATCACATGATTCTATAGTTAAGAATCTTAAACATTAAGAAGGAATAACCTAAATATGAAAGACCCTGCTAAATATGCCCACAAAGTACCATACATGGTTTATAAATGTCTGCGTTGCTTATGTTCTTAGAGCACTGTCACTTTAAATTTTAAATAAGAAATTAAGAATACAAGCAAGGAGGGGCGCCTGGATGGCTCAGTTGGTTAAGTGTCTGACTTTGGCTCAGGTCATGATCTCATGGTCCTGGGTTCAAGCCCTGTGTCGGTCTCTGTGCTGACACCTCAGACCCTGGAGCCTGCTTTGGATTCTGTGTCTTCCTCCTTCTCTGCCCCGCCCCTGCTCACACTCTGTGTCCCTCTCTCTCACTCATTCAAAATTAAATAAACATGCCCTATACTTTTAAGAGAAAACAAAGTCCTTCCTAATAATAATAATGATGATGATAATAATAATAATGATATTATTCCACTGTAGCATTTCTCAGAGAAGATAAGCTCTTGAAGAGGCTCCAAGAAAAATAAAGGGTGAAGTAAATTTAGAACTCTGCATCACATAAGCTGCCTCCTGAAGATCCATAATGAATGTATGCTAAGAACTTCTAGAAATTCTGCAGTTTGGCTTTTAAAAAGCTAAATAAGTATATTCCTTGAGGGCCCCAAGCATATTTGAACATAGAATCCTTTAAGAACTAATGCCCTATAGAACACACTCCAAGGAGTACAGAATCTAGCCATTTTTTCTTGACTTAAATGACAATAAATAAATAAATAAATAAATAAATAAATAAATAACACAAAGCTGTACAGCACACATTCTTTCCAAGAGACAAACACTTTGAACTAAGCCAATTCCACTTGTGCGTTCTTTCGTTTTCTTTGAACATCAGCAGCTGTTTTTTACTTTTTTCTATTTTACTTGCAAACACTTGAGACCGTGTACCATAATTTCTTCACATTAGAGAGAATTTCACTTAGTTCTTAACACCTCAATCACAAAAGGATATAAACTGCTTGAAGGAGTCAGTATAAAAAAAGGTACACTGGATGGGAATGTAATAAAGCTAAGGATAAAATTAGCATTGTACTTTTTAGAACTATGTCCCCAATTCAGCTCTAACTTTCTAATGGTTAGGACAAAGAGGAAACACATAATATTACAAGATGAATTGCAACTTTAAGAGGAAAACAAACCAACTACCCGGGAGTAACATGGTTTTTTTCTGGTACTGAGACCTAAAAGCAATGTCCCCTGTGGGACCTCATAAAGGGGACCTTGTGGGATGTGATGAGCAATGCCCTCAAACACATCCCATGGTGAAGGCAATAGTCAATAGCTGTTGCTGATGTCAACCTGCACTGGGAGCCACGAGCAGTTCCAACCCCAAAGTGCAATTCAGTTAAAACACTTTGACAAGACCCCAATAATAAGGATTGAGGTAGACAGTTCTCTGATGACCTTCTCAACCAAGGGAAAACTTTTTATATCTAGAGCAGTGGGTGGACTCTAACATCTGCAAATCTCCTTTGTAATTGTGATTTCTCACAGCAAAAATTTTGATAGGGACTTCACTGGAAAAAGGTCAGGAACTCAAGGTTTAGACAATCTGTGTTGTTGGTTAAAAGCAGATCCAAATGCTTTGACATTGAACAGTGGCCTGGGGTCAGGTAAGAGTAGTAGCCAGTTTCAGGAAATACTGGTATGTCTGTAAGGAATACGAATGCATTTGAAAAGATTCGTGATCCACTGATACCTAGGGAGACATGGAGAAGGACAGTTTCCCTCGGACTGTGCTGAGCTAACCTGCCCCCTTGGTAGCCCTGAGTCAGCTGAGCGACCTTGATTCCCGCCCATTACCCACTTCTGGCTCTGTCAAACAACATTTCCATGACTCTTCAGTGTCTCTTCTACCCATACTGTTTGACCAAACCCTTTGATCCAGACCAGAACAATTAACTTTCTGACAGAAGCATCACTGACAACCAGACAGAAGAAAACAATAGCAGGCTATTTTCTGGCCCGTGAAAGTGAAGCCTGAGAAATGCATGTTTCACAGTGCCCTGGCCATCTCAGTGCCTCACCAGGTGACAGAAGTCATGCTCACGTAAATTTGCTGTGGCTTTTTCTATGCAGCCATTTAAGACACAGCTACGAAGAATAAAACTGCACCATAAATAATTTGGAACACTCTCGATGGATAATTTACAAGGCACAGCCCGACACCTGATATGCTTAACAAATCACCTAGAAGTGAAAGAACTGAGTCATAGAAACCACGCAGCTCAGCCTCATGGACTTTGCCTAAGCTACATAAACCTTTTAAGTCCTCTAACCTCTTTTCTCCACCTCTATCAACTTTGTTCTCAATGTAAGCAAACAGGGATAACACAAACCATAAAGACTAAATCTGAGCTAGTTAGGTAATAGTATTTCACTAAGAGAACTTTACAGGGATTTTAAATTTTCCAGGACAACTGTCATCCAAGGTTGCAAATTGTTCCAGTCATCCATCTTGCTTTTAGTGGCTTTGGTGCTTGGAGAACTGGAAGGGAGAGCCTTCCACTCTCTTAGACGCTGAAAAGGAAAACTCTCCAAGTCCATATATAAAACTTAGGAGAGATTCAAATATAAAGCTTTGATAAACAGAAAATGGATCCTGTGGCATGTGTGAAAAAGTTAATGAAAAGCCTGTTGTACCAACAAACAGAAGTTTACTATGTTGCTGGGAATGTCTTAAGGTCACATTTTCATTAAGGAAATAATCATGAGTGTATTGTGACTCATTTGCAATTTGGTGGCATTGAGGGAAAATTCATTATTTAAAGCAGCAATCACATCTGTGTTGCTTTTTCTCCAGCTCCTGGGGATTTATTTGACTTTGGAAATGGAAAAACCCAGACAGCCCATTCCCTTTATGTAAATAAGCATGCACAAAAATAAATGAGCGAGCAAATGCTCTTTACTAAGGGGAAAATTTCTCATAATCAATCATCATTAAGCATATCTTCTGCTACCCCAGCCCTGGCTGGTCACTATTGACAAAGATTTCACCTCATTTTATTTGTCATGGTAAATCATGATAAAAATAAGCCCATGTCTTTTTTTTTTTTTTTTAACTTTCAATGACTTTTAACCATGCTTTACTCAATGCCTTCTCCTAGCCATGATCTTTTTCTTTGCCTGGTACTCTCAAATCTCTAACTCTGAATATCTTTGCTTTTAGATTTCATTCAGATCTCATGTGGCTTGACTTCTCATTTTCAACCCACTTGGCTTCATTTCCTTCTTCCAGGATTGATTCAACAAATCATCACTTCAACCCCTCATTTACTAGCACATTCACCACTTAACCTTTTTCTTTGCACTTGCCCTTCAACTTCCTTAATTCATGCACCATCTGCCTTCCATGTTCTTCTACCCAGACCAGGGATCACTTTCAAAAGAGATTACACTATCATATCAACTGTACTTATGGTTCCCAAACTCTGTTCGTACCACCCAGCAATTATTCAGCCTAAGCTAGTGAACTTCCTCTTTGCCTTCATATTTCAAGATTTCATCACTATCTTAGAATCCCTGACTCCATTCCCTATTTGCTGCTCTCAGGAAATGAAGCTGTCTCTCATTTTACAGTAAAATAGAGGCAATCAGGCATGAACCTCCTCAACCTCCCCCTCTCTCCTCCTCACTGTCACCAAATATGTCCATAGCCATGCTTATTCTGACCTCATTCCCTCACATGCTTAAGAGCTAGACATTTCTTTTTCTGTGCATCAATTTTGTCTTTTTTCATATTCTTTGGGGGTCTCCCATGCCTTTTCCTCCTGTATTTTTTAACCTTTGTTTTCAGTACTTTCTTCCTTCCAGTCTATAGATTTTCTCACCACTTTCCAGTTAATAAAAACCTTCCTTCAGTTCACCGTCTTCCTTTAGCCAATTCCTTCACTCTCCCCTCTTCTTCTGGCCACCTTTAGAAAGTATAATCCATTTCTTTACTGCCAATTCACTCCACTCAAAATTCTTCCTGTCTTTCAACCACTTTCCAGAAACTATTATTCAGGTCAATCAAGGACTTCTCTACTGACCAGTCCAGTGGTATTTCTCAGCCCTAATCTCAGTAGCCTTGCTGTACAAAGTGTCATAGTTCATACCTCCTGCCTTCTTAAACTTGGATTCTGTAACAGTATTTTCCCCCTTCTCCTCTACTTTGATGTTCCTTTTGGGTTTCATCTTTCTCTGACTGATCTGTATTCAGCCTTCTTATTTTCTATTATGCCTGTTCCTTGGTCTTTTCTGCTCATTCTTACAGCTTCCACTATCACCTCTATGCTGTTGATTTCCAGATCTAGCTCCCTAGGACAGAGCTTGTGACAGAGATCCAGACTCATTATTGGGCTGCCTATTACATGCTCAACTTTGATTTTGTCCATAAATACCTCATGTTCGACAGGTTGAAAACTTAGGATGTCTTTATACTTCCTTTATATCTCCTAAATATTCTAGGTTTCATTAATGACATCACCATCTACCCAATTCCCAAAATTAAGAACCTGAAGGGGTTAACCATGACCCTCTAATAGATACCCCCCTCACCAATCAGTCCATATATTTGTGTAATTCTACCTCACAAATATCTCTGGAATCCTTTTCTCTCTTTACGTAGCTCATCTTTCATCTCCCCCCCACCCCGCAAACTTTATTTCTGTTGTTGTTGTTTTCTTTATTTATTTTAGTTAACATACAGTGCAGTATGTTTCAGGAGTAGAGTTTCAGGAGTTTCAGGAGTAGAATTCAGTGATTCATCACTTACATACAACATCCGACGCTCATCACAATCCAGTGCCTCCTTAGTATCCATAACCCATCTAGCCCATGTCCCACCCATCTTCCTCCCTCCATCAACCCCCAGTTTGTTCCTACCCAACCTTTAAATAACCTCCATATTAATTGATGCGGATTGGCTTCCATTCCTTTAACCTCCTGCCCACATTCTCATTCATGTGTACTTTGGTGACTCAACCCTATGCTGTTCCTCTAAGCAGCATAGATCCAACATAGATCCAGATGCCTACTCCATGTTACCATGTGAACGTCTCAACTCTATCTCAAAGCAAAAATGTGTAAGGGGCAACTAGGTGGCTCAGCCAGTTGAGCGTCCGACTTTGGCTCAGGTCATGATCTCACGTTTGTGAGTTCAAGCCCTGAGTCAGGCTCTGTGCTGACAGCTTGGAGCCTGGAGCCTGCTTTGGATTTTGTATCTCTCTCTCTCTCTCCCCCTCCCCTGCTCATGCTCTGCCTCTGTCTCTCAAAAATAAATAAATGTTAAAAAAAATTTTTTTTAATTAAAAAAATGTGTAAGACAGCACTTATTATTTGGGTCCCATAATCTTGTCTGCTAAATCAGTGAGTAACACCACTTTTTAGCCATTTTGCAAGTCAGAAACCTAAGAGCTATCCTCGATGTTCCTCTTAATCACTTATATCCAACCCATGATCAGATTATTTCCATTATATCTCTTAATTCTTTTTTTTAATGAAATTTTTAAATTGTGGTTGAGTATATATAACACGAAACTTGCCAACTTTTTTTTTCAGTTCACTAGTAAGAATATCCACATTGTTATGCAACCAATCCCCAGAACACTTTTATCTTGCCAAACGAAAACTCTGTTCCCATTAAACAATAACTCCCCATTCCTTCCCTCCCCTAGCACTGGCAGCCATTCTTCTACCATCTCTATGAATTTGACTACTCTAGGTACCTCATATAAGCAGAATCATACAGTATTTGTCCTTTTGTGACTGGTTTATTTCACTTAGCATAACGTCCTCATGGTTCAACTGTATAGTGGCATGTGTCATAATTCCCTTCCTTTTTAAGGCCCAGTAATATTCCATTGTGTGTATATACTACATTTTGTTTATCCATTGATCTGTTGCTGGATGCCTGGGTTGCTTCTCCCTTTTGGCTATTGAGAATAATGATGCTATGACCATGGGTGCACAAATCTCTCTTTGAGGCCCAGCTTTCAATTCTTTGAGGTGTACACCCGGATGTAGAAATGCTAAATCGTACAGTAATTCTATTTTCAATTTCTTGAAGAATAACTGTACTGTTTCCCATAGCGATTGCCCCATTTTACACTCCCACCAACAGTGCACAGGGTTCCAATTTCTTCGTATCCTCTCCAACACTTACAATTTTCTAATTATTTGATAGTAGTCACCCTAATGGGAGTTAGGTGAACCTCTTAATTCTTAAATCCATTTTTTCCATCTCCAGTGCCACAAGCCTGGGCTATAAGAATACCATTGAAGCTGATACTCCTGGACCTACTATAGGCATCCTTCAATCCATTATCTATATTATAGGTAGAGCGATCCTTTCAAATAAAAATTTGATTACTGTTATCTCCCCAGTTAAGATCCTTGGACGGTTTCTTGTTGCTGTGAGGACTAGGATAAAAATTCTTGTCATAGTCTGTGGTCATCTAGTCCCTGTGCACCTCTCCAACCTCACTGCATGTCAGTTTCCTTTGCTCTCGGTCCTCCAGCCACACAGGCCACCTTCAGTTCTCCAATGAATGTGGAATGATACTTCTCACACAGGCCTAAAGATCATGGATGTGGTTGTATATGAGTGAGGGTATGAAGGGGAGAGAGAAGGATAGAAAAGAAAGAGGGAGAGGGAGAAGGCAACGTCTGGAGGACTAGCTAACAGATTATAGATTGCTTGTTCTTCTCTATAGAGAGCAATACTCTCTTTTGGCTACAATTTCTCAACCTGCTTCTTTGTTTCACTGTGTGGACTGAGCTGGAAAGAATACATCTTAGACGTTTTTTTTTTTTACATATCAGATGAAGGAAGACTCTTTCTGATAAGATTTGTAGCCCATTTCACATGACTCCCAATTAAATTGGTCGGTATATTAGTTTGCTGTGGCTGCCTTAACAAAATACCACAGACTGAAGGGCTTAAACAATAGAAATCTATTCTCTCCCAGTTCTGGAGGCCAGGAGTCTGCAACCAACGTGCCTGCAGGGCTGGTCTCTTCTGAGGCCTTTCTCTTGGGCTTGTGGATGGCTGTCTTTTCCCTGTGTCTTCACATGGTCTTCCCTCTATGCGTCTCTGTGTCCAAATTTCCTCTTCTTTTAAGGGCACCATTCATATTGGCCCACCCTAATAACTTCATTTTAACTTAATTACCTCTTTAAGACCCTATCTCCAAATACAGGCACATTCTAAGCTACTGAGGGTTAGGACTTCAACCTACAAATTGGGGGGCGTGGGAGGGTGGGAGACACACTTCAACCCACAACAGAGGTCAACATGTAGAGTTTTATGCTAGGATTCAGCATATTCCATCTTTTCCATTTTCTTGAGAAGCACCCTTATTTGTATTCCTCACAATAATACCTGAAGATCACATTTCAAGTGAGCTAGCTTCCAAACCTGAGGTCTTCATTTAACATTCTACAACATCCTAAAATTTAAAAAAATACCATGACGTATTTTACCCATTTACTGAAAAATAAAAGATAACTCTGTGGATGTCATTTTCTTAGCAATCCTATCAGTAAATGTATTTTATTCATGGATGTACTGATGACTGGCCTGTTTTTACAAAAGACTTGCGAGTCTATGTCATCTATTCATTCCTGCCGATTGAGCTCCAGGGAAGAACTGCCAGAAGGGGTCTACTCAAAAATCACAGCCAGAGCCCCTTGGATTTGTGTGTCAACCCTTTGTAACCACCAGGCCTGTTGCCAACTGGGTGATAGATTCACAGCTCTTCTTCTCGCCTTGCCAAGCAGCAGCCTCTCTGGCAAGAAGCCTCTTTGCTGTCTCAGCAGCGTATTTGAGGCTATCCCTTCCTGCTGGCATCGTAACAACAGTGGGCCGCAAAGCCCCAAAGACCTTTCCCTGCTCCTAGGGTCCACTTGGCACTAGCGCCCAGGACCTGATCCCCATCAGCAGCAGCTTTCGGTGACCTCTGCACACACAAATGCACACACATACCAGACCAGAAAGGATGCTCAGTCAGTGTTTTGCCCTCAAGGAACAGACACTCAATTTCTCTGGAACTTCAAAAGCATCTTCTGGCTGACCCAGCCTGGCTGGCTCAGTCATCTGGACGGCCAACTTCAGCTCAGGTCATGATCTCCTGGTTCATGGGCTCGAGCCCCACGTCAGGCTCTGTGCTGACAGCTCAGAGCCTGGAGCCTGCTTCGGATTCTGTGTCTCCCTCTCTCTGCCCCTCCCCCACTTCCTCCCTCTCTCTCTCTCAAAAATAAACATTAAAATTTTTTTAAAAATTAAAATAAAAAAATAAAAGCATCTTCTCATTTTTGTATGGAGTCAGCTGAGGCCAATAATCACAGTGTTATCAGGAACACAGGCCTACTACATCTTTGACAATGAACAGTTCAGGGATCCTAGATCTAGCAGTAGGAGAGGTAGCGGAACAGATCACAATTCCCTTGTTTTACAGCTGAAAAATCTCAACAGAGTATCAGGGGTCAAAAGAGAGATTGACACACAGAGACCGAAATATCCAATTCCTGTGCTGAATTCATGCTGTTGACCTGAGATGACTCATTCTAGTGGCCGCCTTCTCGCTCCCCAAAAGGAGATTTATCAACATAATGAGAACTTTCCCAAATGTTAGAAGACATTAGCGATATTTTCTCTATACCTTTTTCTCTATAAAATTACTGAAATATAAAAGTATTGACTTAAGGCAACAATGTGAGAAAACAAAATGGCAGAATCAATAGAACCCCATTCATTCTTCCTGCACAATAACTTATTTTACTTTTATAAAACTATTAGGCAAGATAGAAATGCACCAGCTTCTGAAAATATGGAGAGACATTAAAGTGAAATGTCTGAAGGGCTATCCCTCTGAATATCTGTGAACTCTGTCCTGGGCTATACATTTTTATTTCTCATTTTCAATCCGCTTGTCCTTTGTATGAATTGGAAGAAAAGCTATTTTATTTAGGGCAATGCTAGATAATCATACTTGGAACCATAAACATGGATTTTTTTTTAATGTAAGTTCCCTCCACCACCCATCAAGATCATTTTCCAGGAATGCATTCTTGGGGCCCAGATGGTGGGGCCCCTTAGTCTGACACCAGATTGCTAACACAGCAATGTAAAGGTGGGTGTTCACAGAAAACACAGAAAGACAAGCTTTGCCACATATAATTTGCATGAACGGCTCCTCAGGGGATGGCAGGCCCTTGAAAATGTGCAGAAGGAGCAAGCTGATTTTTTGCCATAAGGAATCAAGGTGCAGTAGCCCAGCTATGTGACAAGGTATCTGGATGGAGGAAGGTCCTTTCTGTCCCAAATCCACCACCTTTCCCAAAGGCATTACCCCACTCCCCCACCACACATGCAAGGGCGACAGATGGCCCAGCCCCACTCAGTTTTATTAAGGGCAGTGGGATTTGACCAAGCTCACCTTAGTGAAGATGGCAAAAGACGCAGTGAGAAGAGTGTGTGTAAATGATCAGGTTCAAGAGCTCACGCTCTACAGGAAGATAAGCCTTTGCCGGAAAGGAAAGAGAAATGCTTTCCAGAGTTCTTACTATTTTTAGTGTCACAGAAAAATATTTACTGTGTTCAATCACCAAGTCTATTGAAGGCAATTTATGTGCATTAAAAAATAAGCTCAGCATTTAAAATTATAATGAGAGACACTGCAACTATGTGTGCAGAAGTGATTGCACAGAAGCCTGGCAAATCTGAAATGATCCAAACACTCTCTGCCTTATCCTGGGGAGCTCCCTACCATTTACAGCTGTGTCAAACCTTTATTCAACATCCTTCAGCTTGTCAGACACCAACTGCTGTTCATTTTCAAATGGGAAGCCCAAGTGGACACAGCAGCATTGTTACATGGTTAAGCACTGTGCCATTTGAGTACAAAGTGGGGAGTGGAGAGAGGCAAAATGGTACATTTCATCGCACACCCTACCATTCATTTGATCGCTGTTTTCTCTTTGTTGTGCATTCCAGGTGTGCTAGGTTATGTCCTCATGTGAAGAATGATGAAGTTTCTATCCAGAAAAGTGATATAAACAGGTGAAGTTCAACTTCTGTCACCCCAAGGTGTCTGTCTGTAAATTCTAGACAAAAACACCACATGGAATATTTTTAAAAGCTCCACATAACCAGCAAATCAAGGATTGGTTCTGCTCTTCTCCAGGTATCGTTACCTAAATCACTATAGGCTCTATTCTACAAGGAAACAGGAAGTGAATGCACAGTTTACTGTGTGGAAAACTGCACTGAATGTCTTCAGATGCTCCCAAATATCCCCTGGGGAGCAAAATTGTCCCTGGTCGAACCACTGGCTTAATAGAATCAATGGAGCCTTTTAGGAAACATTTAATTTCTTAACATGGGGGTCCTCTTTTCAGGTTTTACAACATAACAAATAGCTTCACACAATGAAGCAAAACTCTTGGTTTCCTTTAGGAAACTTAAGTCTTATGCCAACCTGGCCCATTCCATTCAACCTCTGTCCTTACATTTACTTAGCATCTTTATAGGCAAAGCACTCTATTTAAGCCCTGAAAACACAAATGTAAAAACACACAGTACTTTACCTGAAGAAGCTCAGAATTCAAGGGAGAAACAGACTTTGAAGGAATGATATAAGAAAGTCCAAATGGCCTGCAAAACTTGCTATATTATCATTCTTTCATATTCCCTTTTCTTTTGGCCCTTAACTCCTCTATATGACTTTTGACTTTGTCTCTCCTGAGCTTTGAACATGCAGCATTACAGCATTCCATCCCTCTATGATTTTATTTCTCAACATAAGGGACTATGGACTTGTCACTGACATCCATGCAAATTTCACATGTGTAGTCAGGTAATTTTGACATACCTGCCCTCTGCACACCTGTGGTCTACTCAGGCATGCACAAATAAAAAAGAATGTATAGGAATCCAACAAGAAGGAGGATAAAGAGATCAGATTTTAATACTTTCATATTCATTTTGCTTTTTTTCTTCCTAGATGATCTTTGGTCTATCTGTAAAGTTCCAAAAAAGGGATATTTTTACCTGCATAATAAGGCCAATTATGGACAACTACTATTCATAATGATTATCAATTTATAATTAGTAAATGGAAAAAAGAACTATAAACTCTTACCACTCCTACTCTTCCTCCAGAAACAATAACTTACCTATACTAGGATTTCATGCATTTGGAGTTAGTAGCCTGCCTCCAGCCCCACCCCAATGGAGAATGAATGCTTTACAGTACAATGGCCTTACCTGACTCTAATAAAATCCAAAGATCACTTTTCTGCCTCATTGTATTGTCCCTTGAAGCATTTTGCAGTTTCCCACACTTTCTTTTTACTTTTCAATGTCCATTTTATTTTTTAGAGCAAGAGCATGAGTGAGGGAGAAGCACAAATTCATGAAACATGAGATCACAACCTGAGCCAAAGTCAAACATTTAACCAACTGAGCCACTTGGGCGGCCCCCTCCCCCAACAAACACTTTCTTCTATCTACCTGTGACATGACACTCTCTTGGTTTTCTCCTTCCTTCACTGGCCACAGTTCATTCATCGACTTTGCTGTTTCTTCCTCCTCCTCAGGTCAGCTTCTAAATATTAGAATTCCAGTGGATACAAACCTGGATTCTTTTCTGTCCTGTATCTTTACCTTTTCCCTACTTGAGTTCCTGGGTTTAAATAATTGGCATTAAGGTTGACTTCACGGATTGATTCCACTCCAGGCACTCTGTCCAAGTCAGTAGTAGAAATAGCATGACTTCTGCCAGTGACTGGTTCAGGGATGAGCAAACATAAGCCAGTTTGGACCAATAAGATGTGAGCAAAGGCTTTTTAGGGGTTTCTTGGCCAGGACCTTTTTATATTGAGAGCCACAGTTAGTCAGTGTGTGTGTCTGTCTCTCTTTGCCTCTCTCTCCTCCTTTCACATATGAATAAGAAAGCCCACTGCTCTGATATCAAATACACAAAAACCAACTTTGGGATGCAGCAGACACTAGAGCAGTACAACAGAAAGAAAGAAACATTTGGATCTTTGAAAAAATCATCAAAGTGCTATATAAACCAAACCAGATCTATACGTGGGTTTCCTCTTATGTATAATTATCATTTAACCTATTTCTATTTGGGTTTCCTGTTATGTGTAACAGGAAATATTCTTTCTGTTATGTTTTGTTTTTTTGAGAAAGAGAGAGTGCAAGCAGGGCAGGGGCAGAGAGAGAGGGAAAGAGGGAGAGAGGGGGAGGGAGGGGGAGAGAGAGAGAGAGAGAGAGAGAGAGAGAGAGAGAGAGAGAGAGAGAATTCCAAGAAGGCTTCTCACCGTCAGCATAGCCCAACGTGGGGCTTGAACTCACTAACTGTAAGATCATGACCAGAGCCGAAATCAAGAGTCAGATGCTCAACCAACTGAGCCCCCCCCCCCCCCCCGCCAGGTATCCTGTAACAGGAAATATTCTAACTGATACAATCATCTACATGCTTATAACTCTGAAATTTTTGTCTCAGCCTTCATATCTGCCCTGTAATCCAGATCCATAGATATAACTGCCTACTTGACATCTTCACCTGGATATATAACAGACAAAACTAACTTGTCCAAAAATGAGCTCCCAGTTACCCCTCTCTCTGCCAAATCTGCTCTCTCCTGGGCTTCCCCACCTTTGTAAATGCTACCATATGCTCAAGACAAACCACCAGCATTGTCTTGGATTATCCTTTTCCCCTGAACCCATATCTGATCTATCAGTTATGTCCATCCTACCTAATCATCCCCTTAACTATCCCCTTGCTGCTTTTGGTGGTTTTACCATGTGTGTGTGTCCCTAAAAGAAATAATTTAATTTGCTTGTTTCTGAACTTTACTTATGCAGAAGAATACTGTATATATGCTTCACATTATTTTTATAGCCATCCATGTGGACACACAGAGCTATATTTTATCCAGTTCTCCTGCCATAGAATATTTCATTTATTTATACATCAAATTTACTTATTAATTCTTCTGCTAGATGGACATTGTATTGTTCCCAACTCTTTTGCTGCTATGAATATTGCCATGTTGCCATGAATATTCTTATACTTCTGTCCTAATATTTAGGTACAGGTTTCTTTGTGAGTATACCTAGGATTGAAATAGCCAAGCGATAGTACATAAGCATCTTCAGTCTTACTTGGAAATGACTCAATGTCTACCAAAATGTTTACAGCAATTTATATCCCTATGACCAGCAGTGTATTAGAGTTCCCATTTCTCAATATCCTTGCCAAAACCTGGTGTCCTTAGACCTGTTAGTTATTGCTGATATCATAAATATAAAATGGTATTTTGTTACTTTTTTCTGGAATACACCAATACTCCCAGACACATGTATGGCCTGCTTCCACACTTCCTTGAGGTCTTTGCTTGTGTCACTTTCTCAGTGAAACTATACCTGACAACCCAATTTCAAACTGCAGCCTCTAGATATTTCCAATCCCTTTTCCCACCTTATTTTTTTTTAAGTTTATGTATTTATTTGGGGGGAGGGGGAAGGGGAGACAGCACAAGCAAGGGAGGGGCAGAGACAGAGGGAGAGAGAAAGGATCCCAAGCAGGCTCTGCACTGTCAGCACAGAGCCCAGCACAGGGCTCGAACCCATGAAACATGAGATCATGACCCAAGTCGAAATCAAGAATTGGATGCTTAACCAACTGAGCCACCTTACTTTTCCCTATTGCACTTATCACCCTTGTACACTGTTATGTGCTGTGTTATGTCCTCCAAAAATTCATATGCTTAAGTTCCAACCCACTCATACCTCAGAATGTGACTGTATTTGGAAAGAATCTTTAAAGAGATGGTTACCATTAGGTCATTAGGATGGGCCTTGTTGAATCTGAGTGATGTCCTTATAAGAAGAGGAAATTTGGACACAGATGTACAGAGGGACCACCAAGCAGAGACACAGGGAGAAAATGGTTGTCTACAAGCCTAGGAAAACTGTCTCAGAAGAAACCAACCCTGCTGACAGCCTGAATCCAGACTTCAGGCCTTAAGAACTGGGAGGAAATCAACTTATGTTGTTTAAGCTATCCATTCTGGGGTGCTATGTTATGGTACACAGCAAGATAATATAGACATATTAGAGTTTTATTTATTAGTCAAGAAAATACAAATAGAAACCGTGGGCCATTGATTCATTCCTGCCCCAGTCGAGAATATAGAGCAATGATAGTGGGTATCTTCTTATTCTCGATGGTGAAATGATTACCTTCCATTTTTTATTATTACATATTACATTTGATAGTTGATCATTCCAATGCTGGTAGCTCCTGCATATCTGTTTCTATAGTTCTTTGTTACTGCTATTTCTCACTTGTGGTAGTTTATTTCCTCATGTATATAGGGATTTTTTTTTTAATTATGAGTGCATTTGACTTGGAACCTCATCTGTGGGATTTTTGGAGGCCCTATTTAAAGCACATACCTTCAGGGAAGTTTGTTTGGCTTCTGCTTGCCACCTGAGCCCACATCAGCCAGGGCCATCTCACATACAGCTTGGAATGTTTGGGCCCCAACAAGACAGTGTGAATTCAAGGCACAATCCAGTGTGAGTGTAAGCTTATGCTCAGGGGTTATCAGAGGAGGCAGTTTTCTTTATTTCCTTGTGCTACCCAGAGACAAAGCTAAAAACAGGTGCATAGGGGCGCCTATGTGGCTCAGTTGGTTAAGTGTTCAACTTTGGCTCAGGTCATGATCTCATGGTTCGTGGGTTTGAGCCCCACGTCAGACTATGTGCTGACAGCTTGGAGCCTAGAGTCTACTTTGGATTCTGTGTCTCCCTCTCTCTCTCTCTGTCCCTCCCCCACTCACACTCTCTCAAAAATAAATGAACATTTTTTTTAATTGTAAAAAAAGGAACCAGGTGCATAGCCACATCATCTTGGGGGCAGAAAATTTTCTGGCATACCACTGAGCATACTGCTCTGTGTTTGCATGCAAACTCTGTCCTGACTTCCTAATCTGCTTGCAGCTCTAGGCTTTGCTTCCTCCTTTAGTGCACATGTGGTCTATTCAAACCCAGGCTTCAGACAACCTGCGATCTATAGATACCCCAGGTGGGTGCCAGGTTTGGCACTTTGCTTAGTTCTGTGAGGTCAAACTTCCTATCACACCTGAACTCAAAGAATTCCATTATTCTGCCTCCAGCTCAGCTACTTATAAAATGTATGAGTGGTTTGGAATCATTACCTGAGTTGGGTGCCTTTTTATTCACAGTGAATCTTCTAATTTAAGGAGAAAGCTTAGTCATGCCTTTTTTTATACAGAGAAGGTGTAATACAGTATAGTCTATACCTTTTTGAAGGCATTAAATGCTTGTATATTTATTATCTCTGGCTCAACATTACCACTTTCCAACCAAAGCTATTGTGCTTACAATTAACTGGTACCTTGAGAGATTCTCTTTGTATCTTCTTATACATCATAAAGTAGTTACATGAAAAACAAAATGTGGTTATATGAGTAATGTGTATGGGTGACCTGGGGTTTTTTAGAGCCTACTGAGATCATTTAATTTAATCTTGTACATTGGAGTTACCAAAATTGCAATATAAATTTCAGGTTTCTGTTGCTCCCTGACTTGTTCAAGAGCCTTCAAAATTTACTAAAAATCCAAAAGAGTTACCTCCTTCTCCTTAGCAATGGCTGTGATTAGTTTCTTTGATTAGATAACTTTGCTTATGTTCACCAATCAGACAGACAGCAGGGATGTTGACAGGCCATGTGCTTTTTCTAAGTATCACTAATTGGGATTCTTTTAGTTATTCCTTGGGATTTTATGCAGACTTTTTGTAAGTTAGTAAATGTGACAGTGATTTACCAGTTTATTGCTAATTTGTTCCTCCCCTTCCAAATAGATATTTTCTTAATATGCAATTTTTCATTTATTTTTTTCAACAGGCATTTATTGTCTATCTGCTATGTGCCAGATCCTGTGCCAGGCAATATCAGACCTGTTATTCCTGACATAGCTTTTCATGACCATTAAATGTTGAATATTTAAAATACTATATATAGTTCCTGAAGTGGAAAAGAGAAAGTACTCTGGGACATATTATATTTTTTTAAGTTTATTTATTCATTTGAGAGAGAGGGAGGGAAGGCAGGAGGGGCAGAGAGAGAGAGAGAGAGAGAGAGAGAGAGAGAACCCCAAGCAGGCTCCAAGTTGCCAGCACAGAGCCCGATGCAGGGCTCAATCTCATGAACCATGAGATCATGACCTGAGCTGAAATCAAGAGATGGATGGCCAACTGACTACGCCACCCAGGCACCCCTAGGACATATTTTAGATCTATGAGAAACTCACCCTTATACTCTGCTGAAGCACTATTGTGCAATGTGCCCTTGGAGAGTTTTGCAGGGGCCCATGGGCATTACAACCAGTCTTAACACAGGAAAAATAATTGGACTGTCTACTGGAGTAGTGGGAAGATAAAAGTGAAACTCCATTCTTTTTCTTTTTAAAGTTTATTTATTTTGAAAGAGAGAGAGAGAGCAAGCAAGCACAAGTGGGGGAGGGGGAGAGAGAGAGAGAGAGAGAGAGAGAGAGAGAGAGGTAGAGAGAGAGAGAGAGAGAGAGGTGGAGAGAGAGAATCCCAAGCAGGCTCTGCACTATCAGTGCAGAGCCCAATGCAGGAATGGAACTCACAAACCGTGAGATCATGACCTGAGCCAAAACCAAGAGTCAGCAGCTTAACCAACTGAGCCACCAAGGCACCCAAAACCAAAGTCCATTCTAAAGCCCCATGATGACACTACTTTGGCCAAGAGAACCAAATAAAGTCCCTCTCAGATCATAAGAAAACTATTTCCATGTGTTGAGAGAAACAGAAAAGAGACTGAAGTGATTTGAGGTAGCACTCCTTTTGCCCTGCTTGTAAGATTATAGAGGGATTGTAAGGGATTGTAAGAGGGATTGTAAGATTATAGAACAGTCTTGGATTTAAAACTCTGCACAGTCTTTCTCCAGTAGCAAGAGGCCTACTTAAAGATTCACAGACATAGTCAAGTGGGAACACTTTAAACTGAAATGATACCACTCACATTAACCACTGGAAAAACCCCACTAGCTATTTCACCAAGCAGCCGCAAGGGCTGCTTCAGTGCAGTACTCCTTGTTAGAGTGTCAGCCACTCTCCTGCATTGCTGTAGAAAAACAGTCACAGTTGATCCACTTGCAAACATCTTGACATGGGCTAATATTATGTATATAATTAGATTATTCCGCTTCATTTCTCTTATTCTTCATATTTAAAAATATCCACCTCTAACACCCACCCACCCCCACTCTAACATGCAGATTAAGAATTTCCCCTTTTCGGAGGTTTCTCCCCCTCCCCAGAGTTGTTCAAGATCCTTGGAAGTTTACTAAAAGTCCTTATCGCAGATCCTTCACATTGACAAAACTGGTAAGTCTCTTCAGCCCACTTGCCATTTTCATTTCTCAGTTGTTCTTGTGACTGTCACATGAAATCACTACAAAAAATTCACACAGCCCGAAAGGATTCTGTCCATTGTTTCATGGCTCCTGGGCTGGCTTGGATCCTTATGCAGGCCAAGCTGATCTACCAAGGAAACGAAATTCTGTTTCCACAAGGTTAACCCCCTTGACTTCCAATGTCTTTGTTCTTTAGCTACAGTAACATAGCTGTAGCCTGTGTTCCTAAAGCAATGCCACCACAGACTCAAATGTCCTGATGTTGAAGAAGCAACGAGAAGGTGAGACTTCTCTTTTCTTCACGATGAGTTTCTTTGAACTAGGAAAGGAGACTGACATCCTAGAGTTATCAAAACCACCAGAGAGCTGCTGATAACAGTGAGCCTCAAAAAACCATAGAATCATGGCTTAAAGTCTCCTTGGCCTTTGCCAAGCCTTACAAAAAAAGGTCACATTATTACTTTCCTCCAGGATAATTATCCTCAGGACAAAGCTATTTCAAGGTGGCTTTTCTCCATCTAGTCAGAGAAGTGATTTGAATATTTAAATGGCATTCCTTCTAGAGAAGAAATTTCAAGTCTCCACCTAAGTAGGCATTGTACTACATTTTTATTTGAGTGCTAACTGCAAACTCATGTGCTTTTACAAACAGCTTCACCCCCTTTTGCTTCCAAGTGGTAAAGCAAGGACACTGTCGGTACTAGGAAATTGCTGTCCTCCATTGGCAAATGCTCTGATTATTTTTCTTCCTTGCTTAGAAGTAGTGGCATTGTAGGGGCGCCTGGGTGGCGCAGTCGGTTAAGCGTCCGTCTTCAGCCAGGTCACGATCTCGCGGTCCGTGAGTTCGAGCCCCGCGTCAGGCTCTGGGCTGATGGCTGGGAGCCTGGAGCCTGTTTCTGATTCTGTGCCTCCCTCTCTCTCTGCCCCTCCCCCGTTCATGCTCTGTCTCTCTCTGTCCCAAAAATAAATAAAAAACGTTGAAAAAAAAAAAATTAAAAAAAAAAAAAAAGAAGTAGTGGCATTGTTTTGTTCTGTTTTGTTTTGTTTTGTTTTGTTTTGTTTTGTTTTGTTTTAAATATGGGCAATGCTCAATGGTGCAGTTCCTGACAGAATGAAAATAACTTATTCACATTTAGCCTGAAAGAAACTCTGTATATTATCAGAAATGTCTGCTAATTGAGGTAAAAAAAAATTTTTAGCAGATGTAAATTCCGTCTATCAAATTGTGCAGCCTAATTATTCTCTGCACTTTGAAGAAGTGCAAAGGTCAAAAGGCTAATATGTAGCTTAATCAGGAAATTATGTAAATTAGCCCAAATCAAGAACATCACATAACCCCTATAATCAGTAAAATATGTAGTTCACTAGCAAATCAAATGAAACTTCCAGCTATTTGATCAGTAAAAATAGAAAGAGGAGGAAAACTCAGAACATTGGTAGATGTTATATCTCAGGCAAATTTGATTTTAACGTGTCAATAAGAGAATAAAATACAGTATTGGAAAAGGGACATATGTGTAAGAAATACATGAAGACAATTTGGAGGAAATCGCTACAATGTGAACACCACGGAAGAAGGGTATTCTTATCACTTTGGACAACGCCTGGTACACAACAGGTTCTCAATAAACATTAGTGAATGAATATTAAATTCATTATTGGGTCAAAAATTTCATGGGAAAGCATGACAATGCAACTTTGAAATGAGAAAACAAAGCCACATATTACAATTTCACATATTTCTTCCTAAACTTACTTTATATCCAGTATATTAGCAATCTTCCACTCTCTGCCAAAAAAAAAAAAAGCCCTATAAGAAACAGCACTGAAATAAAAGTGGCTTTATTAAATATATCAACAATAATGAATTCTTCGTGCTTATAAAAATACCTATAGTAAGAGTAATTCTGCTTTTTTTTAACTCTGGTAATAATAAATACTTCTCCTAAATATTTGGAAACATATGGTATGTTATTATCTACTTTTCAGAGATGAGAATGAGGCACGAAAAGATGGAGAGATTTTCAAGAGTCACCATGAAAAAAAAAACTCAAATACAATTGAATTTCAGAGAAAGCATCTATTTCAAAGTCAAGTTTATTATCATCGAATATTTTCCTTATTCCTTGCGTTCACACCATTTTAAAATGACTTCTTTGGGAGCTCCTGGGTGGCTTAGTCAGTTAAGCATCCGACTCTTGATTTCAGCTCAGGTCATCATCTCACACTCATGGGAGTGTGGGCTTTGTGCTGGGCATTGAGCCTGCTTAAGATTCTCTCTCTCTCTCTCTCTCTCTCTCTCTCTCTCTCTCTCTGTCTCTCTCTCTCTTTCTTTCTCTCTCTCTCTCTCTCTCTCTCTCTCTCTCTCTCTCCACCCCATTCCTCCCCAGCTCGTTCACATGTTCTCTCTCAAAAAACAGAAAATAAAATAAATGACTTCTTTGTATCTCACATGGTAAAAAAAAACTCTATCATTGTCCTTTGCCCCTCAAATCTTGCCACCCTTTAAAAATGTTTTCCTTATATGCTCCCAGGTGAAAACATAGTGCATATGCAACATAGGAAACATATGCAAAAAATAATTTTTGTTATACAGTTATTATTATACTCCATATTCCAGAGAAATTTAAAGCATATTGCACATGCCACCACAAAAATAGATTGCTATTAAAAAAATAAGTGGGTGAGAAAATGAAGGTAGAAAGAAAATGAGGTGTGGAAGATGAAAGCAAAAATGAAGTTACTATACAATATGCAAAAGGGGCGCCTGGGTGGCTCGGTCGGTTAAGCATCCGACTTCGGCTCAGGTCATGATCTCACGGTCCGTGAGTTCGAGCCCCATGTCGGGCTCTGTGCTGACTGCTCAGAGCCTGGAGCCTGTTTCAGATTCTGTGTCTCCCTCTTTCTCTGCCCCTCCCCTGTTCATGCTCCGTCTCTCTCTGTCTCAAAAATAAATAAACGTTAAAATTTTAAAAAAACAAAAAAAAAACCAATATGCAAACAATGAGGTTTGTGCATTTAGTCATTTGCTACTTGTTTCAAAGCTTTCTAGCAACCAAGACAACCAGGAAAACACAACCATACCGTTCTATATCCTAGAGATAAAGCAGTTAAACTGGCCAGGAAAAGCTTTCTTGGTACTAAGAACAAAAAGAAGTATCTTTCGTTGATCCCTATAATAAAGATAGTGTATAATGTTATAAACAATAAGCTTCAACAACATCTTTCCAGTAAGTACAGATACTTCTTCAAAGAAGACATCCAAGTAGCAACAGACACATGAAAAGATCTCAACATCACATATCATCAGGGAAATGCAAATCAAAACCACAATGAAATATCACCTCATACCTGTCAGAATGACTAGAATCAAAATCACAAGAAACAAGTGTTGGCAAGGATGTGTAGAAAAAGGAATCCTCATGCACTGTTGGTGGGAATGCAAACTAGTGCAGCCACGGTGGAAGATAGTATGGAGGTTCCTCAAAACATTAAAAATACAACTACCCTATGATCCAGGAATTGTACTACTGGGTATTTACCCAAAAAGTACAAAAACACTAATCCAAATGGATACACTCACCCCTACGTTTATGGAAGCACTAGTTACAATAGCCAAACTATGGAAGCAGTCCAAGTGTCCATCAATAGATGAATGGATAAAGAAGATATGATATGTGTGTATGTATGTATGTATCTATGTGTGCATGTGTGTATTGGAATATTAGCCATAAAAAAAGAATGAAATCTTGCCATTTGCAACAACATGGATGAAACTAGAGAATATAATGCTAAGCAAAATGAGTCAGTCAGAAAAAGACAAATACCATATGATCTCACTCATATGTGAAATTTAAGAAATAAATGAACAAAGGGGACCAAGAAACAGACTCTTAACTATAGAGAACAAACTGATGGTTACCAGAGGAGAGGTGGGTAGGGGGTGGGAGAATTAAGGCATCGGGATTCATGAGTACATTTGTCATGATGAAAAAAATGAAACAGAAAATATAGTAGGGAAAAAATGAAAAAAATGAAAAAAAATTACTAAGAATTGCAAGATGGCTATAGCAGATTAAATCAAGCACAAGGCCCTTCTGAAGGTGGGGTCCTGTGTGATTGTATAGCCCACATACCTGTCAAGCCAGCTCTGTCCATATGCTTTAGCAGCCAGTCAGATTACTCTTAATACCTTTAGATGGGCTGGAAAGAAAACCTTCCTTCCAAAGAAGCTTCCCTCTTACCATGGGAAAATCCAAGATTCTCCCAATCTAACTCACACACGAAACAACAATCATAATATGCAGAGCTCAGTGACACAAACATGGCAAATTTTAAGCCTGAACAATTATAAAAATAAATATTATTCAAATGCCTAGCTTTGCCATTTTAAAAATATTTATGTATAGGTATAAGCACCTGTAAAATATTTGCCCTTGAGCAATGAAACTTCCTGTACATACTCCAAAATGAAGTGCTTACACAGTATATTCTGGGTAACCAAACAAAATACTTCCCTGAATAAGTTAATTGGTCCAATTAATATTAGAAGATGTCTACCTTACCATGATAGCTCTATTTTTTAGTTATCTTTCATTCCTCCCTTCCAGAAACTAATAGCAGAGCTCATCACTTATTGAAGTCATTCTCAAAATGTGACTAGCACCACTGCATTGGTAAGTAAGAGGACACAGGATCTTTTATTTTCTTTAAGGAGAAAGGGAGTATATATCCAGCACACTCACGACAGGAATCAAGTCATTTGGACAGGGATTTAAAAGAGAAATGGGGCACCTGGATGGCTCAGTTGGTTAAATGTCCAATCCTTGGTTTCAGCTCAGGTCATGATCTCATGGTTTGTGAGATGGAGCTCTGTGCCGACAGCATGGAGCCTGCTTGGGATTTCTCTCTCCCTTTCTTTCTCTCTGCCCCTCCCCAGAGCTCGCTCTCTCTCTCTCTCTCTCAAAAATTAAATGAGCATTAAAAAATTTAATAGTAAAAGAAGAGAAGATGCAGTGTATCTCTGGTTTACCCATATAGAAGTAGTACCCCTCATTTTCTTTCCTCTCATGCTTTCTTAAAAAACATATCCCACCCAGCACCTGGGTGGTTAACCGTCTGACTTCAGCTCAAGTCATGATCTTACAGCTCGTGGGTGTTGGGCTCTGTGCTGACAGCTCGGAGCCTGGAGCCTGCTTCAGATTCTTTGTCCCACCCCCCCCCCCGCCCCTCCCCACCTTGCACTCTCTCTCTCTCTCTCTCTCTCTCTCTCAAAAATAAATACACGTTAAAAAAAAATTTTTTTAAAAAAGAACATATCCCACCCATAGGAGAAGCCCTACCAACTCTTACCAGCTGACCCAGTTGGTGTTTGTTAGGACATATGATGATGAGGAGAAGGAGGAGGATGCATTATTCCACTAGCATATATTATACATCCTAGATACATTATATAGTTGTCAAATGTCTTAAACAAAGAATTTCTTAACTCTCAAATTACAGCAAGTCCAGAGTTAGGGCTCACTCTGGGTTGGCTTACTGACTCAAAGATGTCATCAAAGACTTAGGATTTCTCTCTGTTTTCTGCCCTTCTTGTGTGATTCTCATCATCAGGCCACCAGCAAGATGGCTGCCACCATTCCAGGCAACAAAAGTAGACAGAGCAGTATGCAGGGGACTTGTGTCTCATTCTGAAGATTTATGAACCATTTCCAGAAGCCCTCTAAAAGATTCCCCTTAGGTATCATTGACCAGAATTGGGTAACATATCCATTCCTAATCAAACCACAGCCAAGGGGAATGAAATTACAATGATCAGCTGGGATGGGATGGATGCTAAACAGTCAATTGCAATGATCTCTATCTGGGCCCTGAGCCACTGCTAAATAGACCAGGTCTGGATACAAGCACTAAGAGGAAACAATCTAATCCTTAGACACTGTTGAGCCATTGAGATTCTTGTTCTCAAATATTTGAACTATGGGGCATAGAGCCTAAGGGACTATGTTAATGGCAGAATACCAGATTAAAACTCCTTGAACTTAAGCTGCTGAGATCCTCAGAGCCACCCAATATCACTTCTCCTGGAGCCTGGTTGCTCAATTTTTCTTTGATTTTCATAACACTCCTTATAATAAGGCATGTTTACTTAAGCTAATAAGTAGGCGTAATTTCCTTGAAAACAGAATTTTGTGTTTAAGATAGCCTTACTAGAAATTAAGATCCCAGAGTCCAAACCACTTTGTGGCCAAATTATGGTATAGTTTCTATCTGAGCTTCAAATTTAGTGTGACCAACTAGCCTAGTTTTCCTGAGACTGAGGGGTTTCTGGGACCTAGGACTTTCAGTGCTAAAAATGAGACAACTGGTCACCCCAATTTCAATAACAGAGTCTATGCCAAATTTATAAAAAACCCTTCCCATATCCAGTGTTTGATCTTAGAATCAAAATTTGAAAGACGACCAACAAAAATTACCTTCCAACCACCTTATATTCTTACTTCAGCCTTCACTACAGTTTTAAGGTACCAAGTGTTGGTTATATTCAGTCCAGACCCCAACATGGCATAAAACTCACAATGGTAGTTCAATAGGCATTGAAAAAATAAGTCCAAAATGAGTACCAAAAGGGGAACAGCTTTCCTATATAAAATCCACCATTATGTTAAAGTCAAAAAACATTCTATGAGATGAAAAGAAACATCCCTGAAGAGGTCCATGACCTGAAAGCATTCTTTCACACAGGAAGAGTTATCCTTGGTGTGATCCTGGCTCTGCTGAGGCAGTGTTGACTTATGAATAAAGTAATCATGATTAATAATACATTGCATTTCCTCACGAAACAGGATAAAAGGCCTCTTGTCGTCTTAAACAACCACAAGGAGGAAAATATGACAACATTAAGCAAGGATAGTTAAGTTGTCCTGAGAAATATCTTACAAGTGTACTACAAAATGACAAGAAAATGGGATTCAACAACCAGGGGCTCTTAAGCCATATTTTCTCCCTGTCTCTAAGAGCAGAGTCAGGCATGTGACAAAACAAAACTCATTCTCTTACCCTGCAGATATGAAAAGACATCTTATGTGTAGCTAGGGTGAAAAAAAAACAAGTACCAAGATAAAGAACAGCAATTTCACCTGAGGCTATGGGCAAACTAGTGCAATCCCATTAAATTCAGTAATAATATCTGAAAACAGCCCACCCTTACCCTAGTTTTTTTTACATCAGAATTAGCATAGGGGCACCTGAATGGCTCAGTGGGTTAAACGTGTGACTTTGACTCAGGTCATGATCTCACAGTTCATGAGTTCGAGCTCTGCGTTGGGCTCTGGGCTGACAGTTTAGAGCCTGGAACCTGCTTCGGATCTTGTGTCTGTCTATCTGTCTCTCTCTCTCAAAAATTAATATATATTAAAAAATTTTTTTAAAGAATTAGCATAATATTCAAGGCTCAAATTTCAACTTTTTTATGCAAAGCAACTCTGACCTCATTATGCCCAGTCTTCTTCTCAAGAGTTCAAACCCCCTAGTAGGACATACTCATTGATGACCATTTTATTCATTTTCATTGAGTCTTCCCCACTTAGAAATATAGCATCTTGGGCACCAAGAAAATGGGTTAGAAAAACATGTGAAGGAAGTGAACACAGGGAAAGAAAGCAGTAGTTGGATTAAAGAAGTTGCTAATATCAAAATTTAAACTTGGGTGTCAAACTTTCAGATAAAAATTCATATGGAAGTATTTCTGTACGAAGATATGTGTATACATATGTAGGTCTGCATATACATATATACACATATAAATACATACATTTCTGCCTCTCCTCTTTCCTGAAAGGATATGAGACACTGGATAAAAGGAAGACAAACAAATAAGCAAATATTTTTAATGGTAAAGAGGAGAAGAAAAATACTCAAAATATAACAATAAGTCAAGTGGTTGCAATTGAGTGAAAAAGAACAACTATAATCTTCCTGACAAACAAGACTAAGAGGAAAACATGATAAGTCACATAAATCATCTTGATCTGAGAAGAGGAAACACACTACTTTCCCAAGGGAGATAAAGCTATTCCTAGAACCACTCGAGGGGAAAATTCCCATGCAAGGAGGGAGTAGGGATCACTCAGTGACATAATGGATAATATCGTCTTTTCAATTTTAGGGTAAATGCAGAAACATCTGAAAAGATAGCACCTGATGAGGTTTAAGCAACAGTTAAAACAGTCACTTTACTTACCAAGAAAAAATTTAGGTTCACATAGCTTGGTCCATAAATAAATAGACAGAATCAGAAATCAATAAAGGAGATACACAATCCTGCATAGAATGTGACAGATTTTTTTGTGTTAATAGTAAAAATGTATAATAATAGTTAAAAGTAACAACATTTAAAGACACATTTATACACATTTGCTGTATACCTGATTCTGGAATATGTCCTCTATCAATATTATCTCATCAGCATTGGCAACAACACTAATTAGTAAGTACTTCTGATGTTCAGTAAGAAGAAAACCAAGACTCAGAAAAGTAAAGAAACTTGGTCATGTAGCAAAATCATAATTAAATCTCAAGAATTCCTTGACCACAAACTATTGTAATCATAGGCTCTGTGCCTTCCTGCTTCCTTTAGTAACACAGTTATGCCTGAAACCCACTTGTTTCTTCCTGTAAAATACTGGACCAACAGATTCAAATATGCATTTTTTAAGAGGGAAGATGGAATAACATTTTGAAAGTATATTTAGAAAAGTGATGATTCTATAGCTTTAATATTGTATAATTTCCCATCTAAACTAAACATTGAGTCTATTTAGAGAACATCATACCTGAAAAATCACTTGAAGGAAATTGTCATATATCAGAGCTTCTTAGCTAGAGTGAGCTTTGAAACAATTTTGGAAAAGAAAAAAATTCACCTAGAGTCCTAGGCAGCTTATTAGTTGAACTGCTATGCAAAGGGCTGATTATAAAGTTCCATTCAGAAAAGCACCCAGTGTCTATAAGATTTTCATCATTTATCTGATAAGAAATAGACATTACAGATGTCCTCCAGTCTCTAACCAATACCATGCTTTAAAGTAATGTTGGTCCCCTGATTACGTCAGTATTGGTCTTAAAAGTCAAATCTCCTACTGGGATAAACTATACTACAGTTTGGGATTTCTTCTCTTCCCCAAAGTAATGAGTATGCATAGTAAGATATAACCTCTATATGCATGATTAACAAGTTTTTTTCCAACTTTATTAAGATATAATTGACATTTAATACTGTGTAGGTTTAAGGTGTACAATGTGTTGATTTGATACACTTATCTGTTGTGAAATGGGTACTATAGTAGGGTTAGCTAACAAAACTATCACCTCAACAGTGCCTGGGTGGCTCAGTCAGTTAAGCGTCCAGCTTCGGCTCAGGTCATGATTCATGGCTCATGAGTTCGAACTCCACATCTGACTCTGTGCTGACAGCCCAGAACCTGGAGCTCACTTCGGATTCTGTGTGTGTCTCTCTCAGCCCCTCCCCTATTCACACTCTGTCTCTGTCTCTCTCTCTCTCAAAAATAAATAAACATTAAAAAAACCTATCATTTCAAATGAATACTATTTCTTTTTAGTGGCGAGCACATTTAAGATCGACTCTATTAGTAACTTGCAGGTACAAAACACAGTATTATTAATTATAATTACCATGCTGCACATTAGATATCCAGAACTTATCTATCATATAACTGGAAATTTGTACTCTTTGACCAATATCTCCCACCCTCCAGACTCCAGTAATCACCATTTTACTCTGTTTCTGTGTGTTTGGCTTTTTCAAATTCCACAATAAGTGATACCATATAGCATTGTCTTTCTCTGTCTATAAAAATGTATAATGCCCTCAAGGTCCATCCATGTTGTTGCAATGGTAGGATTTCCTTCTTTCCCATGGGTAAATAATATTCCATTTGCTATATATGCCACATTTTCTTTATCCATTTATCCATCAATGGATTCTTAGGTTGTTTCCATATTTTGGATGTGGTGAACAACGTGCTGCAATGAACATGGGGGTGCAGATATGTCTTCAACAGTCTGATTTCATTTTCTTTAGATAAATACCCGGAAGTATGACTGCTGGATCACATGACAGTTCTATTTTTAATTTTTGAGAAACCTCCATACTGTTTTCTATAGTGACTGTACTAATTTATATTCCCATCAACAACGCACAAAGGTTTCCTTTTCTCCACATCCTTGCCAACACTTATCTTTCACTTCTTTTGATGATAGCCATTATAACAGGTGTGAGGTGATAGATATCTCATTGTGATTTTGATTTGCATTTCCCTGATGATTAGAGATGTTGTCATGTACCTGTTGGCCATCTGTGTCTGTGCATGCTCACTAGCCATCTGCATAAGCTCACTCGCCATGATCAGGAGCATGCACAGAAAGCTGGCCACAGGGTGAGGGTATGTATGAAGGGGGCGCATGGAGTGCTGGGGTGCCTCATGGCCAATTAGGGGGAGCTGTGGGCGAGATATGGCCAGCAGCTTGTGGGAGGGCTTCTTGATGGAGTCCATGATGCAATTAGTAGGATCCACATCCCTTTAATGCCCTCTGAGAATCCTATCTGCCACTCTCCCAGCCTTTTCCCATTCCCACCCCCCACCCCCAGTCATTCAGCACATGACCTAGTATTCTGGATGAGGCAAGAGAGAAAATGATCCTCTTTGGCAGCATCCCACACAGCTGGAGAAGCCAGGCACTCACGGACACCCTCTCACTTTCCCCCAGCAGAAGAAATCATGGCAAAGAAGATCTCTCTTGGTAGAAATACAAATCAAAACCACAATGAGATGCCACCTCACACCTGCCAGAATGGCTAAAATTAACAACTCAGGCAATGACAGACGCTGGCGAGGATGCGGAGAAAGAGTTCTCTTCTGCACTGCTGGTGGGAATGCAAACTGGTACAGCGACTGTGGAAAACAGTATGAAGGTTCCTCAAAAAATTAAAAATAGAATTACCCTATGATCCAGCAATTGCACTACTAGGTATTTATCCAAAGGATACAGGTGTGCTGTTTCAAAGGGGTACATGCACTCCAATGTTTATAGCAGCACTATTGAAAATAGCCACAGTATGGAAAGAGCCCAAATGTCTATCGACAGATGAATGGGCACACACACACACACACACACACACACACACACACACACACTGGAGTATTACTCGGCAATCAAAAAGAATGAAATCTTGCCATTTGCAATAATGTGGATGGACTATATGCTAACTAACTTGGATGTAAATATAAAAAATTAAAAAAAGAAGACCTCTCTTGGTACTGAAATATGCTGCCTTGGGGGAAGTGGGGGATGCTGGGAAATTTATCTCTGCATCTCTTACTCCCTCCAATGCATCCTCATATTTTTTTTTCCCTTCAACAATAATCCCTCCTTTTATCTGATGTGAGTGGATTTAGGGTCATTCTCTCTGACAATATTGGTTCCATGGATGAACCAAAAGAGAGCTAACTCCAAAGCAATCTAAATCACAAACCCCTAAGTTAGAGGTACTACTGATATTTCCCCAATTTGTCTCACAACATAAGTTCAAATAAGTGTTGATATACTGATGAAAGCTGTACTTATATACTTACTGAAGACATACTGTCTACATCAAATTTAGAAATCAGATACTACAGGTGATAATACAGATATATGGCTCCCACTGGATTTTCCTTGATCTCTTCACTTCTTTCTCTGGTTTCTTCCGTGTGAGAAAGGTGACAGTTCAGAAAGCTGGGCTCTCTTGATTATGGAATTTGAAGTCACGAGAAAATTTAAACCCTGAACTGTAAGCCCCCGTGTTTTCCATTATCAAACTACTGGCTGTTAGATCTGGTCAACTTTGTGCATTGTCAGGATGTGAAATTATAACTGCAACTGTGGTGGTTAAATACATGTGTCACATACAGCTGCAAAGAGCGTCCTCTGCCGAGTTTCCTCTCTGCAGGAAGCAGCATGGATAACAGAAGTGATAACAGGCTAGGGATGGCACTAGGTACCACCTGACTTCATTATTAACTGTAGCACAGAAAGCAACGAAAAATTTAAAATTTTAAAATTCCCTTACTATTCTGGATAGGTAAAAAGTCTGTCAACTGTCATTCTAGCTAACAAATGTTGTTTTTAATAACGTAGATATTTTCAAATGCTGAAAAGCATATGGAACAAAACAAACCTCCTACTACCCCTTGGATAAACCTTGACACTTTGAGATGAGAAAATTATTACATAAACATAGTAAAACCTGTATCCAGTTCAGAAAGACATATGAAATGTAAAATTCTCTCTCCTCCAAAGCCCACTCCTCTCCAAGTCTAAGTGTTCACAATAGTTTTTACGCATGCTTCCAAAACAAGTTATCATTCATTAGCCTATGTGTACCTGTGTGCATTTCTTTATATATATATATATATATATATATATATATATATATATATATATATTTATATACATATACATACATATATATACATATATATGTGTATATATATGTATATATATACACACATACATATAAATTTATACATACATATATATAAAATCATTCATACTGCTTAGCATTTTTCTTTTTACTTGATTTTATGTCTTGGAGAACATAGCAACACCTCGAGATTTATTTCATTCCTTTTAAAAGCTGCTTTATAGAACCATGGTTTATTTAGTCTGTTCCCTATTGATACACATTGGAGTTTCTTGTTTCTGGGGTTTTCTGCTATTGCAAATAATGCTGTAGCATGTATGTGAATGTATAGACATACGATAGATACACGCATTTGTATACACACATATGTATATATCATAACACACACATGCGTGCACACACACATACACACACACACACACACACACACACACACACATCACAAATATAACTTTCCAGGTAAAATCTTTTCCCCCTGTGGTAAAATCTACTCTGCAACTTAATTTATAGGGCAAAGTACAATTAACACAGTCACCATGGGCTAATGGTCTTCAGAACGAAGGCAGTCCATTCTGCAAATGCAGAGAATCTCCATTAATTCTCATCTTTAAGATTTGATGGTTTCTTTTTCTTTGAGAACTGTCACCAAGTCTTGTTTTAGGGAGATAAGTACAATGAGCACTTTCCCCCATGTCCTAACTTTTTCATGTTTTTGTCTATATTCTTAGACTTAATAATCAGTTTGTCAAGTTTTTCTATTTTGCAGGTGAAAATATTAACAGTAAAAATAGAAACAATACTCATCCTATTTCCACGTTGAAATAACACTTTGTGGTGTGCCTGTGTATTTAAGTGGGGAAAAAAAAACAGGTCTCTTAGAATTTTTCATCAGGGTGTCTAGTCCTTCCAAACAAGTAGCACTCTACTGATACCCAGGGGCATGGTTACCTATAAATCATATTTGTCCACACATTCTTATTTTAATCAATAAATACACAGCATACACAGTCTATTTTTTTTCATGAGTCTGGCTCTTGACTCTTTCTTGAAACAAAAGTCACTTTGTAATCACCAAAATCGCACCTCTAGGTGTGAAAAAAAAACAACACGCTTTTCATAAGCCCTCGTTCAGCTTTTGCGAATGCCCTTAGAAGCCCCCAGACTTTCTACGACAGTTATAGAGCTTTGAAAGTGAACTCCAGAAGTTGTTAACTAGGTTCCAACCACTAGTAACGTATCCCACAGCACCTTCATTAGGACATTCCACAGGGCGCTATTTGCGAATTATGAAAATTGGGGAAAGAAAAATTGCTTCCATAAGGTTTTCTTGCCAAAAAAGTATTAAGTACACTTCAAGTTAGTTTGCCCCTCTCACACAGCGTCTGGTTGCCATGAGTTACCACTTTCTCTGATGCATTCCTCACTGGAGGAAGAATGTGAGAATGAACTACTATTACTACCAATGATAGAAGAATAATAAATGCAAATAGATTCCACTGTAAAGTCATTTTTAAACCACAGCTAGGACACTAAACTTGTATTTTATTTATTTTACTTTTTTCTTTTTGAGGGCAAAATTTTGGTATTGCAGCTTTAGTTGTTCTACAAGAGACAGGTTTTTGTTTTTGTTTTCCTGAATCTTTACAGAAATGTATTTAGCCACTATAATTCTTTTCCACCAATGAAAAGAGATTGTTGGTTGAACACAAAGACTCTTTTTATTTTTAATCCCTCTTTTTGTGTCTTCCATCTTTCCCTCTCTACTTTTTTTTTTTAATTTTTATTTATTTTTGGGACAGAGAGAGACAGAGCATGAACAGGGGAAGGGTCAGTGAGAGAGGGAGACACAGAATCAGAAGCAGGCTCCAGGTTCTGAGCTGTCAGCACAGAGCCCGACGCGGGGCTTGAACTCACCGACCGCGAGATCACGACCTGAGCCGAAGTCGGACGCTTAACCAACTGAGCCACCCAGGCCCCCTGAACACAAAGACTTTCCACATGAAATTAACTGCTCTAGAAAAAGAGACGTTGAAACAACAATATTTTTGTTGTAATACTTAATTGTCCTTTTGGGTATGTGTGTTTGTGTGAATGTGCATGTGTATCAATTACAAGAGAAGCAGAAACATTGGATTAAAAAGTACTAGAGGGACTTGGAGCCCAGGATCTGTTCAACTTAAAGGAAATCTAAAATGTTTCTAAACTTGCAAAATAAAATGCAAGATGCTTCTATACATATCAAAGGGCTTCACTCCATAGCTCCATAAGCAACAACCACTAAAATGACATTGAACCAGGGGCTTTTTTCCCCCCACAACATTATGTACATTGGTATGTTTGTATTTTTATTTGGTTCTTATGAAGATTCCCAAGTGACAGCAAGGAATTTTAATTTTTTTTTAACACTTATTCCTTTTTTGACAGACAGAACGAGCGGGAGAAGGACAGGGAGAGAGAGAGACACAGAATCCAAAGCAGGCTACAGATTCTGAGATGATGGCACAGAGCCCCACTCAGGGCTTGAACTCACGAACCGTGAGATCATGACCTGAGCCAAAGTTAGCCACTCAACCCACTAAGGCACCCAGGTGCCCCAACAGCAGGGAATTTTAAAATCAGAAGAGCCTTTGTTCGCTTTTAAAATCATTTGAAGTACCATATCTCAACAGTAAGCACTGTTAATATTCATAGTATTTGTATTCAGTGACTAAAATTGGATGAGAATTTTTCAAACTCTTGATATGTATTGCCAAATCGCTCTTCCAAAAGGTTATCCCAATTTACTTTCTCACCACCAATGTATCAAAATGTCCATTTCAATGAACCACTGGGGATATTAAAGGATATGCTCATACTACAATGTTAACATTTCTTTTATTATGCCAAACCCTTTGATCTAATTCAGGTGTCACCAAATATGTTCTGTAAAGGGCCAGACAGTGAATATTGTAGCTTCTTGGGCTGCTCTAGTGCAAGAAACCAACTCTGCTGCTGCAGCATAGGAGCCATAGCCAATTTGTAAACAAATGGACAGACTGTGTTCCAATAAAACTTTATTTACAAAAACAGGCAGCTGGCCAGATTTCATCTGTGGGCCATAGTTTGCCAGCCTGTCTCAAAACTCCGTGTAGCCATTTTTAAAGCTAATCTTTTGGTAATTCTTAGAAGAAATATACAGAGAATTGTGTGATGTGCGTGCGTGTGTGTGTGTGTGTGTGTGTGTGTGTGTGTCTGTGTTCTTACTATGATACCTACAAACAAGTTCATTAATCTAAAGAGAACAAGAAAATAAAAGGGCAACTTTAAAATTGACAGTGTAGAAACTGACTTCCCAAAATCATATCCCATTGTCATCATCATCATCATCATCACCACCACAGCTAAAGCTCTTACAGCACTTTACAGCTTACAAAGCATTTCTTATTCAGGGGCGCCTGAGTGGCTCAGTAGGTTAAGCATCCGACATTGGCTCAGGTCATGATCTCACGGTTTGTGGGTTCAAATCCCCACGTCGGGCTCTGTGCTGACAGCTTGGAGCCTGGAGCCTGCTTCGGATTCTGTGTCTCCCTCTCTGTCTGCCCCTCCCCCACTTGGGCTCTGTCTCTGTCTCTCTCTCTCTAAAATAAATAAACAAAAAAAATTTTAAAAAACCAAACAAAGCATTTCTTATTCATCATCTCATTTGATCTTCAAACACTACAGAGTAACCCTGATGGTCCCAATTTTACAGTGGGGAAAGTGAGGCTCAATTCACTAGCTGTGAGACTCAAGGCCAGAGGCAGCTTTGTTACCTTGGCTGCTGTTTAAGTTGTACCAACCAGAAAGTCAGCACTGGAAATTCCTCTGACAGAGGTAATTCCTCTGCCAGCCAAGTGAAATTACATACATATCTTACCTCAGCTTTTCAGGTAACTTGTTTGTTTTCCTTTTAAGACCTGAAGATTTTGTCAGCAGGAACGGGTACTAATTAGTAAGATAAGAGATTGATCTTGTATTCTAGTCTGCTAATGTATGTTTCATGCCAGAATTGCCCCTGTGGCACTAAGCCAGAAAGCATGAAGCAACTATAAATATCTAGGCAAAAGACTGAAAAATAAATTCACAGGAAAGAAAATCTATAATTAGGGAAATTGTGAACTAAATTTGAAGATATATTCACAAACTCTGTGAGTTTATGCAGTAGTGGAGACAGTCTACTATTCAGATAACCCAAATAGCAAAAGAGAACTGCAATTTTTTTCCTTCAAAGAATAAAAGATACCAGCAAGGGTGCGAAAACATATTGAAAGAGATGGGTAATTTTGCCTTAACTAGAGAGTCGGTGTTATTCTGTGACCACAAAGAACATTCTGCTGACTTTGACAATTTTTCTCTTCTAATGCAAGTGTCTGGGTCCAATGCACAGTCCTTAGTTAGACACAAATCAGAGTTAGGAACAGCCCTTGTCCTCCAGGGCATGTTGTCTGAGACTAATCATCCCTCTGCACCTTCACTGGTAAAGGACTCTTCAGTTCACAGTAGTTAACAGCCAGGCTGGTCTATGGTCACATAATTCCCACTTATTCCCTGTTGTTCTCTGGCACTTGAGGCAGAGCCTCGAAAAATCCCTCACAAATTTTTCCTCTCACATTTTCCACTGTTTCTGAATTCAGCTTACTATACAGCAGCTACATGAGTATCCTGATGTCGTCTTTTTTGGAATGCACTCCACAAGGAGGTTGTATTTTAACCAGCCAGCTGTTCTGATGCCACATTTTCAGCTCTACTGCATGCAGATGGCTACGCTTTCAAAGTGCACACGCTTTACAGAAAGTTTGCTAAGACAGCACTGCATTTTGGAACAAGAGCAAGCCCAGACACAGCCGAGACCATTCACCAGAATGCAGCAGGGAGCTGCTAAGATTTTCCTTGGAAATGGCTTTGAAAATGTTCACAGAATCCTGCTGCATAAGCAGCTTGAGGTCCAGTGTTGAGCTAATCCACAAAATGGGAAGAACTGAATCAGAAGAAGAGCAAGTTGCAGGAAAGCTGGAAATCAATCTCTAGGTGGCAAAGCACCGGTGTCTGGAGTAATTTACAGTTCCGGCTCCTTCCATTAAGTTATGTAACCTCAGCAAGTGAGTTTGGCTCTCTAGGCTGCATCTTGTCCATTATAAATATGGGAAAGACAATGCATTCCATGATGTTTGTGTGAAGATGAAAGGAGAATGAGCTTTCTAAACTGGTAAGGTATTTTACAGCTATGGATCTTGCCCTGCTAGGGATCACTGGAAATGTCATACGTTATTCTTGCGCAGATTTATCAACACCATTTAAGAGATACACTGAATATCAGCTAGCACTTCAATAGCAACAGCATGAATACCTGGCACATAGCCAGTTCACTTGCATGGAATGGTAGTGACTGAGGCAAGAAGCTGTACATTGGTGGGGGGAGAGATTGTATCTGTGATCTCAGGGCTGTTGCAGTATACTCACAAAAGAACTGAAATCTCAAGAGTTGATGAAAAATACTTAAAAGAACCTATCATCCTGCCCAAGTTTGTGTATTCTTCACATACAGTATTTGATTACCTCCAACTTATATTTACCTTGCTGGCCCTAAAAATAAATAAATAAATGACTGATTCTAAATGAAGGAAACTATGTATATGAAGAAAGAACCTGGAAGTATTCTTTTCTGGCCATTATCATATAAAAATATGTGATATACTTTTATTAGATTGAACCATAAAAATATGTGATATACATTTATTAGATTGAACCATATACAATTACTTCTTTTAATAAGTCAGACACACTCTAATATTGGCAATTTCATAAGGTTCAATACAATAGATCAGAGATTGAACTCAATATGATGCAAACGACCCTGTCTTCCATGAGTTCACACTCTAATACTTGTTAAAATGTGTCCCACATAATGTACTTATTACAGCTTTTGTTCCAACGCATTAAGTGCTTGCTTAAATAAAGCACCTTTTAAATGATTAATAAACTTATACATTCAAGAGGGAGTGTTTTGAAGGAATTAATAGAGTCTGCACCATTTAAATAAATTCTTGGGGCACCTGCGTGGCTCAGTCGGTTAAGCATCCAACTTTGGCTCAGGTCATGATCTCACAGTCTGTGAGTTCGAGCCCCGAATCAGGCTCTGTGCTGACAGCTCAGAGCCTGGAGCCTGCTTTGGATTCTGTGTCTCCTCTCGCTCTGCCCTTCTCCTGCCACACTTTGTCTCTCTCTCTCTCTCTCAAAAATAAATAAACATTAAAAAAAAATTTAAATAATTTCTTAAAGGGAGCTACTCTTAAAGGGAGCTGCCCTTTTCTTTTTCATTTTATTTTTTTCTTTAAATAATGGAACTCAACCTCTGTATTCAATAGGAAGGGTGTGTGCATGTATGCGTGCATGTGCACGCACATGCACACACTTGAGACAGACAGAGATTTATTTTAAGGATTTGGTACATACGATAATGGAGACTGACAAGTCCAAAATCTGCAGGTGGTACCTACAGGCTAGAGACCCAAGGAATAGCCACATTGCAGTTCAAGTCCAAAGGCCATTTACTGTCAGAATTCCCTGTTGCTAGGGTCAGGTTAGTCTTTTTCTCTAGTCAGGCCTTGAAATGATTGGATCAGGCCCACCCACATTGTGGAGGGCAATCTGCTTTACTCACAGTCCCCCAATTTAAATTAATCTCATCCAAAATCACCCTCACACAGACATCCAGAACGTTTGACCATATATCTGGGCACCAGGGCCCAACCAAGTTGACACATAAAATTAACCATTATAACCTTGAAAGAATATCCTATGTACTACTACACTAAGTATAACTATAGAGAAGAGGGGAAATATTATATTTCCTATTTATATTTATTACAATAAAATTGTGGCTGCTTTCCTGAGTCCTTACTCACACCTTAGGAAGCAACCACAATCAGAGGCATTTCCCTTTGTGGTATAATTTCTGAGCGAGATTCCATTGCATCTCCCTAAAAGTATGATGTGACAGGTTTGTTTTTAAAATTCAAATTTAGCTTTAAGAATTTTAGGGACACCTCGGTGGCTCAGTCAGTTAAGCATCTGACTCTTGATCTTGCTTCAGGCCATGATCTCACGGTTCATGGGATTGCACCCCACATTGGGCTCTGCACTGATGGCGCAGAGCCTGCTTGGGATTCTCTCTCTGCCTCTGCCCTTCCTGTGCTCAAAAGAGAGACAGAGAGAGAGACAGAGAGAGAGAAAGAGAGAGAGAGAGAGAGAGAGCGAGAGAGAAAGAAAGAAAGAAAGAAAGAAAGAAAGAAAGAAAGAAAGAAAGAAAGAAAAGAGAGAGGAAGGAAGGGAGGGAGGGAGGGAGGGGTAATTTCTGGTACTTTTGAGATCATTTATTTTTATAAAACCAAGCTTCTGAAACTACTGATACACTGAGAAATTACATAGCCCCTTTCTGCCAAAAACAAATATTTCACTCTGTTGAACTGTTTATTAAAGAAGGAGAAAATTATCCAGGGCTAGGAGATACTAAATTATTTTTAAACCTATTGATAGTCTTTCCTCACAAATCTCTAAATTCTTTCACTTAAATTTCATCTGCTTAACTGCTCTTTATAGGGTTCATTGAGAGATAGGTAATAACAGTAACTAGGAAAAACTCACTTTGAAGTTCACCACCATTCACCCAGGAGCCAACAGGTGCTTCAGAGGCTCTGGGGTACAGGTTCCAAGAGCAGCTGCAAAGCCCTCTAGGAATAGGGAATGGAGCAGTGATAAAGGCAAAATTAACTTAGCAATTTCCCGCTTTGAGGACTTAAGTCAGCGTTTAATCTCATTGGGATGTGGTTTTTCCTGTTGGCTTTCTAAAATGAAGTTTGTCAAATACAATTCACTTAATCTTATATGTAGTATTCTTATTAGGGTATTAACCATGTAAAATATATTATCATTATAATACTATTACTAGGACTAAAGCTCAGAAAAATAGAGTAATTACCATCACTTACACATCTAGAGAGAGGCAGTATGGCATAATAGAGAGAGAAGTCTAATAAATTTGATTTCAAAAACTACTAGTCAAGTTCAGAAATATTTCAATATTCATATTCACCTTCTCCCCATCCAGACATTTCTTGGGGCTTCTAACCCCAATCTCAGTAGCCTTTCTCTTCTCTCCCTGAGGAAGGAGACAAGGTGCAAGGGGCAGGGGATGCTTTTCCCCACTCTAAACCTAGAAGACTGGCCTGGCAGGTAACATGAGTCACAGGGAAGACAGTGTCCCAAGTATTTTATTCCTCTAGTTCTTTCTGATATTATACATATCATAGTAATGTGTTCTATTGGAACACACTGATATAATGCAGCTTTATTCTCAATCTTCTCTTTTACTGTTCCAATAGATAAGCCCTTTTTCTTCCTTCCTTCCTTCCTTCCTTCCTTCCTTCCTTCCTTCCTTCCTTCCTCTCTCTCTTTCTATTTCTTTCTTTCTTTCTTTCTTTCTTTCTTTCTTTCTTTCTTTCTTTCTTGCAAGATCCATGTCTTCTGCTCCCTCTGTATCTCTGATATTGATCTCCACAAAACTAAGCACATAAGAGGAGCTAGGTGAAAACAGAATGATCTACTGAATTTTTGTTTCTTAATTCCTGGCATAGGTAGATTGAAGTGAAGAAAAGGAAGGGTAGCTGTTTAATTCACTGAGTTACTACAGTCTTACTAAAATGGAAACACAAATGAAGCACACTGGCTGTTGGTTTCCTCAAGATTTCACTATGGATCTTGGACATCATAATTTTCTAGGGCTATGAAAATAAGGCCCACCCATAGGTCAGGATGAAAACGAATAAAGAGAGGAATCAAGTTCACAGGTGAGACTAAAGGTCCACAATGTCCTTCACTTTTCCTTTCTCTTTCCCTGTGGTTCCCTGGAGAGGTTTAACTAGTGCACGATCCATCCCTCCTACAACAGACCTCATGGCCTCTCTAGGTAAAGCCCTGGGCTATACCTGATTAAACAGGGCAGATACCTGATCCAAACTAAGCCAATCCAATTTGGAACTGGGAAAATCTCTATGTGTGGTTGCATCTATAATTGTTAAGTCTGGAGCAATTATTCCACGACGTGGCAGATATTTCACCCTGTGGATGAGACCAAAGACCACTGCTCCCCAGAGAGAATGAAATTAATAAGGAGAAAAGAGAGGAGAGACAGGGTGAAGATCCCAGGCCCAGCCCCTTTCTGAAATCTGGCTACCTGCCTACCCCTTGGTTCTATGATCTATTCCTGCATTCTCACAAATAATCAATTTTTGTTCATCCTGTTTGAATTGATTTCTGTTACTTGCAACCAACAGTCCAAATTAATACAGGGGGGATCTATTTTGCAAGGGCAGAAGGGAAAAGGAGGAAACATAAACTGGTGTCTTTTGGGATAGATATGTTTTCCTTAAAAATCATTTCTTTCCAGTGGAATCTTTTGAGCCAATGCAGACATCTGGTATTTCAGTTACCCATACACTCAACCATCACTCTTATCTTAAGGTTTCTTAAAGATGAAATTCCGTAACCCTGAGGTGAGAAAAAATTCTATACAGTGTGTTTTTTTCCCTCTAGTCTAGCAGATGCACAGCTGCCCTCTGAGATTGTGCTACTTTTCCACAGGCCATAAAAGGAGCTTCATTACCGCTGGTGGGATCACACATACTCTTTCGGGGTGCCACCCATCATGCATATGTAAGAGGAAAATTAGCATAAGAAGCATTACCCTCCCATGCTTGTAACTTTTCTATCCCCTTTATTTTATTCCCATTTTCTTTATTCATCCTCTCCTCATATACATCTAGAATTCTCACTGGTCTATCACCATTTTACACATTCAGTGCAAGTCCATTTTGATTTGTCTACTATCATCATTGCTCTGCCTTGCTGTAACCATCGCATATATACACTGCTATAATATTGTATTCTAAAACATACATCTTGAAAATGTCTTTCTACATATGTATCTCTCTCACCAGCCTGGGACATACTTACTGGAAGAAGCTGTGTCATATTGCTATAATCTCAGTATCTCTACATTAACTAGAAACAAATGTTTGATGAATGAGCATGTACATGGATAGGTGAATGATGAAGTGAGTGAGTTAATGACTTACACCATCCAGATTTCTCAATTCCACTCTTATATTTTAAATGCAATCTCCCTTTCTCTTATTGTCAGAATAAGTGACCAGGATATTCCCTGGCTGAGTTCCTATAATTTTCTCCTTTTCCATTTAACACCCCATTCTTACCAAATTTTCTTAAGAAAATTTGATAGTTTGATAGTCTCCTGATGGGCCAAGTTGGCCAGGCTAAAATTCCAATCATTCAACCAAACACAAATCTAGCTATTACCATGGAGGTATTTTGTAGATGTGATTAAAATCCATAATCAGCTGACTTTAAAGGAGACCATCCTAGATAATCTGGGTGGACCTGAATCATTCAGAACTGCCTTAAGAGCAGGACTAAAGTCTTCTCAGAAGAAGAAAATCTACCCATGGACAGCAGCTTCAGCCCCTGCCTGGGAGTTCTAGCTTTTCTTTCCTGAGAGCTTGCTCTAGGAATTTTGGACTTTCCTAGCTAGCCCCACAACCGTATACCAATTCCTTGAAATACATCTCTTGATATAGGTCTTCTACTTGTTCTGCTTCTCTGGGTGAACCTTACTAATAGATTATCAACAGACTATGCACAAAGTCATGTATTGGCTACCATTTTACCTAGTGCTTTCATTTTCTATCCTTTCTAATCAATGATTTTAGAAATGGTCACATATACTGGCCACATGGCCTAGGAATAATTTAAAGATCTTTCAACACATCTCATTAGCACTGTATATTTTTGCATAGTCTTAAAAATAATCATGGTATGTTGGAACAAACAAAATCCTATCACTAATTCAAATATAACATACCTTCTCTTCACCTTTTCCTTTGGAATGTTCTGTGATTTTCCTTCGTGTTTTCCCCACCACATATGCTCTATTACAACACACTGTGATGTGCCCTTCGTGGACCTAGCTGACCACTGCAGGTAGTCCTACAGCTAAAGTCTACTATAATATACTTTCAGAAATGGTGGTGGCCTCCAATTTCTAATATCTTTCTTAGCCTTTGACATTCTTTTCTTCCCTCCTTCATCCTATTTGCCAAAGATTTTCCTCCCATACAGTCTTCAAAAAGTTTTACGTAGCACAACAGCAAATCTGTGAGCCCTAGACGTTCACTCACACTCTTCAACACTTGACTGTGCTCTTCACTTCCTGAGCTACCATGTTTGCTGTTAAATGTTTTGTTTCTTCATTTTTGACACCTTAGCTCTGTTTTCACTTTTCCCACTTTTAATCACTTTTTGTGCCTATGAGAGAGCTCCACAATGAAACTTTCTAGCTTCACAGTTTTGCCTCAGTGTCACCTGACTTGTCCACTTTCATTTTATAAGCAAATTTCCTCTTCTCTTCATTGTTCTAATAGGAATTTGAATATCTTCAAATTATTACCTGCCAACTCTCCCTAGCCTTTTGGGAAAAAAATAATTCAGTTGTTATTGTGGCTACATTTTCAAAAGGTATTCACTTTACCTTTAACATCTATCGTTATTTGCTGCAGCATATTACTAGTATTGATTGCATTAATCAGCTTCCCCCATTTTATGTCCAAATTATAAACTCCATTGGAATGTTGTGCTTCAATCCCATATTCTGGACAATTTATAAGTAGTCAGCTTCATATATCAGACATTGGTTGCTTTGAGCCCCACCATTTTTTCTCAAGATGTAGCTTAAATTCTTCCTCCAAATTATTGTTACAATGCAGAAAGATGTAGGCCCTTAAATAATTATTCTATTTTATATATATTTTAAGAAACATATACATGAAGATGGCTGTCTATGAACCAGGAAGCAGCCTCCACCAGACACCAATCTGCCAGTGCCTTTTTTTTTAATTTTCCAGCCTCCAGAACTGTGAGAAACAAATATTTGTTTTTGAAGCCACCTAGTCTATGATATTTTCATTATACCAGCCTGGATGGACTAAGACAAGTGGGGTGGGGATAAACTGAGCAAGAAGACTTAGAGGAGAGTAGAAGTCCAAAATACTGGTGGGAGAGGTAGAAAGCATGACCAATATGGAAAGAGGTGCAGGTGGTTGTTGAAATCTGAATTTTTAGAAAAAGAGTGAGGGCAAGCAGTCAGAATCAAAGGGGAGACTGCCAGTAGTAATGAACACTACCAGCTAGTCTTTGCAGCTTTTGTTCATAGCTGACTCCATTTTTAAAGGCTAGGCGAAAGTGCATGCCATTCTCCCCTGGCCTGTCCCTAGGCAGTAGGTCTTCAGGCCATCCTGGATTTGCCACATCACACACACTGGTATGACTGAGGAGTTGCTGAGATGAATGGTGGGCTGAGGCCCATACCCATATACCCATATACCCTGGAATCGGGTATTGTAAGGCATTCTTGCTCTCTGTCGTAGAAAGTCCACACCCATATATTCTGCTTCCCTACCTTAGTCTCTAGGAGCTGCACTAAGAAGGGGGGTCTGGGAGGAAGCAGTTTCTGAGGGGCAAATGTGACAGGAAACACTGAAAGCCAGGCTAGGTCCACAGGCACAGGATAGTGAAATTCCATTATTTCTGTTGATTTTAAATAAATCCAGAAAGTAGTCCTCCATATTTTGTCTGGGACAGGCTCTGTATTTGTACTGGGAATGTAAGGTTTCTTTCATCCAGATTGTTTTTCTGATTCCCAGAGCCTACAAGAATTAGCAATTAATTACTTCTTGACATAGAAAATGATGTCTTACAGATCTCGAGTAACTGGTAACTTTTCTAGGTAAGTGCCAGAAGTTGTAGTAACAATCGAGGTGAAGCAAAAAAAAAAAAAATAGCGAGGGAAGCTGTAGGGTTTTTTGTATGGAGGAAAGCTGTAAATCATTATACAAAAATTCAGCAATGTTGAGATACATGGAATGTCAGTTTCTATGTAGAAGAAGCCATAATACATTCCATTGGACCATTAGTATAAGGAAAGGAGCAGAGGACAGATGGTTCTGGACAAGCAGGATTTTGAACTGTGTCTTCTAGATTCATGACATAAATTGATACGTGGAATTAGAGGTCAGGCTTTATATTAACTGTAGGGGCAGGAATTCTCCTAAGGAACAGAGTACAGCTAACTGTTAGGTGCTCTGTGTTCTGCCATACTGGTAAGGGTAACAACCTTCATTGTGGCCATGGGAGGGGAGCAGGTCCTTTGTGAAATCCTTCATAATAGCAGTCTATCAGTCCTTGTGAATTAAAAGCATATCTATTCTCCCCTTGGAAGAAGGGATGGAACAGATTTGGTAGGCAGCTAGCCTAGCAGTTTCCATCACAAATGGCTGCACTTTTCAGGGTGAGAGTTCAAATATATAATGATGTTCTCCAGGTAATCTTCAAATAATTGGTTCCAACTTACTCACCTTTAGCAGAGGATCAGTCAGGGTCTGAACTATTAGACTTATCTGGGAAGTCTTTCCTAACCATGTATGCACAAATGCTATCATGGATCTACTCACAGACCAAATATTCTTCCTGGGAGAGCTGGTTAGGATGGGTATGTATATCTAGACAAATTCCCCCAGGATGACTGACATGTGTCTCTGTTGAGAAGCACTACATTAAAACACACACACACACACACACACACACACACACAGAACATGGCAACACCTACTCAGGAAAATACCTGTGCAAGTATTTAGACAGAGGACTTCCAGTTGTCAATTTCTGAAACCCATATGAGGATGGTCTTCAAGAGACAGCTTATGACTTGAGCTTAGAACATATGGAAGCCATCCACATTTAGCTTAAGCTCTAGTTCTAGATCAAGTAAAAGCACTGAGGCCACATTAGGAGTGGTATAAAATAAAGATCAATGAGGGAAGTGCCACTGCTTTTCAGACCCCCATTAGTAGACACATGGGAACAATGTCCACAGCATGGGGGAGATCAGGTTAAATAGCAAACTCAGTCCACTTAACCAGGGCCAGTTAATAAGAAAAAGGACTTCGAATGGAAAACTACTCACACTCTTAGCTCAATGGTTCTCAACTATGACTGCACAGTAGAATCCTCCAGAGAGCTTCAAAGTTTGTCAGTTCCAAGGCCTCCTGCCAGAACAACTGAATCAGAATCTCAGGGAAGGGAGATGCACTCAGGAATCTCTAGTTTTGCTCATTCTCCTCAGGTGTTTCTAAGGTATAGTGAGCAGGTATAACCTCTGCCTAAGCTCCTAACCTCAAAAGCAGAAACAGACACCACTCTGCCTCCTTAATTTACCTCTTTGGGCTCTAGTCCATAAGCCCAGTCATCTGCTGCCCCTCATGGCCATGTCTATGTCTTCTCACCCAGGCCTATTTCTCAGGTGCAGGAGGCAAAAGGTAGCAGCAGTGACTCTATCCAGATGGATGATGGAAAGCCCAGCCTCCCAGGAGGATTGTGGCACCAGCTGAGGAACCAGGTAGGGGTGGCTCCCTGTGGTACTAGGACCTAAAGAGGAGTGAATTCACCTGGAAGAGACCAGGGGTGGGTGAGAAAGCTAAACCAGCAGCAGTATACAAAGGAGGGCCAGGAAGAGTTAAGAACCTGAGGAACACTCTAGAGGTAGATCTCTATCTCAGATAGAGTCAGGAATTTAGAATCTGGAAAAATGAGAGTGAGCAGTAAAGCAAACATGTCTGGATCAAACATGGAAGCAAATGGGATGGAACTGGCAGGGTTCCATGCAGTTTTCCTTAATGCCATCTGTCGTGTGTGGTTTACATTACAGGCAAGTCAGTTTAATTCCAAGAACTGGACATGGGGTAGTTACACACTGAACTACTGGCAATGCTAGAAATGTACCCATAGGTTCCTCTAGCCCATCTCTCTTTGCCTAAGCTTTCTGAAATGGTCTGAATACACCCCACTCTCCATGAAGTTGCCTTCCACGGGACATCCTTCTTAGCCTTTTTCTTATTAGTCTACTGTAAATGTTATTTCCTTCACTGGACTGTGAACCCCTGACAAACAATTTCATCTTGTTCATTCCAGTGCTTGGCACACTGTAGGTGCTCAATAAACATATATGAATGAGTACTATAAAAACAAAACAAATGTCCAGTGTGCTAGGAATGAAGAACAGAAACAACCTGGAGAGTCACGGAAGGCTCTGACACAGAGGTAACAGGTGATTAAGGTCCTAATGAAGTGCTTTCCTGGTAGAGTCAGAGGGAAAGTAGAAGGAATAGCAGCATATCTAAGGATACAGAAGTGTTAAGAAAGCTCAGCTAATTCAAGTGGCTTGGCATTACCAGTGTTACTGCTCCTCTTTCTCTTATTCTAAAGACCCTAAAGTTAGCAAGACTTTTGGTATTTGTCTCTACCCTATGTTGGCAAACTCTTGTCAATTTGTATTAAAAAGAAAAAGAAAACCAAAGTGGGAGGCATCAGAATCCCAGACTTTAGCCTCTACTACAAAACTGTAATCATCGAGGCAGTATGGTATTGGCACAAAAACAGACACATAGACCAATGGAATAGAATAGAGAACCCAGAATTGGATCCACAAAATGTATGGCCAACTAATCTTTGTCAAAGCAGGAAAGACTTTCCAATGGAAAAAAGACAGTCTCTTTAGCAAATGGTGCTGGGAGAACTGGACAGCAACATGCAGAAGATTGAAACTAGACAACTTTCTTACACTACACACAAAAATAAGCTCAAAATGGATGAAAGACCTAAATATGAGACAGGAATCCATCAAAACCCTAGGAAACAACTTCTTTGACCTCAGCCGCAGCAATTTCTTACTTGACACATCTCCAAACGCAAGGGAATTAAAAGCAAAAATGAACTATTGGGACCTCATCAAGGAAAGAAAAAAAAAGCTTCTGCACTGCCAAGGAAACCATCAACAAAACTAAAAGGCAACCAACAGAATGGGAAAAGATATTTGCAAATGACATATCAGATAAAGGTTAGTATCCAAAACCTATAAAGAACCTACCAAACTCCACACCCAAAAAACAAATAATCCAGTGAAGAAATGGGCAGAAAACACGAATAGACACTTCTCCAAAGAAGACATCCAGATGGCCCACAGACACATAAAAAGATACTCAATGTTACTCATCATCAAGGAAATACAAATCAAACCCACACTGAGGTATTACCTCACATCAGTCAGAGTGGCTAAAATGAACAACTCAGGAAACAACAGATGTTGGTGAGGATGTGGAGAAACAGGAACCCTCTTGCACTGTTGGTGGGAATGCAAACTGGTGCAGCCACTCCTGAAAACAGTGTGGAGTTTCCTCAAAAACTTCAACATAGAACTACCCTACAACCCAACAATAGCACTACTGGGAATTTATCCAAAGGATACAGGAGTGCTGATGCATAGGGGCACATGTACCCCAATGCTTACAGCAATGCTTTCAACAATAGACAAATTATGGAAAGAGACTAAATGTCTCTGATAAATGGATAAAGAAGGTGGTTTATAAATACAATGGAATACTACTTGGCAATGAAAAAGAATGAAATCATGCCATTTGCAGCAATGTGGATGGAACTGGAAGGTATTATGCTAAGTGAAATAAGTCAGTCAGAGAAAGACAGATATCATAAGTTTTCACTCATATGTGGAACTTGAGAAACTTAACAGAAGACCATGGGGGAAAGGAAGAGGGTAAAAATAGGGAGGACAACAAAGAGGGAGGGAGGCAAACCATAAAAGACTCTTAAATACAGAGAACAAACTGAGGATGGATGGGTGGCAGTGAGGGAGAGGAGAAAATGCATGATGGGCATTGAGGAGGGCCTGGCCACTTGTTGGGATGAGCACTGGGTGTTGTATATAAGTGACGAACCATGGGAATCTACCCCCAAAACCAAGAGCACACTGTATGTTAGCCAATTTGACAATGAATTATATTTAAAAAAAATCCTTCCCCAGAGGTTATCCAAGAAATTAAAAATATTCTCATTCTTTATCCCTAAAGTACATCTCATAACTGTATATTCTTATTGATATTATTTCCTGAGTCGTATCTATACCCTGCTTATCTTTGGTTGTTCCCTATGCCAGCTAAAATTCTTCTTTGTTTTTAAATGAAAAATACTTTTCCTCCACTATCCAAAAGTAGAACGTTACTATAAAACCTATCCTAAACCCGAAATGTTATAAAGAGAAGCAATTACCATTTTGTAAAAATAAAAATCCTCTTCTAATTTCCTTTGGTTAGCAAAAAAAAAAAAAATTAAAAATAAAAAAAAAAATAAAAAGACACTAATGTAGGTCTTCCATAAAAGCAAAGTGGCATAACACGAACTTTAGAGTGTCAGAAAAAACTTGTCCAGGCTTGCAGATAACTGCATTCTTCCATTTCTTCCGTGCCAAGTCCTAAACATTCCTGTGAATGGGGCTGTTATATATCACAATCTCCCATCTACTCAATCTGCTCTTTGTCCTATACTTTCTAGGAGTTAGTGTTCCAGCAAGCTTAACAGAAGAATAGAAGGTTCAAGAAATTCTTTTTTTGTTGTTGTTGTTGTGTTTTTTTTTTTTGTTTTTTTTTTTTTTGAGAGACAGAGACAGAGCGTGAGCAGGTAAGGGGCAGAGGAAGGGAGAAACAGAATCCAAAGCAAGCTCCAGGCTCTGAGCTATCAGCACAGAGCCCAACACGGGGCTTGAACTCACAAACTGTGAGATCATGACCTGAGCGAAGCCAGGCACTTAACCAACTGAGCCACCCAGGTGCCCCACAGGTTCAAGAAATTCTTATCCAATTTCCCCTGATTCACTCATTTATGCATCCAATGTAAACAGAGCATCAGCAGTGAACAAACACAGCCCTGGTGGGTTTACAGTTCCTTAAAGTCTAAATGTTTGGCAAATACTTCCAGGTCAGACTTAAATACCTTATTAACACAGCTCTGATTTTACAGGGGCCACTGCTCTTTCCCAATACATAATTGGAAAACACTGTCTGTATCACTGTGGCAATAGGGGTTTTAAAAATTGCTCTAGTTTTTGGAAGATAAATCTGCATACTGAAAGTACAAAAGAGACTCCTTTATTATTTGGAAGTCCCCAAACTACATCTACATGGTCATTTCCTTTATCATATGAATAAATTCCTAAATGTCCTTAGTAGCAACAGCAGCAGCAGTGTACCTGCTGTTTCCCTGGGGTTTTACACTTTAACTGTTTTGTGCCCACCTGTTTTTATACTTTAATTGTACAATCAAGTATGAGTTGTGTGGACGCGTACTCATTCATGCAAAAAGCATTTATCTGAAGATTGTTTTGTACCCTCATATGGTTAATTTATACCTTGGATCCATTCATTCATTTATTCATCATTCAACAGGCATTTATTAAAAACGAGCTCTGTTTCATTGCTCAGTCTGAATGTGCTGGGAGAAACAATAGCATTATTGTTCCTGTCTTTGAAGAGCCAATAGTACATAGGGTTCATCATAGTTTGATTCGTGAAGAGGGGCACCCTCCCTCCAGCTTCTCTCATTAGTAAAGCGTGAAACAGCACAATAAATTTCCCCCAAGTGGACCTTTCCTCTCTCTTCTTCCCTTCATAAAAACTGCACATTAAAAAAAAAAATCTTCCCCTTCTATCCTCCCATGGACTTTACAGAAAGCAAACATGGTCTTCTTTCTTCACCTCTCCCTCTTTTCCTCTTCTCCACCCTCACACCAGGGAACCACGTTCATGCCACTGCAGCAGGTGAACAGTTAATCCCCAAAAACGCTTCTTATATTGGGCCTAAATGCTATTATAACCATTTGGTGAATGAGGAAATAGATGCTGAAATTAAGATATTGCCCCCAAACCACACAAATCCATAATGAAATCAAATCTAAGATCTAGGTCTTATCATAACATTGTGCTAACTCCAATAATCTCCCTTGAATCAATCAATATTATTTTCTAAGAGTATATATCGCTAATTTTTGTAGAATCAATCTTATTTCAGTTTCCTTTATTCCTGGACTTATGACTATTCTTTCATCTAACATTTTTTGGGGGTGCCTGGGTGGCTCAGTTGGTTAAAGATCTGACTCTTGATTTCAGCTCAGGTCATGATCTCTCAGTTCATGGGATCAAGCCTCATGTTGGGCACCACATACTGACAGCATGGAGCCTACTTGGGATTCTCTCTTCTTTTTGCCCCTCCCCCCACTTGTGAGTGAGCGCTCTCTCCCTCTCAAAATAAATAAACATTTTAAAAAAATAATAAAATATTTTTTTCTTTTTTTGTGTGGGGAAGATGGCAGAGTAGGAAGATCCTAAACTCACCTCCTGATACAATTAGGTAACATCCACATTAGTGTAAATAACCCAGAAAATGACCCAAAGACTGGCAGAACAGATTCTCCATTGCTAAGTGTAGAGAAGAGGCCATGTCGAAGAGGGTAGGAAGAGTGGAGGCAAAGTTGAGTGCTAAATGGACCCTCCAGAATGTCCACAGGAGGGAGGAATCTGGTGGGCATGGTGAGGGCAGAGGAACAGATCCCCACACCAAGTACCCCAGGCACCCAGCATGCAAAAGACAAAGCCCCATAACATTTAGCTTTGAAATCCAGAATTTGAAAACTTCACAAGTTCTTATAATCAGCAGAGATTAATACCTGGAACTTTAAAAATCAGTGGGCTCAGCTCCTGGAGAGCCAGGAGGGCGATAGGAAACTGAATCCTGCCTTTAAAGAGACAGCACAACAAACAGCCTCTCAGAGATACAGCATAGATGAAGCAGTTTAAAAAACACCTGGTATATACAGGAAGGAGATTTATTTACTAACCACAGTGCAAGGGCAGGGATCTTTGGGAGATTTCTCAATGAACAAAAGAGCAGTCTCCCAGCCTAGATACATGGACACCTGCAGGAACCAATGCCAACACTCTCCACCTAGCTTGTTTACAGCCTGCCCTGCCCCCATGCATTTCCCAGGATCTTACTTCTCCAACACAGCTGGCCTCCGCACGAATTTTCCCAGGTAGCACGAATTTTCACTCCCACATCAGACCATCATGGACCTTGCTGGCAAGGCTTGCTATATGTGAAAAACCCACAGCTAATATCATCCTCAATGGTGAAAAACTGAGCTTTTCCTCTAAGATCAGGAACAAGAGAAAGATGTCCACTCTCACCAATTTTATTCAACATAGTACCAGAAGTCCTAGCCACAGCAAAAAGACAAGAAAAAGAAATAAAAAGCATCCAAATTGGTAAGGAAGAAATAAAACTGCCACTATTTGCAAATGACATGATACTATATTAGAAAACCCTAAAAGCTATACCAAAAAACTACTAGAATTGATAAATGAATTCAGTAAGGTCACAGGATAAAAAAAAAAATCAATATACCAAACTTGTTGCATTTTTATACACTAAATATGAAAGAGCAGAAAGAAATTAAGAAAACAATCCCATTCATAATTGCACCAAAAATAATAAAATACTTAGAAATAAACTTGCCAAGAGGTAAAAGACCATACTCTGAAAAACTATAAAACATGATGAAAGAAAGTGATGACACAAACAAATGGAAATATATTCCATGCTCATGGATTAGAAGAACAAATATTATTAGAATGTCTATACTTCCATACTATCCAAAGAAATCTACAGATTTAATGCAATCCCTATCAAAATACCAAAAGCATTTCTCACTGAACTAAAAAAAAATCCTAAAATCTGTATGGAACCACAAAAGACTCTGAATAGCCAAAGCAATCCTGAAAGAGAAGAACAAGTTGGAGGTATCACAATCCCAGATTTCAAGATATACTACAAAGGTATAGTAATCAAGACAGTATAGTACAGGTACAGAACTAGACACATAAATCATTAGAACAGATTAGAGAACCCAGAAATAAATCCATGATTAAATGGTCAATTAATCTTCAATAAAGGAGGCAAAACCACTCAATGGGAAAAAGACAGTCTCTTCAACAAACAGTGCTGGGAAACTTAACGGCTACATGCAAAACAATTAAACCGGACCACTTTCTTACAACATACACAAAAATAAATTCAAAATGGACTAAGGACCTAAATATGACACCTGAAACCATAAAAATCCTAAAAGAGAACATAGGCAGTAATTTCTCTGACATCAGCCACAGCAACATTCTCTATATATGTCTCCTGAGGCAAGGGAAACAAAAGCAAAAATAAACTATTGGCTTCCTCAAAATAAAAAGCTTCTATAAACCAAAGGAAACGATCAACAAAACTTCTCCCTATGGAATGGGGGAAGATATTTGCAAATGACATATTCAATAAAGGATTAGTATCCAAAATATACAAAGAACTGATACAACTCAACACCCCAAAAAACACAAATAATCCAATTCAAATGAGCAGAAGACATGAACAGACATCTCTCCAAACTAGACATAGAGATAGCAAACAGACTAGGTTTTCTAGGCTCTAGAAAACCCTAAAGGCTATACCTTTTCATCAGACACATGAAAAGATGCTCAACTTCACTCATCATCAGGGAAATGCAAATCAAAGCCACAATGAGATACCACTTCATACCTGTCAGTATGGCTAAAATCAAAAACACACACACAAAAAAAATGTTGATGAGGATATAGAAAAAATGGAACCTTCCTACACTGCTGGTGGGAATGCAAACTGGTGCAGCCACTGTAAAAAACAATATGGATGTTCCTCAAAAATTAAAAATAGAACTACCCTATGATCCAGGAATCACACTACTGGGTGTTTAGCAAAAAAAAACAAAAACACTAATTGGAAAAGATATATGCATCCCTGTTTATTTCAGCATTATTATGATAGCCAAATTATGGAAGCAGCCCAAGTGTCTATCAATAGATGAATGGATAAAGATGTATGTTGGGGGGGGGGGCATGGAATATTACTCAGCTATAAAAAAAATGAAATCTTGCCATTTGCAACAACATGAATGGGATCTAGAGGATATAATGTCAAGTGACATGAGTCAGAGAAAGACAAATACCATATGATTTCACTCATATGCAGAATTTAAAAAAATAAACAAAGAAAAAAGAGACAAACCAAAAAACAGACTTTTTTTTTTTTTTTAGAGGGAAAGAGTGTGCAAGCACTGGAGAGAGAAAGAGAGAGAGGGAGAATCCCAAGCAGTCTCCATGCTCAGTGCAGAGTCCAAGGCGGGGTTCGATCCCATGATCCTGGAATCATGACCAGAGCTCAATTCAAGAGTTGGACACTTAACAAACTGAGCCACCCAGGAACCCCTAGACTCTTAACTTTAGAAGACAAACTTATGGTTACTAGAGGGGAGGTGGATAGGGGGATGATGGATAAATAGGTGAAGGGGATTAAGAGTACACTCATCATGAAGAGCACTAATGTATAAAATTGCTGAATCACTATATTGCACACCTGAAACTAATATAACATTGTATGTTAACCATACTGGAATTGGAAGGAAAGAAGGAGGGAAGGAAGGAAGGGAGGGAGGAGACTGACTTAAAAAGAATATAAAATCTTTTTTTAAAAAACTTTACAAATGTCAATAAAATGACATTAAGTTAAAGCTAAACTGGCAGGTTTTCCTGACTAGGTTATGACCTTACCGGGTACTCTCTGATTCCACTAGAAATAGCTTGCCTGCATACAAAAGCCAACTTTTATTTATTTATTTATTTATTTATTTATTTATTTATTTATTATTTGTTTGTTTTGAGTATACTAAACACACAAAGTTACATTAGTTTCAGGTGTACAACATAGTGATTTAACTTTTAAAATGCTGAGGTAGCAAGCTTGGTTCTAAGGATGTTGAATGGGTGGCTCGATAAATGATCTAGCTTCCTTTGTTTATGAATGGAGGTCAAGATAAGAATCTACAGACACTCTGACTCTCTCAATCCTTTAAATCCAGACAGTGCTGAAATGCACATTACAGAGATAGAGAGCATTAGAAACATAAACACAGATTTCCTCTAGCAATGACTGGTGTCTGAAGGAACAAAAAGACCAACATTTTGGTTAATTAACCTTCATGCGTTTCTAGAACTAGGACTCTTGGGAGCAAAGACTTTGAGCTACTCCCAGCTTGAAGAAGTAGATTATCAGAGCATCCTAGCTGTCCAGGTTGGGATTCTAAGATTCCCTGTTTATTATGAAACTGAGCTGGCGACCATCTGAGCACATACGTTAATGGACTGAGACACAGGAGCTGTGCTTGGATAAAAGAAAAGAGAAGGCAGAAAATTCAGTACAAGGGTGTTCAGGAGAAAGGAAAGATATGGATGAGGAGCATAATGGAGAGGATGCTGTGGCATATACCTTTCCTCCTAGATTCAGGAATGGGTCCTGAGCCTCAGTGGGGAAGGTGGTAAGACCCTAAATTGAAGACACTGTGTTCATGCAAGACTTTGTGGAACTCTGAGAACAGCAGTACTGAGGGCCCAAGCTGTTCGCAGAGCTGGAGGGGAGAGGCGTTCTCCAGTTTTATCACTGAGGAATAGCAGCCCCCTGCCAGGGGCTGAAGCAGAGCTACACAGCAGTGGTGCCTGCCTGCCCACCTGGCTGACAGGTAAGCAGTGTTTTCATGGAAAGCTAGCAGCCAAAGCAATGACCAACTTCCATCGTCTAACCAGTTAGCAGACTTCCACAAGGAAGGCTGAGAAATCCATGTGAAAAACTATTAGGAACTTCCAAAAACACATGATGAACATAAAAGGAAGGAAGCAAAAATAATATAAAAACAGGGAAGGGGAAAAACGTAAGAGACTCTTAGATACAGAGAACAAACTGAGAGTTGCTGGAGGGGCTGTGGGTGGGGGAATGGGCTAAATGGGTAAGGGGCATTAAGGAAGACACAATTTGACAATAAATTTCATATTAATAAATTAATTTAATTTAATTTAATTTAATTTAATTTAAAAAAATAAAATAAAGGAAGACACTTGTTGGGATGAGCACTGGGTATTATACATAGGGGATGAATCACTGAAATCTACTCCTGAAATCATTATTGCACTATATGCCAACTAACTTGGATGTAAATTAAAAATTAATTAATTAAAAAAAAGAATGAAGTTGTCTACGTCAGCAGGTGGGTGCTAGAAGTGGGCAAGGTATAGTATTCAGTGTTGATGTCTGTGCTCACAGCTTGGTGAGGGCATATTCTGTAATGCCACCTTCATTTGTGGCCAAAGAGGGTAACAGTAAAAAAAAAAAAAAAAAAAAAAAAAAAACCCTCTCAGAGGCAGAGCCAGGGGCCTCCGTCTCCCCTAGAGACAGAAGCGAAGGCTACCCAAAGTAACGCACAGATGTCCAGCTTACACACCCAGCAGCTGCCGTGAGTCTGCTTCCCCTTTCTGGTGATAGGAAGTAATGTGCTTATCTCACTTGTGTCTTACCACTGTCTGTTGCCTGTGGAGGGAGGGAGATAATTTTCCATGGAGGGGGTAGATAGATCTGTCTCTAGATCAAGAGAAGCCAGTTCCAGAAATGAAGTAGACTCTGATGAGATTTGAGTTTGATGTCATCACCAAGCGGTAACTCCTTGAGGTAGGTAACTTTATTATCCCCACCCAGATCCATTCATCCTGAAATGCTCTCTGTGCAGGTGAGGTATTTCTCCTTCTAGTCAAGGTTAATTTCTATACTTGTGCTCTGGCTCCCATGGCCAGCATCCTTTCCTCTCCATCTCCAAAACATTCCTGTGCCAATTGATTCACCTTTTCTCAATGTCTTCAAACTCTCAGACCCTCTCTCCTGGCTCATTAGCTTTGTCTCCTTTTGTGTCTGTTGTTTAGTTTCACCCCCAAAAAGTAGTGTTCCCCAAACATCTTTCACCTGGTTTCTCACCTTGTTCTTTTCAGTCTGGCTAAGGCCATTTAGTCTCCAGACTTTGATCACCATATCCTTAGTTGGTCATTCCCACATTCTTAAGTAATACTGTACTTTGCTAACTTAGGCACTCCATAACACAATATCTTAATTTTACATTTATGTTTTTATATTTTCTCATTTGAAAACAAAGGAGGGGGAGGAGAAGGAGGAGAGGAGGAAGAGGAGAAGGAGAGGAGAAGGAGGAAGTGAAGGAGGAGGAGGAAGGGAAGGAGGAGAGGAGGAAGAGGAGGAGGAAGAGGAGGAGGAAGTGGAGGAGGAAGAGGAGAAAGAGGAAGAGAAGAAGAAAAAGGGGGAGGAGGAGGAAGAAGAAGAAAGAAGAAGAAGAAGAAGAAAAGGAAGAAGAAGAAATAATAAATAATAATGGTGGCACAGAGAGGCTTAGTAACTTGCTGAGCATCACAGAGCTAATGAATGCTGGAGGCAGCATTTTATTCAGACAGTTTGGCTCCAGAGTCATTTAGTACTTATATACAACTACAGATTATATCACTTGATGCTATAAATATTCTACATATTACATGGCCTATGTTTACCGACAAATGAAATAATTCCACTTGATGAGTAAAAGTACATTACCACATTCTTTTAGAGCCCTACAAGATTTTTGGAAAACTTTAGAGAGCTACGAGGAGCACTGAGGAAATGGTCACACAGAGTAATTTCCCCTGTCATGATTAATACTGAAACCAAAGGAAGAAAGCCAGATGCCCTGGTTGGAGCAGGACCGGAAGCTGCACCGTCAGTGGTCCTCATTGCAATCATGTGATTTGCACCTCAGCATATCTCTGCAAGGAAGGGTAAGCATAGCTCTGTCCTCCAGCCTATCTCTGTCCTTTAGAAGTAAACTGAAGACAGTCTTCCAGAGGGCATCCCTATAGCAACCCTGAGCAGAAGGTGCTGCATGGAGGCACAACAAGGGCACACAAAACATTTGCAAAGCTGCAGGATGCTTCCTCTGAGACACCTGGCAGCATTGCTTTTGACACCTGAGTCTCAAAGTCCCTTAAGAGGTAACAGGGGGATGGTTCTCAAAATGCCAGATTACCTTGATGACTCTAGACCAGCCGCAAGACCTCTTCCTGCTTGAATAACCTTAGGATTTCCAGCTTTCCATAATGCAAGATCACAAGCTCGGATTCACCAGAGTGCAACCTTTCATTAGACACCTTCTGCTTACTCCAGATGCCGGCCTTTGTGGCTCTCCAAACAGAAACTGAAAACAACACTTTCCTTTTTGTCATCCACCTCTAGGACTTCAGGAGAGGAAAAGACTTGCCAGAAACCTCTCTATAAAGAAAATCAAGTGGAAACAGATCCCTCATCAGGAGTCTTTCCCATGGAGACAGGTGGACACTTGAGGCAGTCTTCTGGGGGAGCGGCGAGTCCCTGGAAGCAGCCTTCTGCAGTTCTCTTCACAGGCAACCAAGTTCAGGTGCTTTTGCGGCAAGCTGCCAGCTCAAGGCTCTAATTAATTAAACTGCTCTTCTTGCCAGGGATATTGGCCATTTGACATCTCAGTTGGAGACTGAAGCTCACGAAGGTTCTGCTTTGGAAGAGCAGCTCTGCTGTTATCACATTTGATCTCCCCGGTGGGAAAACCCAAGTGCCCAGAGTTGCAATAATCATGTTAAGTGCCAGTTTCCTTTGCCAAAAAACAGTACACTCTTTTCTTTATCCTTCCCTTGGGGAAAACTCCCACTGAGTCATTTACCGGGTTCTCTGCTTATCTTGCAATTCCATACCAGCAGCATCATTTTTTTTCAACACATGTAGGCAGTCCACAAGCCCACACAGTCTGTGGTTTTAAAGATCATTAAATTTAGGCTCAACCCCAGAAGCAGGACAGAGCACATGATCTCCTATAACAATATTTAAAATGCTAGCAACAGTGGAGTTATCCCACTAATTCCAATGGGGCAGGCAAGTCTTTGAGAAGGCCACCCTCCAGCCTCTGACTCAAAACATAAATAGTCCTGGCCACCAAGCAGAGAGAACCCAGAAGGGCATTTAGATGTTGTCCTGGTAAGAGAAGAACAGGAGGGGGAGACTGACCAAATTAGTGGCTCTCCCAGGGAAAGTTATCACAACCTCTTCTCTGCTATCAAAGTATTTTGTTTATACAGTCATTATGGAACTTACCCTGTTGTGATTTATCCAAGTATAGTATTGCCCACCCCCCTAAACTATGAGTTCATTCATGACAGGGACTCATTTGTCTTTTTTTTTAATTTTTTAACATTTATTTATTATTGAGAAAGAGAGAGACAGAGCATGAGCATGGGAGGGGCAGAGAGAGGGGGAGACACAGAATCCAAAGCAGGCTCCAGGCTCTGAGCTGTCAGCACAGAGCCCGATGTGGGGCTCGAACTCACAAACCACAAGATCATGACCTGAACCAAAATCGGATGCTTGATCAACTGAGCTACCCAGACGCTCTCATTTGTCTTTTATCCTCCAAATAATCATGAAAGACTTTCAATATGTACTAATTAATAAATTGGGGAATTTATTAGGTGAATCCAAACTACCCTCTCAATCAGGGCCTAAAGAAGATTTGAATAAACTTGATGTGTCCATGGGGAGTAGGATGGGGAGATGGACACAGCTTATAACCTATACCTTGTTACCTGATATATTAGGTCAAGGGAAGAAAAAAGGAAGTAAGGAGGGAGGGAGTAGAGAAAGCTAAATAGAGAAATGAAGAAGATGAAAAAGAAGAATAAATAAAAAAGAAAAAGAAATTTGTAAAAGTTATTGAGATGCATAGGCTAGAAATTATGGTTGCAAAAATGCCTGGTGTATGTTATACCTACAAAAAGGAGACAAATATAGGCTAATGGGCAAAAGGAACTCATATCTCAACATTTAGAAAAGGCAATGGATATATATTTATTTGAGGGACAGGGATATTTTATATTTTATTCTGTACCTCCAAGCAAGTGATAAGGTATTTTTACCTACCTGTGAATATTCTAGGTGCTGGCATAAGAGGACATACAAAGAGTGGGTTCTCCCCATTCCTTCCTTTTCCGCCTTGAGCCCTCTGTTGGAAGCTTTTGGTGGAATGATACTATGCCAAGTTTACGAATTTACAAACATTATTAAATGTCTACTACGGACTCAAAGTTGTGAAAGATGCTAGAGATACAGAAAAATGTACTCACTGTACTATTAGAAAGGCTTTATGTTTCATTTATTAAGAAATGCTTTGCTCCTACAGAGTTGAAACCCATAATAATATTGAACTTGAGTGCATTCTCATTATTAAGAATTAGAATTACTAAGAATTAGAGACCCATACAAGGGTATTTCTCCAGTGCAACTAGTTTACATTTTGCAAATGTGCATTTTAGCTCAAGTCTATTGATGTATTTTCTTTGATGCTGCTACTCTTTTAGAGCAAAAAGACAAAGGGACTCAAAATACCAAGGCTCAAATTATTCTCTGCAAGCACAGGGGTGGAATAATGAACATCTCATACTGAGACACTGTTCTAAGAATTTTACATGGATCTACCTATTCAATCCTTACAACAGTTCTATAGGTTTATACCATGATTTGTCTCATTTTATACATGAGACAAGTGAGGTACAGAGAGGCTGAGTAACTGTGGGCAAAGTTATAGAGCTGATGGATGATAGAGCTGGGACTCCAGTTACAGAAATTGGTCTCCAGATCCTGTGTTCTTAACCCCTGCACCATGTTGCATCTCGGGAGAGTGGGATTGGAAAAATGAAACAATAAAAACCAGAATCAGATAATAAGAGATGAAAGAAGAGTGCATGGAATCCAGAATCACCTATCATATCTTAAATATTGCATATGAATGCTAAGAACTCTTTCTTTGCTAGGAGAGTAAGGCTGGGGAGAGGCAAGGAGGCAAGAAAGGAGGAAGGGGTAAAGTGCTTCCCTCTGTTCAAGGAGATACACCTGTCCTTTCCATAAATTAGTGGCCTGTGTTGGCACATTGAAAAAGGGATAGAACTTTACAAATATACATATATCATCCCTTACCCAACAGAGAGCACTACATCAAGTCAGCAAAAACAGACTCTTCCAAAAATGAACCTTCCTAGCTTCCCAAAAAAATCTATTTAAAAAGTAAACAGGGGTGCCTGGGTGGCTCACTTAGTTAAGTGTCCAACTTTAATTCAGGTCGTGATCTCACGGTTCATGGATTCATACCCTGTGTCAGGCTCTGTGCTGACAGCTCAGAGCCTGGAGCCTGCTTCGGAGTCTGTGTCTCCCTCTCTGGCCCGCCCTCTCTTTCTGCCCACCCCCCCAAACTCGCACTCTGTCTGTCTCTCTCTCTCTCTCAAAACTAAACATTAAAAAAAAAAATTTTTTTAAGTAAACAGCATTTAAATTTATTTGAAATGATACCCTTCATTGTGACTGCTCCAGAACATGGGATTCTGTCTTTCAGGGGGTGGAGAGGGGAGGACAGAGGAATTTCCTTGATGCTGACAGGGTTGATTTGGTCTTATGCCCTTTCTCAGGGGCATGGGGAAAAGCCACCATGACCTACCAGCCCAGAAATTCTGCCAAAAAGCTGAGACTTTGGTAGCCAGCTTTGTAGAAGTCAATGAACACTGTCTAGATATTAAGTCTTAGTCTTTGAAAGAGGAAGCCAGATACAGTATAGTTTCACAAGGCTGAGGAACCAACTGTGAGTAAATATCTTAACTACTGATATTACTATCTTGGGCAGTGTTTACCCAGAGACCGATTCATCAACACTGATGAAAAACTCGAATTTTCCAACATACATTCTATATTCTTAATTATCTCTTCCTGAAGTAAAATTACCTTGCCTCTGTGAGGGAAGCATCACTTATGTCTATTAAAAATAAAAATATCACACAGTGGGCTAAGAGACAATATGGGTACATGCTCTGCACATTCACATATCATTAGTAATAGTGGATGGGCCCAAGTCAAAGCCAAGGGCGCATAGTTAGCACAGTCAACACAACCACATATAATCCCACAAATTGCTGCCACCAACAGATAGGTTTCCTTCAGGTTCCCACATATTCTAAAAACAATATTTTCTATATGATAGGGATACATTTCCTAAATATACTATTTTTTAAAAGTTGTCATTGATATGGGTTAAGATATCAGAAGTCCAGGGAGAGAGAACAGAGGGACATACAGAGAGAGAAATGGAGCTTTACCCTACCCATGGTACAACAAACTATCAAAATGGTAGCTGAATTTTTAAAATAAACTCTCTAACCAGAGGAACCTATTGTACGAATACAGACAAGGATTGTGGCTGGGATTCTAGGTTACCATATATAGATAAACATTACAACAGGATAAAGCAGGTCATTGTGACACCAAACCGGAAAACCCCTATTTTTCATTTCCAAGTAATTTGTGAATGGAAATCTCTAATATTTTAACTCATCCCTGGGATTCATTTTACCCCTTCCTCGCCCCATCCATCACCCTCACCCGTCCATCACCCCTAACCTATCTGTGACCTGTATACCAGGGGTGGGAGTCAGGGTCAGAGCAAAAAGCCTCCGAGAAGGGGTGAAGATAATATGTTTTTCCCATTATTTCAAATTAAAGTATTGGAAGTTCAATAGTCCAGTGACAGAATGTCCCTATACAAAAATAGCTGAGTTGACATATCTGGGTCCAAATATCTTGCACTGAGAGACTTAAAAGTATCAAGACACAAAGATATAAATATCAATGAACATAAAACAAGTAGCAGGAGACATGGAACATGCTTGAGGATCATTCTCTGCTGCTTGTTCCACAGTACACATCCCCCCATGTGTCTACTTTAGTTAAATAGTGTGGGGTAGAGAGGTTATAGAAGAAAGAAATCAGAAGATATAAATTATGCCTATCTTATAAGAGTCTACTTTGATTTAATACATTCCCTAGAGTTATGTCTCTTCATATCTTGGCATATTCATTTTTCCTCTATAACATGTTTAACAATAACAGCCTTGCAACAGGAGGAACTCAATAAATAATCATGAATGAATGAATGGATTCATATATATTCCCTAAATGTTTTTAGGTTTTCCAAATTAAAGAGTGGTAGTGGTTAGGAAATAGGGTATTTGCTATCTTTCACGAAACACTTGAATCACATCCTGCTGCCCAGCTATCCATTAATACCTTATTTTAGTACAGAAATTGCCTTCAAAAATAAACTCTGAGTGTAAATATTCTTTTCTCAACTCCTAGGAAAAGGGGGAAAAAACTTTTGTGTTGTTTTTAACAAACTAAATAGTCCCAGAATATTACACTAATGGACAATCATGTATCCAGCAAATCCATTCACTCAATAAAACTTTATTAGCTCTTACTACCAGCAGGGTATTATTCATCCTAACAGAATCAGTCATTGTTCCTCCCCTCTAAGAGAAGATAGTTCAGAGGAAAGCTGAACCCATAGATAAGTATTTAGAATCCAATGGCAGAAGGAAGTAGCAAAACACTAAAGCAATGGTCCTGGCATCAAACTGCCTGGATTCACATCCTGGCTCCAACACCCACTACTGGAATATTCCCACACAAGGTCTTCAATGTCATTAGGCTTCAATTTCTTTATCTGTAAACGGTAGTAATAATTTTACCTACCTCAGAGGACTGTTATAAAAATCAAATGATAGAATCCATGTAAAGCACTTCTCACAGGGCTGAGAATATGGTAAACATTTGACAAGCTTTGTGGTTGTTGTTAGGTGTTATACTTTGGTGTAAGTACAAAATGTTATGAACTCAGGAGGTAAAACCACTCATCTTTCCTGGAGAAACCAAGAAAGTCTTTGAAAAGGAAATGATACTGTGAGGGGTCTCTCCGTAGAAGACTAAGTTTTTAAGCAAACAAGAAAGGGAAGACAGCATTCAAGAAGAGGAAACAATCTGTACATAGACACAAGGTTATCAAAAAGTTTTGTATTCAGAAGCAGTCTGCTCAAGGCCTCTAGATCCCAGCACCTAGTAGAATACCAGGAGATGGGGCTGAAGATAATGGGAATAACTTGTCAAGTTATACAGAAGAGTATGGGGTCTATTTTGAATAAAATTTGAAGCACTTAGATTTTTTTTTTAAATGTCCCATATTGAGGTTTATTTATTTTTGAGACAGAGAGAGACAGAGCATGAATGGGGGAGGGTCAGAGAGAGGGAGACAGAGAATCTGAAACAGGCTCCAGGCTCTGAGCTGTCAGCACAGAGCCCGACGCGGGGCTCAAACTCACGGACCGCGAGATCATGACCCGAGCCGAAGTCGGCCGCCCAACCGACTGAGCCACCCAGGTGCCCCTAGCACTTAGATGTTTTTAAATGAGGTTTGACATGAATAATTGTGTTTGTTGTTTGTTTTCTAGAAAGTAACTCTGGCAGTGTTTTGGAAAATTGAATGAAGAAGAGAAGACTTGGTGTAAGAAAAGAGCAAAGAAGGAGTTATTACAACCTTCCAAAGGAGGAATAAGAAGGAAAGGACAGAGATGATAGATTCTAGGGGCATCTAAAAATGGAATTTACAGAATTTGATAACTAGTTGGATGTGGAAAATAAAGGAACAGGAGAAATCAAGGATGACACTGAGGTTTCTAGCTTGGAACAGTAAAGCCATTAACTGGAGTGGTGACTAGAAGAGAGAAAAGTTCAGCATGAGAGAGAATATGTGTAAAAAATTTGTTTACATTAAAACATGGTCTATGGGGCACCATGGTGAAAAAGACCTCTAGTTAATCAACAACACAGATCTAGGGTTCAGAAGAGCTTTCATTACTTGAGACACAGATTTGGGAGTAATTTTATTAAAACAGACCCCAACTGAATAGGCAAGACAGCCAGAGATTGCTGATCATGTGCATGGTACTATGTAAAATATGGTAGAGGAATATCTGTAGGTTAAATAAATACTGTTGAAGCAGTATAGTTGTGTAGACTCAAAGTTGGTTGATAATAATACCACATTCTCACCAAAAAATTCAACAAAAAAGTAGATGAATTGACCAGAGTTGTCTAATGACATGGCCCCATTCTGTCTCCCTGCTTTCATAACTCCTAACCATATGAGTTCTATCCTTTCTTCCTTCCCTGCTACTTTACAGCAAGAGGCATCCCTTCATGTATCTAAGGTTAATGCTGTGCTTTAGCATCTCTTTACCTTTCTATTGTCTTCTTCCTAGCACTTAACCATGCTTGCTCAAATCTATCCCATCTGAAGAGACGCTTCCTCAACCCAGTAACTCCCCACTAACTACTCACCTCTTTCCTTCCTTTTCCAACACTTTCCTTTAAAGAAGACCATTCTACCATTTCTATCTCCTTCCTAAACTCACTGTAACCTGGCTTCTACACCCATCACTTGGATCTCACTAAAACCAACAATGACCTAGGATATCGATAAACCTAGGGGATGTTTTTCAGTCCTTATTTTACTTAACCTCCCAGCAACAGTTTTTATACTAGTGACTACCTCATTTTTAACGACTTTCTATTTTTATTGATTTGATTTCTGCGACATCACATTCTTCTGATTTCTTCCAGCTTCTCTGGCCCTATCTTCTCACTTTACTTCACAGGAAATAGTCCTCTCCCAGCCCTTATATACCAATGCTCCTGGATTCTTATAAACATTCTTCAATTCTTCTTCACACATTCCCTAGGCAATCTTGTCCTTTCCTCCTCTCTCAATTGTTCTATATATGCATATTCCTCCCATATTCACATCTCTTAGAATGTTTTCCTGAATTATAAACCAACATACCCAAATGCCTGCTGGTCATCTTTGCTTGGAGATCTTACAAACACTACAAACCTGACATATACCAATCTGAACTCATCAACTTCCTCCCGGGCCCTGTTACCTGAATCAGTATATCAATAAATCAATAAATCCAAGATTTAATAAATCAATAAATCCAAACTCTGGGTTTACAAGGCCCTCCATTATCAGGCTTTTATTTATTTATTTTTATGTTTATTTTTTTTGGGGGGGGGGTCTTATACTTTGGGTATCTGCAAGAAGTCCACTTCTTCAGGAAAGTTTTCCCTGACTCCTAGATTAGGTTAGGTTCTCTTGGTATAAGATCTTGTAACCTCCCAAATGAAAAAGAGAATCATATCATCCATCACAATTTTACTTGTCCAACAACTATGCATATATTCTATGAGGGAAAAGATCATACGTAACTTGTTCACCATGATATTCCAGTTCAAAACATATAGCAGGTTCTCAGTGAACACTTGGTAACTGACTGGCTGGATGAATGAAAGCACAGTCACAGAGACTATGCTACTTTGTGCATGACACAGAACTGAGAGAGGTAGTAAATAAGTTGGATAACAGAACTGGGTTTTAAAATTATCTGGATTGATCAAAATTATAAAAATGAATAAAATAAACATAATGGCCTATATTCATACTCAAAGACTCATCTATATAAATTTATAAGAGAGTCATGTTTTAATGTAGCTCATGTGAAAATATCTTAAGAGCATGAGCAAGGACTTCACCCTTCAAAAGGCCCACAGAGGGATATGACTGATAAATAGAAACTGATGCCATCTTACGCTGTGTTACTAGATCATTAGTGCTACACTAAAGAAAGCCTGTAGATTGCCCTTGCATCATAGCCCATGTCTGATGATGTACCTGGTATACACCAAGTATGTAAACAAAGCTGCTGAATGAAGAGTGAAAAGTCTCAAAGTGCTTTTGCCAAACTGACCACAACTGAAGAACAATACATAATTTTTGACATTGGTAACAAAGAGTATGCAAAACAAAAAAGGATTACCTGGTCTAGAAATAATAATAATAATAATAATAATAATAATAATAATAATCATACCTAATAGAGCATTGATTATGTGTTGAACACTGTTCTAAATACTTTATGTATATTACTCATCTATCATGTGAAGTAGATATAATTATTATCCCTATTCTACAGATGATAAAAGTGAGGCACAGATAGCTTGTGTAACTAACCCATGGTCACATAAATGGTAAGTAGCAGAGCCAAGTTTTGAAACCAGATAGATCCCAGCAGTCTATGATTTTGGAAATCAATTATAACAATATTCTACTAGAAATAAAGAAGGAAAATCATTAACCCATAGGTGAGCTGAAGAGAAGATTCAGAAGAAAGCATATTAACTGCCTTCATACTTTAAAACTTAGAAATCAAAAGGAGACAGATAATGGTTCAGTAAAATGAAGAATCCTCTAATAGTTTGATTTGTCTCACAAGTGAACAGTCAGAGTCATTGGGTTCCCTGTCAATAGAGTATCAAGGTAGAGGCTAAGTCCATCTTTATATGATACCAATGGCAGTCCCACTCTGGGAGAAAGGGGAGACTAGAGAAGCCCCGAAGTCCCTTCATCCTCTAGGATCCATAATGTTAAGAATATGACACAGACCTTACTCTCAGACAGCCAGACCAAGACGAACACAGCAGAACTCAATCAAGATGGAGATTTAATAGGCAATAAATAACTATCAAGATAATGAAATGGATGGCATTCAGAATAGTGGATCCTCACATCAGCTTTAAAGATGAAGATCCCAGCTACCTATTTCCATATCAAGTAAATTCATAAGCAAAACCAGCACAGCAAAACAACGTCATGATATAAAACCCTAAGAAATGCCAAGTTACTAATATATGAGGCACAGGTCAACTCTTTATGCACCTGGTTTTCCATATCAATAGATAGTGTCAAAGAATTTATTTGAGTTGTTCAGACTGTGAAATCGCTTCTTTCCCCTCAAGAAGGAGAAGATCTAGTTAAACCTGAGATTAAAGAGGCGGATAAAAGTGCCCCCTGGACTGCGAAGGCCAGGAATTAGACACGCTGCTACTGCAATAGCAGGCAGTCTCCAGACATGATCCATTACAGGAACGTCTTCCATCAGATGCTAGCGAGGCTAATCCTTTTGCAAAGCATGACAGCTTCTCAAACTTGACTGTGGTGAATCCAAACCAGATTTTTATGCTATATGATCAGCTTTCAAAATGCAAAATCATTTTTATACTGTGTTGAGTTTATGTTTATTACATTTAAATTTGGAAACAAAGATATAGATGCCTGCAATGCAGCTTGTCCTGGACTCCCTTGATGCTCATCTTGCAGAATGAAATGTCAGATAATAGCAATATAGAAATATATGCAACCAGAGCTGCTTTATAACAAAATGCTGTCAAATGATAACAGAGTTTTCCACATCCTTAAAGAGAACCATTCAAATTGCCATCTCTGAAGAAAGGGAGCTACAACATGTCACCAGGACATTCTCATTGATCCCATAGCTTTTCCATTGAATGTCATCAACTCTGAAGCCTTTTAGTACTCTGACAGCAGGTTAGAAATCTTGGAGGCCAACTTACCTTTTTGCAGTCAGATAAGGACTTTTCACTGGCCAATGTGCTGAAAATGGAGGTCTACAAAACAGGAAAGCGGGTGACACATTAGAATCATCAAAGTGTAATGATATTGACCCTGCCCTGTTCATTTGCAATCCATAGTGGGCACCACTTCTTATGACCCCATTGATTTCTCTGGATTTTAAAAACTGCCTGCCCTTCACTGTTCCCACTGCCACCTTACCCAAGTTGGAACATCGATTATGGGCCAACAACAATAGGGTGAGATAAGACTCTTATATACCTTTATTTCACAAACAAGGTAGCTGCAGCACAATTTGGTTAATTGTCAAAAATCACATACCTTGGAAAAAGGTGAGGAATCAAAGCCAAGAAGTCTGACTCTAGAACCCACCTTGGTACTCTATCTTAAAGATGTGCAAAATGTCAAATGCCCAATCTTTCAGATGAAACCTATTATGAGCCTGAGTGATGAAGTGGAGCTTCTCCCCATTGAAGAGATTTGTGAATCTGAATAGCAGTACCAGGTCTTGCCATCACATCTCTACTTTCTTTAGCACATTTGTTCTCCCCGTGATTTACTTTCTAGCTATATGTTTTTATTTTCCTGGCCTCATGAGCCACTAAAAAAGCACTTTAGCATGCAAGGCCAATTGGGATTTATATGCAAGCTTGCTCCTTTTGGACTGTTTTGTGAAGAGTTAAAAGATTTTGTGGTCAACCACATAAATGGTACAGAAATATTTTTCAGTAAACCTTTCTACTTTTTCTTTAATTACAAAACATATATTCATAATGAGTCCATCTCCTTTCAAACCTAGTCTCTTGAGGTACTCAATAATAAAAATTATGAACACAAAATCCTTACACACTTTCCCCATTTATCCAAATACATATTACATTATATGTAATTACATGAATTACATATTAATTATCTGTATGTTACATACACACGTACAGAAATTTCTTTCTTTCTTGAGATATCATCCTACTTAAGAACACAGTATCAGTAGGGCACCTGCGTGGCTCAGTCAGTTGAATGGCTGACTCTTGATTTCAGCTCAGGTCATGATCCCAGGGTCATGGGATTAAGCCCCATTTGGGCTCCATGCTGAGTATGAAGCCTGCTTAAGATTCTCTCTCTCCCTCTGCCCCTCTCCCACTCACACTCTCTCCCCCTCTATAAATAAATGAATGAATGAATGGATATAGTATCAGCACCTTTCCAGGTCAGTTCATATAGATTGGCTCATTCTTCTCAATAGCCTCATCATATTCCATAATAGAGATATGCCATATTTATGTATACTTTCCTTTCTGGATGGATATTTGGTAATTTCCAGGTTTTGGACCTTTTGTTGTTGCTTTTTGCTTATTTTTGTTTGCTGTTACAAACTATGTTACAGTAAACATTCATATAGATATAATATGAATGTATATACATATGTATACACACATATACATATTTATGCCGACAATTTTATCTTGGTTGGAGAGTCAAAGAAAAAAGAAATGTAAAACAAATAAAGACTTTGGTATGGCTTACAGATCTAATATACATAAACTTTCTCACATTCTTTCCTTGCATAACATAAAAATATCTCCCACCTCACCTATGATTTTGCTTTGTTTTGGGACAAGCCCTAAAGATAATTAAGATCTGAGCCAGCATATATTCTAGCCCAAAATAATATGCAGCATTAAAAGATCAAAAACACAGATGTGGATACATATACAAAAAAGCATCTTTAATGAAAAAAATAAGTTCAAGGTTTAGATTGGTATGATCTTGATACATGGTTTGCTGGCAGTTTTTGTGTTTTTGCTTTGTTTGGGAGGGAAGGTATAAAAGTTATCTAGAAAGTTTGAGTTAAAAGTGGAAAAAGAAAAGAAGGGAAGAATGTTAGTGGTAAAAGAAAAGAAGAAAAGCAAATTTCAAAAAAGAAGGGCAAGATGAAAAGTTTATAAAAACAGACACAACAGAATTATCAAGAAAATGAAAAAAAAATAATGGCTCCCCTAAAAGAAACAGCCATCTTTGCTCAAAGAGAATAAGATCATGTGACTCATTCTTCTTACCATAATTAAACCCACTGACCTAATTACAACCCTGACAAATAGCAGCCCATGTTGACAGGACTGGATATACTATGGAAGTTCCATGCCATCTTGTCCTTTGCTGCTGAAAGGTGTATTTTAGTTTCTTTTGTTTCAGTATTCTTTTTTGGATGGAAAGATTCTTGCTTGTCATTCAAAGATTGAGCCAGTAAAGAGACAGAGAGAAAAGCCAAAGAAACAGCTCTCAACATGCTACACTGAACCACCCCACCTGTAATCTTCCCATCAAATGTTTTCCTAATGATCCTCCTTCATCTTTATGTACTTGTATACATAAGCACCACGTTATGAAAGAGGGCCCAATATTTACTCTCAAATGCCTGGTCCAGGAAGGTAAAGACCCAACAAGACTTGGTCATTGCTATAGCCCAATCACTAGCCCAGTGCCTGGCACAAAAAAAGGTATCCAATAATATGCACTGAATGGATGCAAAAAAAACAAAAAACAAAAAACTGCAGTCCCTATCCCAAAACACTATTTTGGAAGCACAGTGCTGGAAAAGCAGCCTCACATATAAAAACATTACAAAGTGAAGCCAAGGGAGAAAGGAGAAAAAGAGATAAAAGACTCCCAAATAGTAGTAAAATACATTTTCTATTTTGTATATTTCTATCGTCTATTATCCACTTGGCTTGGCTATTGATTTTTCTATGAACATTTTGGGCTGGATAATTCTTTGTTGTGAAGGTGGGGGCATGCTGTGCTAGGCAGCATCCCTGGCCTCTACCCACCAGATTTCAGCAGCACATCCCCTCAACCTCAGTCGTGACAACCAAAACATGTATCCAGACATTTCCAGGTGTCCCCTGGGGGAGGGGGGTAAGAAACTCACCCCCAGTTGAGAAGCAGTGGTCTAAACTCAAAGGGAGCTAGTCATTGAAATGACCCTGATTCCCTGGCTGGGGTAACTTATTTTTTTCCAGGAAACAGTCTAATGGTCAAAATCTGGAGAACCCAAATTCTAGCTTCCATGTGGAGGCAACTTGAGACACTCTAATTGCATTTTTAAGTAAGTTTAAGATATACCAGTGGGGAAAATTAATTAAAGAACATGTCTAAGAACTCAGACATTAGTATGCTAGCCCCAGGGGAAATGATCTTTGAAATTAAACAATGCCATTCAACCTTCGAGAATAGACTCAGGTGACCTGGGAAACATGTTTGGAGGAGAAATGAGAGTCAGAGATGGGTGAAATTGGCTTCACTAAAAAAAAAAAAAAAAAAAAAATACAAATAGCTCTACATTTATAGAAATGCTACATTTATAGAAAGGAACCACTTGAACTAAAGGACAAATGTACAGTGAAATCTCAGTACCTGGAATGAGTGTGGAAGAGGTAGGGCATGGGTCAATGAGAGTCTGTATCCTTAATTTGGCCATTTTCTAAGGGGATTTTACTTACACGCTCGGTTGGTCTCATTTTGTTCCCCTCGAAAGACTTGAACTGGCATTCCAGTTTCCTAATTACAGCTATTGTAAATGACTTTGGGTGGGCTTTCTAAACCTTCCAATAACATGTTCACTTTAATTACTGGAAATGAAAGGCTCAAAACATGGTGACTTACCCACACTGTGACCTTCTTGACTATTGCATCAATATTTTTGTACTAAAGAGGAAACCCCTAATGAGTCTCCTCCACCAAAGTGTGCATGATGCTGCGTTTGTCACAGGAGCACAAGCACAATGGTACACAATGACTTTTTAGAGCACTGGCTTCTAACCCTGTTGGCAAGGTGACCAGCATGGGGTGAACAGTATTATACATAGAAGTTGTAGCAATTCGCCAAATGAATCTAGAAAGATGAGGCCCTACTTGTTATCCATTTATATACTGATACCTGAAATCTCACTTATTAGAGCTCTGTTTTTCCAATCAGGCTTTGAATCATCATAGACAAACTCTCAAGGGATGCTAGGGTGTAAGTGTCAATGCAAAGGGGCAAATTAAAAATTTCATGTATTATAATTGTTGGTCTGTTATACCTTAGAGGGAATGAGTTCACCAGATTCTTTCCTATGAGCAGATTTTTGATGATAGGTTTTTTTTAATTTTCCTATAAATTTCAAAAGCAGATTTTGATAGGAGAGAAATGAAGACTTACATAATGAGGACACTGGACACTCACGGCGTTGGGAAAAGATATAAAAAACATAGGTCACATCAGGCTCTCTAAAAAGCAGGCTGTGAGATGGAGATTAGCACACAGGAGGTTTACTTAAGAGGATGCTCTCGGGAACTCCACTTGTGGAAGGAAAGGGAAGGGTGCGGGGCCAAGCAGAGGAGGGAGTCAGGCCCCGGTACAAACTCAACGAAGGTCTCAGCCCACCAAACGGGGAGCCCTGAACTGGGGTAGACTGGTCCCCATCTTGGGAGGAGCTAAGAGCTGCCCTGGAAAGGAGGCATGACCCTGGACAAGATGACTATTTTTAGCCAAGGGCAATTTCCTGAGAGGGCCGACAGCTGACAGTAGTCAGCCAGCTGCTCCCCTAGCAACCGGGACATCTGTGCAGAGCCCTGTGGTGTCCACTATAATATACTTTACTTTGATACACTTTGCCAAGGGCAGATACTGGTTGTGACTGACTTACTCTAGTTGAACATGATCCCTTATTAGGACTTAGAAGTTTGCTGGCCTTTTATGATAGAATCACTAGACAGATAAACCAATGGGCCATTGCTCAGGAATCTAGGCATTTATTCTAGTGTCCCTCCTTAAAAGACCTCCTTGTGAGCTTAAGATGGATGGCTGACCATAAGGTCTTGAATTCTTCATTTTGAAATGAGGAAACCCATATTCATGTCCTTTTAGGTCATGGGAACCCTGGCTAATTTAAAGAAAATGGGCCTGATTTCATTAGGCACATCATTTAGAAATCGATGAATATACTGCCTACTTCTTCCCTCCATCCTCTGAGGAAAGAACATTTGACTGAATAACATGGTCAGTTCTTGATTACCTAACAGAGGTAGAGAGAGTTTTACAGGTGATCCACAAAAGCATAACACAACATTTTATAAAATGGTCAATTTAGAAGACTGAGGTGGCTAAACACATCTTCCTTAAATTAACATTAACAACCATTTATAGAAATATTCCAAATGGGCAGAAAGGCAAAAGCAATGCAGAAGGAAGAGTGACTTGTGATGAAAAACTGGCCCTCGTAAGGCCTTGGTCCAAGAACCCAAACGGAGAATCAGCAATTGATGGCTCATCCAGTCCAGCCTACAAAAACACACGGGAAGGGCAGCTGTTCACCCCATTCTCACTGATGGGAGTCTCCAGTTTGCAAAATGAGCACTGAAAAGAGACTCCATATGTTCTACACTCTTTTTTAAGAGAGAGTTTACCTCTGAGAGTTATTACAACGTTGTCTCAGTCCCACTAAAGTAGGTTTAGAAAAAACAAACAGATACACTGTAACTCTACCGAGCTGATTTCTGCCACGTAATGTCTGTAACTAAGATTTATATTTTAAAAACAGCAAACATATGATGCTTACTTGATTAAACTGGCACAAAGCCAGGTGCAAGAGAATGGCTTAAGCATTGGATTATAAAAGTTAAGGAATTCAGAAACCGAATCTCTGAGATAGATGGTAATGTTACAAAATTTTATTCCAAGTGCCAGTTGTTCCTGTATGTGTGTATGTGTGTTTCCCACTCAGCCAGGCACTACAAAACAGGCCAGCTAGTTTTGATAAATGGTCAAAAACAGTTGAAAGCTAAGCACCATTTAAAGGAATGACGCCTGCGTAAAGCATCTCCATTTGAAACCTGCCATTTGTACCACACAGGCACACTGGATGACTTCTTACTCAGTGATAGATGTCAGGACTAGACCTACTCATATTGCTAACAAGTTGGAAGTCATTTACACGTGAATTGATGGGTCCCCAAAGTACACACTACTTGGATGCTTTCTTAGACATTACAGTCGGCCAATTTTAGGATTTCTAGACAAAGCATAAATTTCCATTTGGCCTTCATGCTTTAGTAAACTAGTATTGATACATGTACACTGAAAATAGTGGCATGCCCCCAGGCAAAGTGTGGCATTCATATTTTTAAGTGCATAATTATAAAACACGACCAGCTGAAGGAAAAAAATTATACCCCTGAATAAATGATAAAATTACAGTGTTTTCTTGTAGTCCATGAATACTGAAAATTTCAATTAACCAAGTGAAAAGCCATTGAATGTGCCAGCAGGATTTATATCCCAGACTAATGACCATCATCTGCATCCTATTTAGCTAATGAAGGTTTGGAACACTTGTGGATAATTAAGGGAAAGCTGATGGGAGGAAATTCGAACCATGGAAAGATCAAATCTATTTATGTCTGCATTTAAAACTAAACATATCTAATAGTTCACTCAATCAAGGCATAATGTCTGTTCATTTGGGATAAGATAGATGCTCTTAAGTTAAATAGGCAGGTTAGCTCCCAAAACACGAAATTCATTCCTCATTCATTCATTCAATACTTATTAAACACCTTCCATGTACCTCTGCCCTTGTGGATCAACACAATAGCACCGTGATTTCCCTAATGTTTTCCCCACCACCTTCCCCTCCTCCAGCTTAATTAAGTTTATAGCTCTGTTTTTCACTTCACCCAAGTAACTACCGACCACCTGTCATGACCGCCACGATATAGCTGCAATCCAGGGACATGATGGGAAAATACAGGGTGTACAATAGGGCACTTGGCTTTTTCTGAGACCTGGCAGAGCATCTCAGGGGTAGGGCCCAGACTCATTAATAGGTGAGTGTTCATGTGAGGAAGACTAAAGACTGTTTGAGGGACGACAACACTTGATATTCAGAGGTAGCCAAAACAGGAATCAAGCTCAGTGCAGCTTTATTGAATCTCACTGAATAGTTTACAGCCCTCTCATTCAACTGTTACTATGCCACCTTAAATCCCTCACTGGGTCCCCGTCATAATCTGACAAGTTTGTGTTTAACAAAGGTAATGCTTCCAGAACCTCCAATCCTAGGATCTCTGTCAATGCTGAAAATGGGACACCCAGTAGGCATATTGCAGGAAGTCAACTAATGGTGGTAACTCAATCTTAGGTGCACACATTTGTATTTTTCAGATCCCTCCCATGTCTGAGAGGAAAGCCATATTAAGAAAAAAATCAGCAAATTCAGAACCTACACATACCCAATTGGGCATAACTTATCTAAGTCCGTGGGTCTCAAGTGTTAGTGGCATGAGAATCACCCAGAGGTCTTGTTAAACAGGTTGCACCTCCCAGAGGTTCTGATGTGGAAGGTATGGGAAAGGGCCCAAGAATTTGCATTTCTAACACATTCTCAGGTTAGATTGATGCTCCTGGTCTGGGAACCATTCCTTGAGAATCAGTGGTCTCAGCTATACCCACAGCAAGTTAGCAACAATGATAACTATGCCTTTTTTGACTTCACAAAAAGGAAAAAGTGTCTTTGAATTTCCATAAGTATAATTTTAATTAGTGGCAATACCAATGCCTTCTGACATTTACATAAAAATTCCAATCTCTAAAGCACCTTGACACACATCGTTTCACTTCAACTTCCAAACAACACTATAAAGTAGTGTTATTAATCTCATTGTAAGACACCAAGAAACAGAAAGGTTAAGTGACTTGCCCGGGTGTTCTTAACTAGTAAGTAGTCAAATCGAGATTCAGGTCACTGACCTTCAGAAGTATTTCTAGGGTAGAACTGTGCTATGAGAATCGTACTCTGTAACCATCAGAGTACAATAAGAAATTCATTTAAAAACTAACAAAGTGAGGTTGCTCCAGTCTGACAATACCAATATCAAAGGTTCTTTACTGATAAACACTAATTTCTTCTTACTCAGCATCATTTATAAAAGCTAATGAGCCTTTGCATTCATAGTGAATTATATACGAGATTTTTTTAAGCTCCCTTAAAAGGGCTAGGTGGAACATAAACTGAGAAATGTATATATAAAGTCCAAAAATAAAGTTAAGGTTGACAGCAACTGTGAACTCTAGGAACTCTAGGAACTCTAGGAACTCTAGGAAGAGAATACCGCTGGGAGAAGAGGTATTACATTTTTAGTACCAGCTCCCCCCCTTCCTGCAGGGAGCGGACCTTCGATATTTCCACCAGGTTAGTATCTTTGAGGTAGATAACCAGTAGGAAGCTCTGAATATACAGCAAGCAGAAGGAATTCCATGGCTTACAAATAACATAGAGGTAAAATGATAGCACCCGAGGCTGTTGTCCACAAATAGCCCCCACTAGAATCACCATGAAGAGGCCACACTCCCTTGGCTGCACCCTCATACCCCTGACCCTGGCCAGGAAGATCCTGTGAGACCAACAAGATGGTATGCTTTGGGGCAAAGGGAGGAGAAGCTGTCAGAACACATTTCATGCACTTCATGACAGTATTTGAACATAGCCAATTAGTGCCAGGAGGAGAGAGCAGAACAACAAAGAGCCTCAATGAAGACACAACAAAATACAACATATTGGGGCAAATGACACCCACTGAGTGATGTCGAGCTTCATTTCTCAAGGCTGCAGACCAAATCTCTCTAAAGCCATCAACTTAATATAACAAGGCCAAATGACCCTACTCAGGGTCATTCCATTGTTCTTCCCGGAGAAGAATATCCTAATCGGACCTGATACCTGCTGAAAGGAAGAAAGATAGAAGGAACTGAAGCAAATGAGAGGAGCAGAATATTTCAGTACATTTTGATTTTAAAAGAACAGTAAGGGAAGTCTACATTAAAATTCTATGTCTATTAGCATCTATAATTTTTGAGTCAGTAAGCTGTGATACTTTAAATACTTTAAATCAATTATTTAAATTTAAATACTTTAAATCAATTATTTTGAAATATTATTACTCAATATTGGGGAATTTAGATGCTTAAGATCCCTCCAAATCTTGACTGTAATATCTACTGTCCCTTATACAAACCCCTTGATAGAAGTTGACCCACACTGCTTATCAGAGGCCAACACTTCATCAAGTTTGTACCCTATGCTTTAGCATAGTGATGGGTGTAAGGATGAGGACACAGTAGGGACATCATAAACGTTTGCTGAATGTATAGTGACTGAGGTAAGGGAGGCAAGAGGGAGGAAAAGGAAGAAGCAGGGAAGGAGGAACAAAGGGATTGAGGTAGGGAAAGAAGAAGACTAATGCTAATGTGGGGACAATCCATTATAGTGAAAAAAGTGTTATCAGTTGAATTGTGTCCCCCAAAAAGAGATGCTAATGTCCTAACCCCTGGGATCTATGAATATGAATTTATTTGGAAATAGGGTCTTTACAGATGATCCAGTTAAGATAAAGCCATTAGGGTGAGTCCTAATCCAATATGACTGCTATCCTTATAGAAAGGGGAAAATTTGGACACAGACACACACAGAAGGATGATGAAGTGAAGACAGCCATGTGATGATGGAGGCAGAGACTGGATGGATGCAGATGCAAACAAAGGCACACCAAGGATTCGTGGCCACCACCGGAAGGCAGGGAGAGGCAAGGAAGGATTCTACCCAGTCTCAGAGAGATCATGGTCCTGCTGCCACCTTGATTTTGAATTTCTAGCCTCCAGAACTGTGAGACAATGAAATTCTGTTGTTTTAAGCCACCCAGTTTATGCTTTTTATGGTAACCCTAGCAATCTAATACCATAATATGTACCGGGATCTCTATTCACTAATCATCTATCACCATGGTTGACAAGCCTTTCCTATAGAAGGACAGATAGTAAATATTTTAGACTTTGTGAGCCATAAGGTCTCTGTCACAACTCGGCATGAAAAAGTCATAGACAATATATAAATCAATAAGTGTGGCTGTATTCCAACACAACTTTATTTTACAGACACTGAAATTTGAATTACGTGTAATTTTCATATGTCACAAAATATTATTCTTCTTTTACTTTTTTTCCCAACTATTTAAAAACGTGAAAACCACTTTTAGCTTGCAGGCTGTACAAAAACAGGCAGTGGGCCAGATTCATCCCCTAAGCTATAGTTTGTCTGCCTCTGGGTATGGACCTAGGAATCAAAAACACCTGACTTTAGTCCTGATTCCACTAATTACTATTTTCATAACTGTGATTAAATCATGGGCTCCCATCTTCAAGAGAACATAATAGACTTTTTCCTACCCACATAGAAGGTTATTATGCAGATGAAATGAAAAACATATACTTTAAAATACTTTGTACACATAACGGCATTGATACGTGGATAGATTTATTCTGTCTTACTCTTCAGAAATAAATATTAACACTAAGCTCAGGGTGATGATCAACTGACTGAGTCATGGGACAAGGGCAGGGTGGAAACAGACATAAGCCCCTTCAATCACCCACATCTTCAGATGTATCAGGGAAGTGGACAAGGAGACACATACCACACACAAAGCTATGAGCAAATGGACTTTCTGAGGTAAACAGCAAGTCCAAGGCAAATGTTCAACATCTCTGGTCATATTTGGCCCTGGGTTACTGCTAAATCAAGAATTTCTTCTTCTAGGGAATGTTCTGGACTAGAACGTTCTGACGCTAGGAGGCTGTGCTGTAACTCAGTTCCCTAGATCATCATTCTAAACATTCATCATCCACTAAAGCTGCTCTAGCCATCTTGAGCCCATTTCTATAGTGCCAACAGCTGACAAGCCATAAATATTACCCTGCATGCAGAATCGTCTTCACACTCACCACCATAAGGAATTGGAACATTGCCACTGTGCTCTGCAGGGACTGGACTTGAGCTGACAGCTCCAGATTTCCAGATCTGCCACTAGGTAAAGCCAAAGAGAGCACCAAGGAACAAAGAAATTCACAGAAGGAAATACCATTTTGCTCACGCTGCATAGGTCTGTGGACTTCCCTGGAACTGTTATGCCCTTGAGGAGCTGGGAGTATATCCTTCCAAATTACTAGCATAATTCACCATGGTCATGAATCTTTAGAAAGTCGGGATCTTTACTCCAAATTAATTATTCCAATTATCCTTCATCTCTAAGACTGCATTTCCTTAATGTAGAGAGAAGTGTTGTCACTAAACTTATTCTCATTTTCTGCCTACTCATACTCATGTTTGAAGTAAACAGAAGAGAATCCACATCTTCAGCCAACTACTGGCTGCTACCAATATCTATACTCTCATCCTCCCTGTTGCATTCCTCCTCATTCCCACCTCGGCCCTGGCACATCACCACTTGCCTTCCCAAGAACAGAGAAGAAAGTCACTGTTGTTATGTATCTCTTAGCAACCTGACACCTTTTTCTAAAAGACACTCACATAAAAGCATGGCTAGGCCTAAAGTGTGCTTCCGAGGAGGCAGGGCAACTTAATGGAAAGGGAATGGGCCAAAATCCCAGCTCTGCCCCGTCGTTATGTGGACTGGGGTTCATCACTTAAATTCTCTGAGCTTCAATTCCTTATCTGTAAAATCAGAACAAGACCATTTACCTTAGACTATTTTGCAAGAATTTACGAGGATGTGTGCTCAATAAAAAGTAACTATCTTTGGGGCGCCTGGGTGGCTCAGTCGGTTGAGCGTCTGACTTTGGCTCAGCTCATGATCTCGCAGTTCGTGAATTCGAGCCCCATGTCAGGCTCTGTGCTGACAGCTTGGAGCCTGGAGCTTCTTCAGATTCTTTCTCTCTCTCTCTCTCTGCCCTTCCCCCACTTGCAATCTGTGTCTATCTCTCTCAAAAATAAACATTTTTTTAAAAAAGTAACTATTACTATTATTTCTGGGAACTCTAGACTTCTTCTCCAGCTCTGTCTCCAGCCACACTTACTCTACGGACTTCGCCAATACCCACGGGCTATATCTGTGCCACTAAGCCCATTATGGTGAATGGGGAGGCAAGGAAAAAGTTACAAATTTACTTGAAGCCTGGGCTCAAGAAGAGCAAGTAGCTGGGAGCAGGGAGGAGGGATTGGCCTCCTTTGAATGATCTTCAGGTTATTATAAACTGGAAAATCTTCATGCTCTTGGCTAAACTACATGGATAATGACTTATGGTATGAAGTATATTCATCTCAAGCTTAGTTGTAGGTGTTTAATGATACGAGTCCTTCCTTCAAACTTCACAGGAAAGATGGGGTTGAAACTGGTACCAGCCTTGAACAATGACGTTGCAGGTGCTTAACTCTTGGAGGGGATCTGACTAATGAAGTGGTGGGAATATCTTCTATCATAAGGCTTTAACACAATGTCTTTCTCTTTTTCATAGTATTTTGTTTACTAAGATATAACTAAATATATCTTTAGGAAAAAACAAAGAAAAGAAAGTCAAGGATGTTAATTTGTAATCCAAGCTGATAAAATACTAACATGTAAACTTAGAGGGTGGGGTAGGAGGGGAGGGAGAAGGTCAAGAAAGAAAGACATTTTCATAATTACTGATGATTACAAATCATTTAAATGGACACACAACAAGCATGGAGGTTGCAAGGCCCAATGTGATGGTTCCTGTTTAAAAGCCTGACGCTGTCATTAATAAATGAATGGTGATGGGGCACCTGGGTGGCTCAGTCGGTTGAGTGTCTGACTTCGGTTCAGGTCACAATCTCGCGGTCTGTGAGTTCGAGCCCCGCGTCAGTCTCTGTGCTGACAGCTCAGAGCCTGGAGCCTGCTTCAGATTCTGTGTCTCCCTCTCTCTCTGCCCCTGCCCCACTCATGCTCTGTCTCTCTCACTCTCAAGAATGAATAAATGTTAAAAAAAAAAAAAATTTAAATGAATGGTGATGCACCATATTATCTCAGACACTGTAAGTGACAGTTTGACAACAACAACAAAAAAACAATGGCTCCACAACTTTACTGTGCACCAGAAACAAAAATAAAAGATCTAGCTTGCCATAAGCACATTTCATAATTAGACCACTGCCAGACGCAGCCCTTGTCCTCATTGTAAATTGCTACATCTTCATTTCTTCAGAGAATTTGAGTTGCACCTGCACAAGTTCCCCCAACGTGAAAGGCTAATAAGAGATGATTAAAGTGTTCCCTAGGGCTTGAGGAAATCCCATGCTTTTTTTTTTTCTCATTTATTTCCAACTGCCCTGGGCCCATTTATTCAACAAACATTACAGAGCACTTATGTTGCAAGCATTAGGCTGGGTTCTGCTGGGAGGATATTGATGAATGAGATGTGACATGTGCCTTGGGAGACGACAAGCAAATCTGTGAAGCTTCCCATATTCTTTGGAGAAGTTCTAGGAGTTGTTTCGATCCTAGTTTGCTTCTCTTACACATCTTCCATCCTTCCTGTGTGATCTCTTTTTACTTTGTACCACTTCTGTGCTTTGCACATATTTCTACAATAACCTTTGCCACACTATATTGCATTTATTTGATTATGCCCCTTACCCCAGAGCAGTCTTTGGAAGCAGAGGCCAAGCCATATTCATATTCCTATTCTAAATGTCACAATGGCTGGTACATAGATTTTCTTTTAATTTATTGAATATGAACATAATCCATCTATTCTATGGCTTCAACTATTAGTATATGATGATCATTCTAAATATGGATGTTCATCCCCGACCTCCCTCCCAAGCTTCAGATTCATTATTTTATTAAATATCTTTGTCTATTAAATATCTGCACTGGAATGTCCCATAGGCATCTCCAACTTGTCCAAAACTGAACACATTGCATTCCCCTACTGAAAAACTGTCTCCAATTGTTCACATCTTATTTACTGGTGAGACCATTGTATTCCCTCTTTCGACCACAAATCTCAATGTCTTTTTTGATTCTTCTCTCTTCCTTACTCATCACAACCTATTGATTCAACTACAGAAAACTCTCAAGTCATAAAGCTCTTTTTAATAGCCTAAGACTTGCTATAGTTAGGCACCAACTGTGTATAAGGGTAGTTGAAGCCACAGTTATAATTGAGAGTGCCTAGGAAAATGTGTGATTATAAGAAATAAGGAACTAGGACAAACCACTAGGGAGCACTAATATTTATTAAGATGAAGAGAAAGAACCAGCTAAAGAAATTAACAAAAAACAGTCAGAAGAGTAGAAACACCAGAATGTCACAGAAAAGCACTTCCTAGAAGAAACCTAGGAGATAGCACTTCCTCAAAGAAATTCTCCCTGATCTTCCAAATCAGAACCATGCTATGTGCTCTCACCTCATACCACACTAATCCCTGTCAGACTGCTTATCACAGTGAACTGTAACTGTCTACTTGTCTGCACCCCTCATAGAATATTAGTTCCCCCAAAGGCAGGAACTATGTCAGTGACAGCATATGGTACCATGCATGACACATAGCTGGTGCTCAATAAGTATTTGTTGAATTCCTTGCGTTTTGCCACATATATCATATAACTCATCAATTTCACATGGGAGGATTCAAGAATCTCAGATAAAATGAAAAGCCTCATAGCTATCACTTGGCCTTCCTTCCCAGAGCAATCACTGCAAACACGGACAGATGGCTCTGAATAGGTGAAAACAGGTTTTATCCAATGTTACCCAGATAACATATAATAGAGTCATTACTTCCTTTGAGAGATGGAAAGTTAAATACATCATTTCAAAATTGCATCAGCAAATGGTTTTCTTGTTTCTTTTTTTTTAAGGTTTATTTATTTTGAGAGAAAGCATGTGCATGCACAAGCATGTGGGAGTGGGCAGAGAAAGAATCTCCAGCAGGGTCCACACCATCAATGCAGAGCCTGATGCGGGGCTCAAACTCATGAACCATGAGATCATAACCGGAGCTGAAATCCGACACTTAACCGACTGAGCCACTCAGGTGCCCCATGCAAACAGTATTCTCTTTAAGTCAAGGGAATTTTAAGCAATTGTGATCAACTCATTTCTTAGCAATCTTGAATTTTTGGCTATTATACACTATACATGCTATCTTGGGCCCTCTATTTGGGAAATCATTGTAAAACAGGACAGAAGATTATTTATCATCGTAAGACCTCAAGTTGCTGATATAAAAGAAGTATTTTGACGATAAATCCCTAGACAGATGAATGGAACGGTACCTCCAACAGATTGCTAATGTTTTGTTTTTAGATTTAGAAATAAGAGAATTTGAAATAAAGAGGATTATAAACAGAAAACGTAAGTACAGGCTGTAGACAACAAATGGCCTTCAGGACATGAGGTGAGTAATTAGAAGAGAATGTTTTCCAGCAATTTCTGAGAGTTGCAGGGAATTGAAAATTTAGCTACCCCAGGCCTACGCAAACACAATGACGACCAGAAAACTGCCTTCTGTTCTCTCATCCTTTTTGACTTTACCCGTAAGTGCCATTTGCATACAAGGGATGGTCACAACAAAGACCTTTGAAAGAAATTTGCTCTGTTTCTCAGCCTTGCCCCTTGGGCACTTAAGGAAGAACAACTAAATCCTTCCCATTAACAACATACAGACTGGCCCTCCGTGAGGCTTGTAAACTCTGATTGAAACCATATCCTAAAGTAGATAAACCAGCTTTCTATAAGTTAGAAACTTTTTTTTTAATTCAAGGTATAATGAAAATGGTTTCCTAGAATGGTCTGCCAGAAGACGAAGGAAATCCAAATGCCCTGAACGAGCTGAGCTGTCTTGTGCCCCATGTTGCAGGGACACTGTTTACTCTGGGAAGCCCATGGAACAACAAGCAATTCATATCTCAGGGACATCAAGTCTCACTGCATACTTCTGATCACAAAGATTGAGGCTAAAGTTCAGAAAAAACATTCCTATATTGTTTAATTGGACACCTCAACATTTTTAAAGGGCTCTCAGAAGACAGCTGTACGTTGTTCAAAGAGGGCTGAGTTGTATGGGCTGCTAAAGAGAAGCTGTGCACCACAAAATATCAGTGTAATTAATATTGTTAAAAAAAGTATAAGATTTGTAGCCAAAATACATAAAAATGCACTGTTTTGATTAGTGATCCATTGTAGCAGTATGACTTTGTACAAGTTACTGAACTTTCTGGGCCTCTTTGACTATAAAGTGTAAAGTTTACTTCACTATATAATGAAAACAAACAACCCCACTTCACAGCATGATGAAGATTAAATACAATCATATATGCACTTTATTGAATGGTGGACATTCAATAAATATTGTGCTTTCTTCCACTCTGAGACTGTTTAAAAAAAAATCAGACTAGAAAAGGAAGTTTATCTATCAAACAACTTTTGACATAGCACTAAATTCTAATAAATTAAAATGGGTATCCCATTAGGGCACCTGGGTGGCTCAGTCGGTTGAGCGTCCGACTTCAGCTCAGGTCACCATCTCGCGGTCCGTGAGTTCGAGCCCCGCGTGGGGCTCTGGGCTGATGGCTCGGAGCCTGGAGCCTGCTTCTGATTCTGTGTCTCCCTCTCTCTCTGCCCCTCCCCCGTTCATGCTCTGTCTCTCTTTGTCTCAAAAATAAATAAACGTTAAAAAAAAATGGGTATCCCATAATAGCAGATATGGTATTTTATCACGTAAGACATCATTGATTATAAGACATCACTAAAAAAGAAAAAATAGTAATTATATGTTCCCATTGATTATATAAAGCATTACAATTTGAGAAATGTTAAAATAAGTAAATATTAATGTTAAAATATGCCATATTTTCATAAAATTAATGAAATAAAGTGCCTAGGATTGTAGATAAGCTTGGAGATATAACAGAAGCAAGAAGCAGGAAACAGAAAATTCCATAGTTCCTTCTGTAGCTTGCTGTCTTTATCTTGAGAAGAAAGAAATCATGAACAGATAGGCCAAAGTGTCAAGCAATTCCTCAGTTGGGAGTTCCTTTAAATACCAGTTTACCCAGTTTACACCAGTAACTAGATACGCAGAAACAGCCTTTGAGGGAAAAGGCAAATGGAAGAAGTAAAGGGCATTTTAGATGGTTTTACCATCTGCTTTTTAAAATCATAATTTCCGTCTTAGTGTTTCCTTATGTTTGAATTTAAGTATTTCAAGTACATGGTTCCAAATCTATAAGGAAACTACATGGTAGCTCTTTGGCTTGTAGGCTGACACTTAGAGCTCTCCTGACCACTGTTAAGTAACCTATAGCGACATTTAGTGGTGGCTCCCTCAAATTACAACCAGGTGTCCCAAAGGGGCAGGACAATTGCTGGCACAGAATGACTAAGCAAAATTCTCCTTTATCTCAGTGTGAGTGATGTCTTCATAATCTTGCCTGACAGGTTATTAAGAGGTCTTCGGGAGGTCTTCTGCTAGAAGTGGTGGCCGTTAATATCATTACAATCTTATATTGTATACACTTTGGTATTCTCTGCATATCCTTCATTTCATTAATAGAATTACAGAGCTAAATGATACCCTAGGGATTACCTAATTCAATTCTCTCATTTGCAGATGATAAAGCTGTGATCAAATATGCCAGCCCAAGGTCATACAGTTAGGTAGAGGCAGATCCAGGCCCTAAACCAGGCCTCCCAATTCTGAATGCATTGTCCTCTCAATTAAATTACTCTGCTGTTCATAAAGTACAATTAAAGTATTGGTTGTGCATATCTTTCAACAGTTATTCATTGAGCACTTAATATGTGGTGAAGTGTATTAAAAGGAGATTTATAATGGTCAGAAGTGTGAGATGAGTTAGGGACTGAAAGATAAAAAACAAAGTCAATAGGGGCACATGGGTGGCTCAGTCGGTTAAGCATCCTACTCTAGGTTTCACCTCAGGTCATGAACTCACGGTTTTATAAGTTCCAGCCCCACACCAGGCTCTGCACTGACAGTGTAGAACCTGCTTGGTATTCTCTCTCTCGCTCGCGCTCTCTCTCTCTCCCTCTCTCCCTCTCTCTCCCTCTCTCTGCCCCACCCTTACTCACACTGTCTTTGTATCTCTCAAATAAATAAACTTTTAAAAAGTCAATGAAAATTAGTAATTAACACTTATATGGCTCTGACTACCCAAAGAAGTGGGTACAGTTATTATTCCCATTTTACAGTTGAAGAGATTGAAACAGAGAGAGTTTCTGATAATCACTAACTCTTAAAAAAAACAACAACACACACATAAAAGTTACATAGAAAAGTAAATGCAATCATAACATACTACATGGTTTAGCTGTAAATGATAGTAACATAGGCTCAATAATATCAACCACAACTTTAGAACATAACCACACTTGGAAGCCAAGGGGAGAGTGTGTGTTGAAGAAAGGGGCCAGGGAGACAAATACAGGAGATATAAGAAAACTAAATAATTAGTTTGTATAGCAGACATCAACGCAAACTACCTAAACTGAAAAATCAAGACAATAACAACAATTTAAAATAGAGATATGTGTATGGAGGTAAATCCAGACCAAAAAAGTTGAAATAGTTGCCTATGGAGAGTAGGCTCAGAGGTGAGAAGGGGTGGGATAGAGTATTGCTGTTTTAATTATAAGGTTTATAGAACTATGTGATATTTTAAAATAGATGTGCATTTATGCAATGATAAAATATAAAGCAAATTTTAAAACAAAGACGTAATAAAGGCAAATCAGTAAAAATACTGCTTTCAAAATATGTATAATATGTTTCACAAGTATCTAAATTTTTTACACAATGATTTTATGTCACTTGTAAAGGATATATAACATCAACCAGACAGTCTACTCAAATAAAGGCCTTATTCCTATAATTAAAAGATTGGCAAATAAATATACATTGATATGCTTTAAATTGAAATAAAGTATTTGTGGATATATATGTATTGTTTTTATGATTCTCCTCTTTAGCTGAGTTCTTAAATTAACCAACCAGTGTCCTAACCCTGTTAGTATAGAAATAGTGCCAAGATATGTCATTCAGATCCCCTCTTTAAAACTGAGGCATTCACTCCCCCAGCTTCTGGGAATGCTGGCAGCTGATAGCTCTCAGCCAAGTCACCATCTAGTCACTGCCTTCAGCAAAAAAAGGGTCATCTAGCCCAAGGTCACCTTTTCCAATAAAGGTCAACATGGTGGTATAAAGACTTGACCTTTTTGACTCAAAATCAAGACGGAACAACTTTGAGCTCACTCCAGAGCTCTCCAGGAGACCAGCTGAGGCCTATGTTGGAACTGCCCAGTCCTGCTTCCATCCTGCCTCCCTTCCACAGGTTCTGGTCCCATCCCACACTCCCCAGTAAATTCCCTCTACACAAATCTCCACGTCAGAGTGTGTCTCCAGGGAATGTGACATGATCTAGCTAAATGAGAGCCATCTTGCTCTAGGTACATTACCATCATAATTTTGACTTAAAATACTTTCAAGAAAAAGTCCCTTCTCAACACCCAAAAAACAAAGAATCCAATTAAAAAATGGGCAGAAGACATGAACAGACATTTCTCCAAAAAGGACATACAGATAGCCAACAGACATATGACAAGATGCTCAACAGCACTAATCATCGGGGAAATGCAAATCAAAACTTCAATGAGATATCACCTTATACCTGTCAGAATGGCTAAAATCAAAAACGCAAGAAACAACAGTGTTGGCAAGGATGTAAAGAAAAAGCAACCCTCATTCACTGTTGGTGGGGATGCAAACTAGTGCAGCCACTGTGGAAAACAGTATGGAGGGTCATCATACAATTAAAAGGCTGAATTACCATATGATCCAGTAATTCCACTACTGGATATTTACCCAAAGAATACAAAAACACTAATTCAAAAAGATATATGCAACCCTGCTTATTATATCATTATTTACAAAAGCCAAGTTACAGGAACAGCCCAATTGTCCATATGAAGGGACAAAGAAGGTGTGGTATGTATGTATGTATGTATGTATGTGTATGTATGTATATGTATACACACACACACACACACACACACACACTCACACACAAGAATATTATTTAGCCAAAACAAAAAATCTTGCCATTTGCAGGGCGCCTGGGTAGCTCAGTAGGTTAAGCGTCTGACTTCAGCTCAGGTCATGATCTCAAAGTCCATGAGTTCAAGCCCCGCATCAGGCTCTGTGCTAACAGCTCAGAGCCTGGAGCTGCTTCAGATTCTGTGTCTCCCTCTCTTTCTGCCCTTCCCCTCACTCATGCTGTCTCTAAAATAAATAAACACTAAACAAATTTTTTTTAATCTTGCCTTTTGCAACAACATGGATGAAGCTAGAGAGTAAAATGCTAAGCAAAATAAGTCAGTCAGAAAAAAACAAATACCATATGATTTCACTCATATGTGGAACTTAAGAAACAATACAAATGAGCAAAGGGGAAAAAGAAAGACAAATCAGGAAACAGACTCTTAACTATAGAGAACAAATTGGTGGCTACCAGAGGGGTGGTGAGTGGAGGAATGGTACCCTAGCCACGTATGTGGCTCAGTTGGTTAAGCATCAGACTCTTGATTTTAGCTCAGATCATGGTCTCAGAGTTCGTGGGATCAAGCCCTGGGTCAGGCTCTGTGCTGACAGCATGGAGCCTGCTGGGATTCTCTCTCTCTCTCTCTCTCTCTCTCTCTCTCTCTGCCCCTCCCCCACTGTTTTCTCTCTCTCTCTCTCTCTCTCTCTCTCTCAAAATAAATTTAAAAATTAAAAAAAAAGATAGGGCACCTGGGTGGCTCAGTCGGTTAAGCATCCGACTTCGGCTCAGGTCATGATCTCGTGGTTTGTGAGTTCGAGCCCCGCATTGGGCTCTGTGCTGACAGCTCAGAGCCTGGAGCCTGCTTCAGATTCTGTGTCTCATTCTCTCTCTCTCTCTCTCTCTCTGCCCCTCCCCTGCTCATGCTCTCTTTCTCAAAAATAAAACATTAAAAAAATTTTTAATAAGAGTACAGTTATCATGATGAGCACTGAATAATGTATAGAATAGTTGAATCACTCATTATATTGTACACCTGAAACTAATATAACACTGTATGTTAACTATACTAGAATTAAAATTTAAAACTTAATTAAAAAAAAAAGAAAAATTCCCTTGATTCTTTTACCTTTTTATTTAACTGCCCTTTTCAGAGAGTTTTAGATGGTGCATGCCATGTACATTGATCTCATCTCATTGTAATGACAGAATTTATCTTTAAGATACTTTAGTATTTGTTATAATATCCACTATATGCAAAGTACAGTGAAAAGTGAGGAGAGAGAAAGCAGAGAATACATAACGAAGAGGCGAATGAATAAAATACTTTTTTCTTCCTTTATGAGTTGATAATTTGGTAGAGATCAAAATGCACAATAATTGCTGTACAAACTAGAATGTAACAAACAAGTAAACAGTGTTATGGAAGCTCAGAGAGAATTTGATTTTGTTGGTTTTGTGTTTGGTTGGTGGCAGAGGAGTGACAAGAGAGAAGAGGAGACAAATGAGGCAATGTTACAATTTTCTTTTTTACCTACTCAAGATCAGCTAGCTTTTCAACACTGGGAGAAGAGGAGACAAATGAGGCAATGTTACAATTTTCTTTTTTACCTACTCAAGATCAGCTAGCCTTTCAACACTGGGTTGGAGTAGAACAGATGAAAAAGTTAGAAAAGGAATTTTGGACAGATGTAACAGACAAGAGTAAAGGCTCAGAGGTGCAAAGAATGGTGGCAGTGTTGGGATACAGCTACCAATCTAGTTTGACTGGAGCACTGGATGTACAAAAAGAATTAATGAAGTCCATGTTGGAGGGGGGAACCTACCTGTAAACATATCTTCTTATTCTGTCACACCCTCCAATTCAGACAAGAGAAGAAAAGTGGCTTTAACCACACCAGAGATCATCACACATCTTTGGAGATGTCATAAAGAATGCTGGTGACTGCCCTTTGGGCTCCAGGCCAACTAGGCAGCCATGAAGCCTCGAGCTACTACAGATGCATTTGTTTTTCCATTGATCCACTAAAGACATCCCAGAGGGATTCTCAGTCAAACCTCTTCCAAAGAGTTACTTTTAATATACTATTGCACTATAATTTACCAAAAAATAAAAACAAAACAAAACCTATAGCCTCTTCAGGGAGAAAAATGTTTTAAACTTCTTCAACTAAAGTTTTACAAAGTTATCTTTTAGTATTTCTAGACTTTGGTTTTTTGCTATCATGAAATGCTTTTTTTTAATAGAGAGTACTTTGATGCTTGTTTATCTGTATTTCCAAGTAATTAAGACTAATTTAAACATGCCCACAAATTAACTGCACGAAAGCAGTTTAATTCTCTAGGTATGCATATGCTTCTTATTAGGTGCCCTTCTCATTTTATAATTCTACTTACTTTGGTCTAAATTCATAGACAATCAGAAATCCATGTTCCAATTTTTGTTTATGAGGTAATGAGGAAGAGGGTCGTACCCTCTACAGTTTCTGATCACTGGTGGTCTAATCTCAGAAAATAATGTTTTTTTTTTAAATTTCAGACCATGTTTTTAATAGTCACAGCCACATTTCTTATATGAAGATGTCATATTTATAACTTTGAACCTTGATACACCTCACATTTCCATAAATATATCCAAAAAATTGTTTCTATCCTAAAGTAGACTTTTGAACATAAACTGCCTAGGGATCATTTCAGGCCATTGTATGGCAATGCTTTTAGCTGACCACTAGTTCAATTCCAGAAGTGACACCATCTTTACCTCTGTCATAGTATCTTTTATGTGCAATTATTTGCCATTATGTTCTACGTGCAATTATGTTCTATTTTTTACCCCATTTTGAACCAAAATGCAACAAAAATCAATTCATTCATATGCTAAAATTAGTAACAAGTAATAAAGATCTCATCAAAATCATGATATAAAAGACAAAGACAAAGTGCCCACTGCAACTACTGTTTAATGTTATATTAAAAGCCCCAAAAAATGTTATATTAAAAGCCAATGCAATATGAAAAGAAATCAGAACAATAAATATTAGAAACAAAGACAAAAATGTCATTGTTTGCAGATCACATGATTGTCTGCTTAGAAAAATCAAAGTAAGAAAGTCAATAGATTCTTTATAGCCCAGAAATTAAATGAATAAATTCCTAACAATAAGCTTAACAAGAAATGTGTCCAACCTATATAAATAATACTACTAAACTTCAATGAAATTCATAAAAGAAGAATCAATGGAGATAAAGATTATGCTTTTGGATTTAAAAAAAAAGCAAACTTTAGCTTTATCAAATATGACAAACCCCAACTTCAGTCAGGAAATGATGAGACTTAAGCTTGTCAATTATATGGTCTATAGGAAAGAAAATAATTAAAGAATGTAACATGAAATAAGATAAATAGATCAATGAAGATAGTATCTAAAAGGGTAGGAGTAATCAGGATTTTGGAATAGATTTCAGCTCTCTAGCACTAGCTCTCCATCCCACCCCATGGCATCTTAAAATTTTGAAGTCCATTGATCATCTTTCATGCACATTTTCAAGAATGCATTGTCTGAAAATAGGCAATCATACTAAATCAGAGATAACTGTATTTCAACATAGCAGTACAGGCAGATATTCAAATGAGGGCATAATTTAAAAGAATACACCTATGTCATAAAGCTCATGGCTAGTTATTTAAAAATAATAGCTACTGTTATTTGAAATGTAGAGCAAAATTCATTGATCTCTGCTTGAGAGAACAGAATTTGTAACTAGAGAAAAAATTAAATAAGACACATGAGAGTCATGTCTCCATATATCGCAACTACATGAAAACCTGAAATAAACAAGACAAAAATGAAGACTTAAAGAGAGAAAGCCAAATGTGAGCAAAAGATTAAATAAATATGCACTCAAGAGAGACACTAACCCATTAAAACATGGAACAAGTAGCAAAAAGATTGGACCAGGTTGATCCCGGTGATGGAGCTGTCCAGCTTCCAACATTCCACGCCAACACTGCAAACTTTATTCTCTTGTTGGAAATCTCCTCCATTTCACCAAGGAAGGATCAAGACTTTTTAATTAATTACTTAAGTAAAGGGACCAACCTGTTGCTGTTCCAGTTTTCCACTTGTACAGAGAAGTTCACCACGGGGGCAAGAAACTTGTTATAAGATGGCAGATTTGGTCATTAATTTCACATTTTCACATCCAGTTACTCCTACCAGATTCTTCACTCCTAGTAACTTAGGAAGAGGTTTCCAAACCCCACCATCAGAAGTGTATGTAACGTCCTAAACTGCCCAAAGATACAGTTTAACTTCTTAAACTTAACTGAAAACAAAAAGAACACAATACCAATTCTCTCTTTAGAAATAACTGATAATTTCACTTAGTATAATAGAAAAGCAGATCAGATGAGCTGAATTCAAGTGCAATTATTAACAGAGAAATATATAAATTATTCAATTATAATTATGAAAAGATACAAAAACAAGATAAGTAAAAACGGAACTTTAGATGTTCTCCAAAGAAGCACCTTAGCCTTGGATTACTATCAACTCTCATTGTCAGACTCTAGGCCAGTTTGTTCACAGGAGCTGGCCAAGAAGGCCTTCTTTGGTGCCAAATTCTCTGGCCAAATGTCAGCATGGGGACATCCCTGTGTTGGTAATCTCTAGCCAATTTACCAGCAGTCCAGAAACTCCACATTCAGTCAGAATGGCTCATGTCTGCTCTCAACAGAAAGCCACAAGTTTACCATCTCAGCTATGCACTGGCAGATCTTCAATATAAAGTTCTTCAGTATATGGTAGTGACCATGACCTACATCCTCAGAGGCCTCATAAGTCCCTAGTCTAAGAAAAGGTTTGGGTTTATTCCACAGCTCAGCATATGTCTGTCTGACTGCACAGTGGAACAGAAATCTTGCCAAATAACCTGGCACTCTTCACCCTGGCTTTCAGAAGACTAAAAACCATAGAGCCAGTTTAAGCAAACTGCCAAGACAATAAATTGGTATGTCTCCAAACAACTTCTTACCTTGGAATGAAAACAGACCTGGATAATTTCCCAATCTTTAGTAATTAAATATATTAATAAATTATTTTAAAATATATAGAAGAAAAGGAGTAAAAGACTCTAACATTTCATAGGTTGGTGGTGTAGAAACTACCAATCCATATGTACATAACATTTGTTCATCAGGGAGATTATAAGAGTGATTGAGATTATTTTTTATTCCGTATAAATCCAGAAACAATCAAAATTCCAATTTCTCTAAATCTCTTTCCCACTAGCCACACAGTGTGTAGAACAATGACTATATAAATAAGTACTCAATGAACATCAAAATGTGTTGAGTGAACAAATAAACAAATGTTGATCTCCCAGAAGGAGCCCAAGTCTCTCCTCCATTTTCTTACTTCCACTCCAAGAAGAGCATGTGATGGCGGTGGTGGAGACAACGATAGTATTGGGTCATACAAGGTGAAGTTTTGTGTATGACAAAGGTTAAAGCTCTGCCTTCAAGGTGCTATGGTAATTTGGAATCCTAACTTCTTTTAGGATTCTCTCTCCTGCCTTCTTCCTGTTAGATTCCCGAGGCTTGTCTCACAGCAGGGGTACCATTCTTCTCCTCCTTCGTTTACTTCTCTTCCTCCCTCACCTTCACATCTCCTCTTCAGAAAAGCAAGCATAAAGTAGTGTTAAATCCAGGATAAATGAGTTCTATAAAAGCTGCCTTAGTTCTTCTGTGCTAACCAGCCAGAGGCATGTCCTCCTTTTTCCTTGCTTCCCCTGACCATCAGGAGGGATGCAATAGTACAGAATAAAACTCAAAAAGGAGGCTGGGGAAGTAATAGACCATGTTTTCAGTCAGATCTACTTTGGGAAAAGGTGTCAGACATACTCCCATCCAGTAGACCTGGAGATTACAAGATGGTTTGTGACCTAAAGCCTCAGGGAATAACAAGGAGAATGCATTTGTCTGGAGAATGCATTTATATGTATATATGTATCTTTACAACTCTTTAATTTTTTATAAATGGCTGGTTAAGGATTTAAAGTGGTGATCATTGTCAAAATCATCTTGATATAATCAACACATAAATTTATAGATCATCAAGAATTTCTTTCAAAAATAGGATTAAACCATTACTGCTCCAAAAGACTTCAAAGTGGTGAATACAATATAACATCTATGGGGCATTACTGTAAAACTGTGCTGAGTGAAGTAGGGAAGAGGGTGAAAGCCAGACCCTGTGTGAGGCCTGAGAAGAAAACAACAGCACATAGTCTATGAATAAGCCCAGTAGCATAAAGTTCCTTCACAATAAGGTACCCAAGTCATCTATATGACCCAAGTGAACTTCACTATGAGTGGGAGCAGAACTTAGGAGAACTCTTCAGAAGACCTCAATCTTATCTATAGTTAAGCCATGTTCACACCTGCCTTGGTCAATTACCTTCCCTACATTGGGACACTTAACATTCACTATTGACAGCTAATATCAAGTATTTTCATTACATCACTGTTGGCAACTTATTTTGCACAGAATTAGGTTTTATAGGTGTCAAATTATTAACCTCAATCTTTCCTTTAAAGAAGTCTTTTTAAAAAGCCAAAGCTTATCATGAGTCTAAGAATAGCTACTTTCTACCAGGGACTAAGTTGTAGGAGAAATTAGGCAGGGCAGCTAGAAAAGAAGACATTCAGACCTCTAATCCAGTTCCCTTAATGCCCCTCATTATTTTATTTAAAAAGAATTCTGCAAACAGCAAAGTCATTTTCCAATGTGATTATAAAAGTGAAAATTTACCCTCTTTTACATCCTCTTAATTTCAATTTTCTCATACTACAGTCTGTCATAAGCCAGGACTGCTCTACTTCTAAAATCCTAAACTGTTATATCATGCTCTATGACCACAATCATCTGCCCACTAATTATTATTCCATTTCTCCAAACAACTTCTGCTCTTTCAGTTGTCCAAAACTCTCAAATACATATTTCCATTCATAGACTATTATTCCAAATTCATATAAAATCCTCTTAAATCTTTTCACCTGAATGATTTACAGAATACAGACTCACCATGTCTAAATTAAATATCACTTTTCTCTATGACCCCTGCCTTCTCCTTGAACCCCGTGCTTCACATAACCAAACTTCTTATTTATTTCCTGCTTTGCACCATATAAAAGAGGCTATGGGCATTTTTAAGGCATTTTTGAGACACTTAAAATTTTAAATTGTTTTGGCCCTTTACAGTGCAGGTATTTGGGGGGTTTTGCTTTGTTGGGGTTTTTTGTGGGTTTTTGTTTGTTTGTTTTTTAAGTGACGAAGTGGAGAGATTAACTTAAAAACAGCTCAGACATTTGACTGTGGAGAGGCCTTCTTTTTTTTTTAATTTTTTAATGTTTATTTATTTTTGAGGGGGGGTGAGACAGAGAATGAGCGGGGAAGGGGCAGAGAGAGAGAGAGAGAGAGAGAGAGAGACAGAATCCAAAGCAGGCTCCAGGCTCTGAGCTGTCAGGACAGAGCTTCATCTCACAAACTGCAAGATCATGACCTGGGTGAAAGTCAGATACTCAAGTGACTGAGCCACCCAGGTGCCCTGAGCCCTTCTAAACATTAAAAAATAAAGACTTTTCAGATTCCTCTTCCTACATCCCTTTCTGGTACCAAATTGAAAAGGAATGAGCAGGACCTCAAATAATAGCTAATTTTTTTTTTAATTCTTTGATCTATGTTTTCCAAATGAATTTATTTCATTTTCACAACACACTCTATTTGATATAGTTTATTATCCAAGTAGATATCTATTTTAATAGATACAGTTTATTATCACTAGTGAGGCAAAGAAGGATTAAATAATTGCCTAAGCTCACATAACCAATGAGTGGCAGAGCTGAGGTTCATATCCAGTCGGCTGGAATCCAGTGCCCATGTTGTTAACTGCCATATTCTGCTGACTCATGCTGTTAAGATACAGTACATGTTTTCCCTAAATGGAACCCATTATTCTTCCACATGAATGAAGCCAATCACACTATGTCTTTATGTAGTATACTTCCGTTAGCAGATATATACCTGAATCCCTATGATAATGAGAAAACTAGTCACTCCAAAGCCAACTGATCACTGAAACTTCCACAGATAAACAGAATACTCTCAGACAAAGTGAGGACTGAATTTCCTGCAACTATAGGTATTTTATCCAAGAAACAAAAGAGCAAGTAAATGGAGTTAAGAAACACAGTTTAAATAATTCAGAGGAAAAAGTAAAGACTTAAAGACACTGGTGAGAAAGATTGAAGATGCTTTTCATTTTAACATTAAATTTGGCAAATATGCAAACTATGTAGGTCTGCATAAAGACAGAGAGAGAGAAGTTGTGATTATTTTCTCTTTCTTTAAGCATTATGTAAACACCTTCAGAAAATAAAAGTAAGGGTACTGAATGTGAATTTCACAATGATTTTCTAGGTACTTTCAGAAAACTGAATTAACTACATATTCAAAAACAAAGTAAATATGATAGAAAATGCTGTGATTCTTTTATCATTATGGTCATTTTAAAATGGTATTTAAGTACCTTCTAGGGAAAGAGGGGCTAACATGGCTGAAAGTAGGGGGATCAAAGTTCCCTCATCTCTCAAAGAAGTGTTGAAGCCAAAGGACTTTGAACCCCAAGAGTCCAGGAGGAAAAGAGACAGAGTCACTTCGAGGGACCCACCAGGACAACCTGACAGGCCATAGGTCTACTTCAATGAACAAATCACAGCACACCTGGTGGAGGGTCCAAAACATCACTATGAGTAGGAAGATAAAGTAACCAAAGTCACAACAGAGAGCAAGTAACACTCTCCAATAAATACCTCCTGAAGGGTCAGGCCCTGGACAGTGCATGACTCCTCTTTAATATAGTAGTGCTCACAAGTGCAGGGCATATAACAAGCTTTTAAAACACACAAGGGACAGAAAACTAGCCAAAATGATGAAAAGGAAGAAATCTCCTCAAAGAAATTCCAAGAAGAAATGACAGCCAAAGAATTGCTCAAAACAGATATAAACAATACAACTGAACAAGAATTTAGAATAGTCATAAGATTAATTGCTGGCCTTGAAGATAGCATAGAAGACAGCAGAGATTTTATTGCTACAGAGAGCAAGGAACTAGAAAATAGTAATCATGAATTAAAAAATGCTATAAATCAGGCGCAAAATAAAATAGAGGTGGTAACAGCAAGGAATGAAGAGGCAGAGGGGAGAATAGGTGAAAAAGAAGATGAAATTATGGAAAAATAGGAAGCTGAGAAAAAGAGAGGTAAAAAAAAATTCTGGATCATGAGGGGATAATTAGAGAACTAAGTGATTCAATGAAACAGAACAATATCTGTATCACAGGAGTTCCAGAAGAAGAGAGAGAGAAAAGGGCCAAATGTGTGCTTGAACAAACAATAGCTGAGAACTTCTCCAGTCTGGGGAAGGAAACAGACATTGAAATCCAGGAGGCACAGAGAACTTCCTTCAGACGTAACTTGAATTGATCTTTTGCATGACATATGATAGTGAAATTGGCAAAATACAAAGATAAAGAGAGAATTCTGAAATCAGCTAGTAATAAAGGGGCCTTAAACTACAAGGGTAGACACATAAGGGTAGTAGCAGACCTATCTACTGCAACTTGGCAGGCCAGAAAGGAGTGACAGGAAATTTTCAATATGATGAACAGGAAAAATATGCAGCCAAGAATCCTTTATCTAGCAAGCCTGTCATTCAGAATAGAAGGAGAGATAAAGGTTTTCCCAGAAAAACAAAAACTGCAGGAATTCATCACCACTAAACCAGCCCTACAAGAGATCCTAAGGGGGACTCTGTGAATGAAATGTTGCAAGGACCACAAAGGACCAGAGACATCACTACAAGCATGAAACCTACAGATAACACAATGACTCTAACTAAATCCATATCTTTCAATAGTAACACTGAATGTAAATGGACTATATGCTCCAATCAAAAGAATAGGGTATCAGAATGGATAAAAAAAAAAAAAAATAAGACCCATCTACTTGCTGTCTACAACACACCCGTTTTAGAACGGAGGACACCTTCAGATTAAAAGTAAGGGGATGGAAAACTTTATCATGCTACTGGAAGTCAAAAGAAAGCTGGAGTAGCCATACTTATATCAGCCAAACTAGATTTTAAACAAGAGATGAAGAAGGTCATTATATAATAATTATGGGGTCTATCCATCAAGAAGAGCTAGCAAATATAAATGTCTATGCACCGAATTTGATAGCACGGAAATATATAAAACAATTAGTCCCAAACCTAAGTAACCTTATTGCTAACAATGTGGTAATTGCAGGGGACTTTAATACTCCACTTACAACAATGGACAGATCATCTAGACAGAAAATCAATAAACAACTGCCATGAGGGAGGGGCCAAGATGGCAGTACAGCATGGAAGTTTTTTGTTGTTTTTTTTTGTTTTGTTTTTTTGCATCTTTCATCCCTGAAATGCAGCCAGATCAACACTAAACCATCCTGCACACCTAGAAAACTGCTTTGAGGATTCACACAACAATCTGCACAACCTGAACCACAGAAACTCAGCAGGTATGTAGCGCAGAGAGGTGAACTGGGAGAGAGAGAAGCTGCGGAGGGCAGGGAGCTGTTTTTGCTTGCAGAGAGAGGAAGGAGATGGGGGGAGAACGTGAGAAAAGCACCCGCCCAAAAGCAGCTGGAGAGAAAGTGGAAAAGTGGAAACAGCCACAGGGACTGAACAAAAAAGGGAGAAAGGAAAAAGGAGAGGGTTTAAATTCCATTAAGACTCTATAAACAGGGGGAGCGCAGAGTCTGAAACTCCATAGCTCAATACCTGGGAGTGCTCTGGTGGGAAAGGTGAATCCCCAGGAGCAGTGAGAGAGGTCCGAGGGGTCCTCAGGACAAATGGGGAGAGGCAGTTCTCCTGTTGGGAGGACATTTGGTAGAGACTGTGTGGCCACCCCACAGGCAAAGATCCCAGCGGACCCCAGAGAACAACCACATTTGCTGGTGCTGGAACAAGGACGTTAAGTGGGAAGCCTGGTGCCAGATATGTGTTGTGATTTTCCATAATCCCTGAAACACTGCTGCTACATGATCGTATGAACTTTTTCTGGGGTGGGCTGGCACCCAGGCACAGTCTCTGGGCATCAGCAGCAACATGGTCCTGCAAACATTCCTGGGGGTGGGCGAGCACCCGGCCATTGCTTGGTGAGACCCTCGCCCAGAAGGTCTGAGGGGGTCAAAGCCACAGTTCCTCAGAAGTGAGGGGTTGGGAAACACAGCCAAATCTGAGACAAAACTCAGGACGGAGGTGCTACCTGGCAACCTGACGAATTGGTCATGAACAGTGTAAAAATGGGGAGTGGGCAGAAGCCAGAGACAAAGGACAGGTGTGCAATTGCTTGTCAGGGAGAACAGAGATCCAATACTAGAGACTTGGGTAGCTGGGTGATGCCATTTCCACCCCTCCCACTCACGCACAACACACCTAGCAGCGCCATCTAGTGGAGAACGGAGCCATTACACTAAGCCTTGCCCGACTGGGCAAACCTCAATCTTCAGGAACACCAGTATTCTCTCAGCCTGCTTAGTTCAGGGACTATAAAGTGCTTCATAGTTTGACTTCTAGGGGAAACCGATGTAATTTCAATCGTATTTCAGTATGTTCACTGGTCCATCTATTCATTTTTTTTTTCTTTTTCTTTTCTTATTCTTGAATACAGAAAGAGAAAAAAATTATTTTTATTTTCAATTCATACTATTTTTCTTTAATGTTATCTATTATATTATTATTTTTTTGTAAATTTTTCAAATTCTTCTGCACAGTGAAGGAAACAATCAGCAAAACTAAAAGGCAACCAACAGAATTGGAGAAGATATTTGCAAATGACTTATCAGATAAAGGGTTAGTCTCCAAAATCTATAAAGAACTTATCAAACTCAACACCAAAAAACAAATAATCCAGTGAAGAAATAGGCAGAAGACATGAATAGACACTTCTCCAAAGAAGACATCCAAATGGCCAACTGACACATGAAAAAATGCTCAACATCACTCATCATCAAATACAAATCAAAACCACAAAGAGATACCACCTCATACCTGTCAGAATGGCTAAAATTAACAACTCAAGCAACAACAGATGTTGGCAAGGATGTGAAGGAAGATTTCTTATGCACTGCTGGTGGGAATGCAAACTGATGCAGCTACTCTGGAACACAGTATGGAGGTTCCTCAAAAAAAATAAAACAGAACTACCCTAATACCCAGCAAATGCACTGCTAGGTATTCATCCAAGGGGTACAGGTATGCTGTTTCAAAGGGGCACATGCGCCCCAATGTTTATAGCAGCACTGTTGACAATAGCCCAAGTATGGAAAGAGCCCAAATGTCCATCAATGGATGAATGGATAAAGAAGAGGTGGTATATATATATACAATGGAGTATTACTCGGCAATCAAGAAGAATGAAATCTTGCCATTTGCAACTACATGAATGGAACTAGAGGATATTATGCTCAGAGAAATTAGTCAGTCAGAAAAGGCAAATATCATATGACCTCACTCACTGAGGACTCTAAGATACAAAACAGATGAAATAAGGGAAAGGAAGAAAAACTAATATAAAAACAGAGAGGGGACAAAACATAAGAAACTCTTAAATATGGAGAACAAACAGAGGGTTGCTGGAAGGCGGAAGAGCTAAATGGGTAAGGGGCACTAAGAATCTACTCCTGAAATCATTGTTGCACTACATGCTAACTAACTTGGATGTAAACTTAAATAAATTATTTTTAAAAAAGAAAGAAAACAATGGCCTTGAATGATTCCCTGGATCAGATAGACTTGACAGATATATTTAGAACTTTTCATCCTAAAGCAGCAGAATATACATTCTTCTCAAGTGCCCGTGGAACATTCTCCAAGATAGATCACATACTGGGTCACAAAACAGCCCTCAATAAATATAAAAAAGAACTGAGATCATACGATGCACACTTTCAGATTACAATGCTATGAACCTTGAAATCAATCTTAAGAAAACCTCCAAATGCATGGAGGTTAAAGAACATCCTACTAAATAATGAATGGGTCAACCAGGCAATTAAAATATATGGAAACAAATGAAAACGAAAACACAACAATCCAACCCCTTGGGATGCAGCAAAGGCAGTCCTAAGAGGAAAATACATTGCAGTCCCGGCCTATCTCAAGAAATAAGAGGGGCCCCTGGGTGGCTTAGTCAGTTAAGCGTCTGACTTTGGCTCAGGTCATGATCTCATGGTTTGTGAGTTTGAGCCCCGCATCGGGCTCTGTGCTAACAGCTCAGAGCCTGGAGCCTGCTTCAGATTCCCCGTCTCCTCCTCTCTCTGCCCCTCCCATGCTCATGCTCTGTTTCTCTCTGTCTCTCAATAATAAATAAACGTTAAAAATTAAAAAACAGAAGAAGAAACAAGAAAAATCCCAACTAAAAATCTAACAGCACACCTAAAGGAACTAGAAGCAGAACAACAAAGAAACCCCAAACCCAGCAGAAGAAGAGAAATAATAAAGATCAGAGCAGAAATAAAAAATATAGAATAAAAAAAAAAACAGTAGAACATATCAATGAAACTAAGAGTTGGTTTTTGAAAAAAAATTGATAAACATCTAGCCAGACTTTTCAAAAGAAAAGAGAGAGAACCCAAAGAGATAAATTCATGAATGAAAATGGATTTATCATAACCATTCTCTCAGAAATACAAACAATTATCAGAGAATACTATGAAAAATTATATGCCAATAAATTGGACAACCTGGAAGAAGTGGACAAATTCTTAAACACCCCCACGCTACCAAAACTCAAATGGGAAGAATAGAAAATTTGAACAGACCCATAACTAGTGAAGAAATTGAATCAGTTATCAAAACTCTCCCAACAAGTAAGAGTCCTGGACCAAATGGCTTCCCTTGGGAATTCTACCAGATATTTAAAGCAGAGTTAATACCTATCCTTCTCAAGCTGTTCCAAAAAATAGAAATGGAAGGAAAACTTTCGACTCACTCTATGAAGCCAGTATTACCTTGATTCCCAAACCAGACAGAGACCCCCCCCCCAAAAAAAAAAGGAGAGCTACAGACCAATATCCCTGATGAACATGGATGTAAAAATTCTCAACAAGATACTAGCAAATCAAACCCAACAGCATTTAAAAAGATTTATTCAACATGATCAAATGGGATTCCTTCCTGGGCTACAGGGCTGGTTCAATATTCACAAATCACTCAATGTGATACATCACATTAATAAAAGAAAGGACAAGAACCACATGATCCTCTCAATAGATGCAGAAAACGCATTTGACAAAATACAACATTCTTTCTTAATAAAAACTCTCAAGAAAGTCAGGTTAGAAGGAACATAAACATCATAAAAGCTATATGTGAAAAGCCCACAGCTAATATCATCCTCAATGGGGAAAAACTGAGAGCTTTCCCCCTGGGATCAGGAACATGACAGGGATGTCCACTCTCACCACTGTTGTTTAACACAGTGTTGGAAGTCCTAGCATCAGCAATGAGACAACAAAATGAAATAAAAGGCATCAGAATTGGCAAAAAAGAAGTCATACTTTCACTCTTCACAGACGACATAATACCCTACATGGAAAACCTGAGACTCCACCAAAAGACTCCTAGAACTGATACATGATTTCACCAGTAGCTGGGTACAAAATCAATGTACAAAAATCGGTTGCATTTTTATACACCAATAATGAAGCAACAGAAGGAGAAAACAAGGAATCGATCCCATTTACAATTTCACCAAGAACCATAAAATATCTAGGAATAAATCTAACCAAAGATGTAAAAGATATGTATGCTGGAAACTATAGAAAGCTTATGAGGAAATTGAAGAAGACACAAAGAAATGGAAAAATATTCCATGCTCATGGATTGGAAGAATAAATATTGTTAAAATACCAATACTACCAAAGAAATCTACACATTCAATGCAATCCCAATAAACATTGCACCAGCATTCTTCTCAAAGCTAGAACAAACAGTCCTAAGATTTGTATGGAACCACAAAAGACCCTGAATAGCCAAAGTAATATTGAAGAAGAAAACCACAGCAGAGGCATCACAATCCCAGACTTTAGCCTCTGCTACAAAGCTGTAATCAAGGCAGTATGGTATTGGCACAAAAACAGACACATAGACCAATGGAATAGAATAGAGAACCCAGAATTGGACCCACAAATGTATAGTCAACTAATCTTTGACAAAGCAGGAAAGAATATCCAATGGAAAAAAAGACAGTCTCTTTAGCAAATGGTGCTAGGAGAACTGGACAGCAACATGCAGAAGAATAAAACTAGACCACTTTCTTACATCACACACAAAAATAAACTCAAAATGGATGAAAGACCTAAACATGAGACAGGAAACCATCAAAACCCTAGAGGAAAAAGCAGGCAACAACCTCTTTGACCTCAGCCACAGAAATTTCTTACCTGGCACATCTCCAACGGCAAGGGAATTAAAAGCAAAAATGAACTATTGGGACCTCATCAAGATAAAAAGCTTCTGCACTGCAAAGGAAACAATCAACAAAACTAAAAGGCAACTGACAGAATGGGAAAAGATATTTGCAAATGACATATCAGACAAAGGCCTACTATCCAAAATCTATAAAGAACTCACCAAACTCCACTCCCAAAAAACAAATATTCCAGTGAAGGAATGGGCAAAAGACATGAATAGACACTTCTCCAAAGAAGACATCCAGATGGCCAACAGACACATGAAAAGATGCTCAACGTCACTCCTCATCAGGGAAATACAAATCAAAGCCACACTGAGACACCATCTCACACCGGTCAGAGTGGCTAAAATGAACAAATCAGGAAACTATAGAAGCTGGTGAGGATGTGGAGAAACAGGAACCCTCTTGCACTGCTGGTGGGAATGCAAACTGGTGCAATCTCTCTGGAAAACAGTGTGGAGGTTCCCCCCAAAATTAACAATAGATCTACCCTATGGCCCTGCAATAGCATTACTAGGAATTTACCCAAGAGATATAGGAGTGCTGATGCATAGGGGCACATGTACCCCAATGTTTACAGCAGCACTTTCAACAATAGCCAAATTATGGAAAGAGACTAAATGTCCATCAACTGATAAATGGATAAAGAAGATGTGGTTTATATACACAATGGAATACTACTTGGCAATGAGAAAGAATGAAATCATGCCATTTGCAGTAATGTGGATGGAACTGGAAGGTATTCTGCTGAGTGAAATAAGTCAGTCAGAGAAGGACAGACATCATATGTTTTCACTCATATGTGGATCTTAAGAAACTTAACATAATACCATCGGGGAAGGGAAGGGGAAAAAATTGTTACAAAGAGGGAAGGAGGGAGGCAAACCACAAGAGACTCTTAAATACAGGTAACAAGCCGAGGGTGGATGCGGGGGTGGTGGAGAGGGTAAAATGGGTGATGGGCATTGAGGAGGGCACTTATTGGGATGAGCACTGGGTGTTGTACATAAGCCAATTTGACAATAAATTCTATTTTTAAAAATAAGTACTTTCTAGAACTCTTGATTTCCAGACGTCTGCCTTCATACAGTATATCATCTTCCTTTTGCACTGGTACTGAAAGGTACAAGTATCACTTACATCAAAAGTCAAGTATGTTACATCGGAATTGGTATCATAAAGGTGAAAAGACTCAATCTGACCATGAATATATTCTAATCCAAATGCCAATAACTGAATTATTACAAACTCTAAAACACAGGATAAAATATTTCTAAGATTTAGTTCTCTGCGGTCCTTTGCACTGGATAATTCCTTTACTTAGGAACAACTATTTTGCCACCATATTATTCTGAATTTGAATGAAGAATATTATAATGAAAAGCCTACTCTTCAACGTATTCTGGTGACACGAAACAGCTATTTTCCTGCATTTTCTGTTGAATCTATATGCCTTGAGACAAATGAAAAAGAATGCTTCAAACTAAGAATAGAAAAGTAGATGCATAGAAAATATAATGAGCAAAGAGAAGCCAATTAAAAGGGCCCCTGGAAATTTCTTCCAGTTAGTGCTTTAGAAGGAAAATTTACTACAGGATAGCAGAGATACAAAGATAAATAAAACATGATTTCTGTCTTCAATCTTCACAGATTTTTAAACTTTTATCTGGAAATGAAGTTTCCTATTTATCAAAGTGCAAACCATCCTAAAAGACGCCTGGCAATTGTCCATTAATCAAAGCAAGCTCTCCTCTCCCCAGAAAATATAGCATGCCCTGTCTTTTGTTGGTAGAGCAGGGCAAGAGATATCTGGTTTCCTTTGCCACTTAAACTCTCTTACTTGGCCTGGTAAGGAAGGAAACTAAATCCACTGGGTGATACCCATAAAATACTAGCACTGGAGGATACTTCAGAGAATCTATTCAGCTACCTCATTGGCTATATGAAGAAACAGAAGGAAACCAAGACCAAGAGAAGTTAAATGACTTTCTCAAAGTCACATAGTTATTTAGTAACAGTGGAAGGGACTAATACCTATTTTTTTACTTATGCCAAAAAATTTTCATCCAAGGGCTTCAATTATTCACTTTTCCTAGACTCATATTATCATAAACAGTTGGCTGCTAACTGCATGTTTCATTAAAATTAGCAAGTAATATCTACTCATAGATGGCTTCCAGAGAGATCTTACCAAACATAATGCTAATCATGCTATTCCCCTGCTTTAAAAATCCTCTTATCTCCAAAAAAAGAAAATTTAACACAGGACAAACACAGGTTCTTTCATGCATGACCCCCAAGCCTAGACTTCCAGATCTCCTACCTTAGACTTTATATTTCAAAAACATCAAATTGCTTGTATTCTCAAAATGAAAAAGATTGTTTGACACTGCCTTGCTTTGCACAGGCTCCTCCCCTCACCTGACATGCTCTTCTCCCACTTCTCTCACTTCTCTGAAGCTTTCAGAAAGAGCTTCTACTCATCCCTTAAAACATCTCTTTCCTAAAGACTATCCATTCTAACCTTTCAAGATGGAATTAATCACAGCCTCCCTTGTACTTCCAACATTCTGTGTTGTTAAATTAATCACATTGCTTAGCAATTATCCTCTCTCCATTTCTCTCTCTTATGGACTATGATGCCTCAAGGGGACAGCCTGTAGCCTTGAGTCTTTACATCCCCAGATGCAAGCACATAAGAAGTGTTCAATTAATATTTCTTGAATAAATAAATGGGATGAGGCTAAAACAGGTGTCATTATTTCTTTTTGTCTATAACAGAGAGATCTAGTACAAAATACAAATGACAACGATCAAGCTAAAGATTAACATTTGCAATTATTGTCCATTTTAAATCAGCAGAAAAAATATTTAAGACCTGATTTGTGGAAAAGGGGTTGCAGCAAAGACAACAATCTATATACAACGTGCATTGATTTAAGCAGTTGTGTTGTTTTTGTTTTTTGGTTTTTTTGAAAGAAAACCTTTCTTGGAACAGGTGACCTTTATTACCACTTTGCTCTAATTGCAAATACTTTTAGTACCTGATGCCTATTAATTTGTCATCCCTGCCAGGAGCAAAGCCAAGAAACCACAACAAAAGAAAAATAGACCTTTAAATGCCGGCAATAAAGAACTGGTTCTGAGTAACAATTACCTCGGGTAATGCAAGAACACTAAGTAGCCAGTACAGTTCACTAAATAAATTTCATTCTTAATTATGGAAAATAAGAAGGGTAAAATAAAAACTTCATCATTCATTGTACATTATAGGAATCCAAAGGGAAGTATAGATTACTTCATTTTATTTTATGGAACAGAACAGTCAGTTTCACAGAGGCAATCTCACCCAGCAGAAAGGGCCCTGTCTGCATATTCATTAAAATCTGTGTGCAATCAAGGGGCAGAGGATCCAGACATAATCTGCCAACAACTCTCTCAAGCCATTCTGGAGGTCACTCCAATGATAGCAAGTCAATGGAGCTAAAGAAATATCTAGCTAGTGCTTAATTCTTCCTGAAAATGGATGGGACGTTAAATTTGACAAATAAATAAAATATTTGTAAATATCCATATTGCTTTGGTGATACAGTATACCGGAAGATAATATTCTAGGCATGTAGTTATACTCCTGAAGTGAAAGTTCTTATGGGTTCTTGACTTTGGTGATTTCAAACCCACTGACTGGTCATGGGATCACTTACCCACTCCTAGAGCTAAGGACAAGGGGACTAGAGAGAGGCAGTGTTCAAACCCATCCCATTAAATAGCTCAGGCAGGAAATAGGGGGTTTCCTGAAGAAAAATTAGAGGGCTGTTACCAGAAGAGAGAATGGATGAAAGGATGTTGGGCAGGTGAAAACACACAGTGTACATTTCACAATCTGAGAAAGTTAAGAACTGCTAAACATGGGCCAAGGAACAAGGAAATAACAACAAGCACCTCAGGTACTTCAAGTCTGCTGAAACAACATGTAGATTTATCCCATGAGTATCAGGAGAACAGAACTAGGGCCAAAAGGTAGCACTTTAAAGAGGCAGCTTCAACTTAAGATAAGGAAGAAATTTATCACAAGAGATGTTTAAAAATAAGTAGGCTGCCCTGAGAAGTGGGTTTCCCATGCTGAAAGGGCCAAGCAGAGATGCTTCCTCCAAGGGCCTTGACCCCATCTCTCTCGACTTAGAGGGAAATCTTTGCTCTGCCTTCTCTTCTCACCCTTTTATGTTCTTCCCCACGGACAGAGGACAGATTCAATGCTCATGTTTAGCCAAGGCTGTCTCTAGACTCTCTTTCAGAGCTGCCTATACACAGATGGCATGCATTCTTCTCCCTACTCCTGCTTCTCTGTGGGAGTGCTCCCAGGATAGATGCTGACCCTATGGGGTGAGAAGTCCAGTTACCTGATTACATAGACTGCATCTGGGAAGTAAGCTCAATCCAGGAGATAAGAAACAGGAAGCCCACTTTGATCACATGATTCTGAACCAACTTTGCCAGTATTAGACTTTGATTCTTCTCTGACTTCTATATATCTTTCTCAAGTGTTTCAGAATTTAAAAGGAAGAGGAACGTGGGGCTCCTGGATGGCTCAGTCAGTTAAGTATCTAACTCTTGATTTGGGCTCAGGTTGTGATCCCATAGTTCATGAAATCAAGCCCCACATTAGGCTCCATGCTGACAGCATTAAGCCTGCTTAGGATTCTCTCCCCCCTTCTCTCTCTGCCCCTCTCCCATTCGTTCTCTCACTCTCTCTCTCAAAATAAATAAATAAACCTTAAAATTTTTAAATTAAATTAAAAACCAAAGGAAGGGGAATGTGATTAATTGGCTCCCTTAAATTCTAACATTTCTCAGAAGGGATTCCAACATGGACTAGGAATGGTTTTGGAAGGGGGATGTTGTTTGACATCAGTAGAATTCCTTCTACTCTTATAGAAGTCAAGAAAGGTCACTGAAATAACCAACATTATTGGCACATATTTATTACTCAAAAATAGTCTAAGACTTCTACCTGATGACAGACCACTAGAAAATCTAGCATCCTTCTTTTATTAAGAACTGACACTATTTGCTGCAGGCAGCATGATTTAATGGAATTCACTGTCTCTGAATGCAGAAAACCTGATTCCTACCTTACCTAACAGCCATACGGCAGTTATCAAGTAACCCTGTGCTCTACTTACCCTTTGCATGAAATAAAGTAATAATGACAATGTTTTACTACAGTGTTGGAGAATTGCTGATTGGGTGCTTAGTATTTATAAAATATTCATAATATGTTAAATGCTTAATAGGAATTTTTAACTTCTAAAAGTGGACAGGTTATTATTAAAAAATGATTTGCTATGTTCTCAGACTAAATTCGGGGAAAATATGATGCATGCAACGGATCTAAACTATCCAAAGTAATCTTAAAAAGAAGAATAAATTAGGAGGATTTACAGTACCTGACTTCAAGACTATTAAGCTACGGCAATCAAGACAATACCTAACTGGCATGGTAATCAACCAATTAATCACTGGAACAGAATAGAGAAAAGAAACAGAAACATTCCTTTAATTTTTTTAATGTTTATTTATTTTTGAAGGAGAGAGAGAGAGCATGAGTGGGGAAAGAGCAGAGAGAGGGAGACAGAATCCAAAGCAGGCTCCAGGCTCTGAGCTGTCAGCACAGGGCCCGATGCAGGGCTTGAACTCACAAACCGTGAGATCATGACCTGAGCCGAGTTGGATGCTTAACTGACTAAGCCACCCAGGCGCCCCTCCCTTAATTTTTGATAAAGACAATCTAATAGGGAAAGAAATGTCAGAGCAAATGTTGCTATAATAACTGGATATCCATATGCAAAAAAAATGCACTTTGACCTCTACTTCACACCAAATACAAAAACTAATTTGAAACAGATTGCATGCTTATCATAAAAGTTAAATAATAAAGCTTTTACAACAAAAGGTAGGAAATATCTTCAACACTTGGAGGTAACTCGAGGTTTCTTAGGCAAATCTTTCCAATAAAAAATGGGTAAGATTTCAACAGATCCATCATTAAAGCAGTTTTATGAAAGGCCAGTAAACACGTCTGCATTCTCATTAGAGAAATACAAATTTAAAATCCCAATGAGATGTCATTTTACATCCATCAAGACGACTGAAACTAAAAAGACTGAAAACACCAAATGTTGACCTGGATATGAAACAACCAAAACTCTTCTACAGTGCTGGTGGGAATATAAAATGGTACTTCCAGCGGTATGCAGGAGCGGGCTTGCACTGGCCCCAAGAATCAATCGTGTACACTCTTCCCATCTTATCCCTCAACAACTTCACATTGGCAGCTTACAATTGGCCATGGTGGAAGTATTTACACCATGGAATTGGCAGTTTTGCACTTAGTGTTATGAGTGATCCTTTCTCCCCCTCCTCTTCCTCTTCCTCCTCCTCTCCCTCTCCCTCCTCTTCCTCTTTTTTCTTCTTGTTCCTCTTCTTCGTCTTCTCTTTCTCCTTCTTCTCCCCCTCCTCTTTCTCATTTTTCTTTTTTGGAGAGCCAGTTGATAGAGCACACTACTAGATACAGCCATTTGGGGATGATTTATGGCAGTTTCCTATAAAACTAAATCTATAACTCCTCTCTGACCTAACAATTCCACCAAAATAAAAATAAAATCTCTACAGGAATGTTCATAGCAGCTTTATTCATAATAGCTAAAACCTACAAATAGTCCAGGTGTCCCTTAATAGGAGAATGGACAAACTATGGTATAGTCATACATAGACTAGTTCTCAACAAGACAAACAAAAGAACACTAACATGAATGAATCTCAAAAACATGATGTTGAGTGCCTCAAGTCTTATACAAGAGTATATGCTGTATGATTACCTTTATATAAAGTTACATTACAGGCAAACTTATCTAAGGTTTGAAAAAAAAAAACAGAGGTGGGGTAGGGGTGGGGGTGTGGGCAAGGACTGACTAGGAAGGAGCATGAGGGTACTTTTTGGGTCATGATAATGTTCCATAATTTAATAAGGATTTGGGTTAAACAAGTACAAGCCTTTGTCAAAACTCAGTGACTATATACTTAAGATTTGGGCATTTCACTCTACGTCCATTACCTCAAAAGAAAAATATGTAAACAAATAATGAATTTTATGATTTACTTGCTGAAATGTTTAGGGGAAGTCACGGCTGCAACTGACTTTGAAATTCATCACAAGAATAAGATCGGTGGACAGATATAGAGGTTAGAGGGATAGAGAGATGGGTAGAAATACAATAAAGAAATATAATGAAATGTTAATGGGAGAATCTAAAACATGGGCATGGGTGTTCACTATAAAATTCTTTAACCGTTCTATGTGTTTGAAAATTTTCATAATAAAATATTGGAGAAAATCAGTAAAAGATAAAATTTACAGTTCTTATTTACTGAGTGTTTGCCACGGCCAAGTGCTATGCTAAAAGCTTTATAAGCATCATCTAATCCTGTAAGTTAGATGCCGTTATCAATTTCATTTTACTAGTAATTAAACTAAGTCGTAAAGAAATAAAGTTACTTGCCCAAGGTCACATAGCAAGTAAATGAAGAAGGACCCCAGCTCAGGCCTTCTCTTAACTGTACATTATAGAAATTTCCTTTCTGTGTAGAAGAAACAGAAGGAGAAAAACAGAACAAAAAAAAAAAAATCAAAAAGGAAAGCAATCCCAATTGGTAACAAACAAGAGACAGAAATATTTGGGCAGAGTCCCTGCTCTACCACTTTTTAAGATTAAACTATGAGCAGGACTGGCTACATAATTCGCAGAGCTTGGTGCAAAATAAACAAAAAGTATTCCTTGCTCAAACATTACTAAGAACTTCAAGAAGGTGACAGACAGCAGGGCCCTGAAGCAAGCACAGGGCTCTTCTGAGACCCCATACTGTGTGACCACACAAGTCGCACACCCACACCGTGGGCACAGAGTCCAAGAACAAAAAGTGCTCAATCTAATTAGGATGACTACGAGTTCCTCAACTAATCCAACAGCCCTTTCTGTGGCCACATTCTTTTTCCTGTCTCCCCCTCCTGGAGCGTTTTTATACCCAAAAAGCAGAAAAGGTGAGTTCAAACCTTAGTGGTCATGGTGTCTAAATACCGAAGCTGCCGTAAGGCTCCACAAAAGACTGTTTTATGTGCTTGCTAAAATTGAGACACCTTAGTCATAGAAGGTACTGATCTTCCTCTTCAATTGGTCATCACAGACGCAGTGGGGAAATGGTGATGGATCATCCAACAGGAGTAAACAGGTTTCAAAGAGGTAGGCTTTGTCACCAGTGGAATGAATCGGTTATCCATCATTCCTGTCCAACTGCAAAACTGACCGGGCAGTCAGAGAATGTCTCCTCCATTTATGTAGCTGCCTTTTACCCTCAGGATTTCTAACCAAAGAGCTCATTTGTACTTTAGAAAAGGGAGACTATGGCACCAAGTGAAAGTACTTAAAAAAAAATAAAGCTCCCATCCATTTTCAGGCCACGACGATTCAGCAGTGGCTTAGCTGCTTCCTGCCTGGGCTGTCGCTGTAATCACTAATTCTCAGACAGACATAAAACACAGTAGTTTCGCTATGGATAATAGGCTGTTCATCCACTGAAAAGACTTCTATATTTTTTCACGTACTGTACAAAATGCTTCCTTTCGACTAGAATCAAAATGACAAATCCTTTTACATTGGAGTTTTGCTGGCTGCCTCAGGAAGCTGAAAAAATACTGTCACCAGAGAATAACTGGAGGATTTTAAGAAGCCCCAGCTAAGGAAAGATGTGGGAGATGCGACTGGCCTTCCTTTTCATTCTGCACCAGACACTGCAAGGGTTATTCAAATTAGAATGATCACCCCGTAAGCTTTGATAACTCTACATTCAAAAATGATTTCCCAAATTACTAAACTTAAGACCCCCTATTTAAGAAAGGCCACCAGAAGATGCAGCATAACAATGGGTTGTTTTGAGGATTTCCAGAAAGCCCTTAATTTTAAAAGAGAGAAACCACTTAAATTGGGAATGGGGGAAATCTGCTGATTCCCTAGCAATTTCTGGGGCTGCTGCCTCATTAAAGGCTACGAAAGCCACTTTGCAAAATGCAGAAAGCCACATGCTTCCATGGTGACTGAAAGGTTCGGCTGCATTCCTTCTGCAATGTGAAAAATACTCTGCATTTTTAGCAAAAAGAGATTCACCTCTCCTTTGCAGACTTTGCCTTCAACATGTCTAGAAATATGTCAAGAAATTCCACCTCACAGGGATGGCTGGGCTGACCTGTTTGAATCAAAGTCTCTCATATCTTAGTAGGAGCTAAGAACAAGGATAGGTAAAATCAGCATGGGTTTTTAATTTGAAGACTCTGCCAGCATTAGGGTAACTGCATCCAGTGAATCAAATCACTAGAATGAAGACTAGGGTGGATTTCCTGCCAAGCGTGTTTACAGCACAGATCAATGCACACCAACTGTGGAGTGGCATGTTAAGATGGCTGGAGACATATGTACGTATTTATAACTTCAGCTACCTCCGAGCAAAGTCAACCTCTCCCCCCAAATAAAGTAAACGAATGGATAATTTAGCAGGACTGAGATGCAGTAGATAATGTGTCTGACTACACAAAAACCAGTTGTTCACTACTCTTGCTTTTAGTTAGAGACTCAGTGATGTCTTCAGAAACCACTTATCTTTTTTTTTTTTTAATTTACTGATATTACTGTTGTCAATTAATCTATGCTGGAAGGCAGTGGGAATAGCATCATTTTACTAAGATGGGGAAATATCTATTTTTTAAATAAATATGGTGACCTCGGGGCACCTGGGTGGCTCAGTCGGTTGAGCGGCCGACTCTTGATTTTGGCTCAGGTCATGATCTCACAGTTCATGAGATGGGGCCCCGCATCAGGCTCTGCACTGACAGCATGAAGCCTGCTTGGGATTCTCTCTCTCTCTCCTTCTCTCTCTGCCCCTCCCCTGCTCACTCACACACTCTCTCTCGCTCTCTCAAAATAAATAAAGTCTTTTAAATAAACAGATCTGAAATCCATACTTCTAATATTTTAAACATATCACCATATGCATCTCCCAGTTATTCTCCAAAGTGCTAAATGGGGATGAGCTTTGAGATCAACTAAACCGGGTTTGAATCCTGCCTCCATCAGTTAGCAGTTAGTGGTGAGATTCAGAGCAAGCAAGTACTTATAAGGCCAAAAACCTTGGTATTCCCTCTTGTACAATGGGAGGGAATGATACTATCTCATTGGTATGTTGTGAAGATTGAGTAGGAGAACGTATGTAAGACATCCAGCGCAGGCCTCACATAGAAGGTGTTAAACACACATGTGGGTTGCTTCTCACTGCCTCCTTCCCTTCCCGTCACCAAGTCGTGGAACTGCACTTGAGCTGCCCGCACTTGCATGCTAATGACAGCCTGAAGGTGGCTTGAGAGCCGTTTTAACAACCTCAAGTTATTCTACTTGTTAGGAGTTACAGTGAATAATACATACAACTTGTTCATCATCCAGAAGGCTTTCGCATTGGAAAATCCCATTAGCAGCTTTGCATAACAAAAGGTTTACATAGGAGCCTCCAAAAAAAGGTTCATCACTCAGCTTAAAATACAGTATGTCATATTTTTGCCTTTCAAACAAGTCCCAATGAAGTGCCCAACTGCCTTTCACCAACATTTAATCCATATTTCTCTCTAATAGATATTACTAATTTGCAAGATTCCTCTTCAGAAAAAGTGAAGTGCTCAGGCCCGAAGGCCAGACTTCCTGGGTTGGAATCTGGGCTTCTCCGCTCTGTGAAGTGTGTGAACTTGACAAAGATTTGACCCCTTTCTGACCTTGGTTTTCACGACTGTAAATGGAGACAACTGCAGTATTTTCACCTTATCAAGTTGTTGGATTATGTCAGTTTATGATGTAAATCACAAATGGCCTGACCCAAAGTACGAGTGCAAATACTACTGTTTTCAATCTAACTAACACATTGGGTAGTATTCTTTCTGGGGACCAGAAGATTGGGCTGTTTTCCTCAAACAGAATATGGACATCATCTTTCTCAGAAAGTCAATGTCTCCATCTGATGCCCTACAGATCACTAGGAGGATAGAAATAGGAAGCGGGGAGTGGAAAGTGAAACTGAAGATATCCACAGATCTTCTCTGACTGAAAGGCATATCCCAATCTCTCTCTCTCTCTCTCTCTCTCTCTCTCTCTGACACACACACACACACACACACACACACACAAATAACATTTAGACCAAATACCTCCTCCTAGAGAGAAAGCACTTGAAGACAGAGAGATTAAGTGACCAACCCAAATTCCCTATTTGTTTCAATTTAATGAGAAAAAAAATATGAAGTACTTAAAATGGCCCCTTTACTAATGACGATTTCCAAAACTAAGTGACCAAGTTCTAGAAGATCTCTTCTGATTTCTGGGTCAAAGTCAGGTGACTTAGAGCTGTACTTCTGAAACCTTAATTTTACATGGGCTTCTACTGCATTAAACATAGATTCTGATTAAGCAGATTGGGTAGACCTTGAGATCCTGCATTTCTAACAAGCTTGGGGTGATACCAATGCTGCTGGTCAGCAGAGCAAATTTTGAGAAGAACAGATTCAAAGGCCCACTCCAATATAGTCTTTTAGTCACACCTGCAAGTTTCTTTCCTAAGAGAAAACAACCAATACCCAAAGAAAACTGGCCTGTATAAATCTTTGGCTAGAAAGATTGCTTACTTTGGGCTTTCAATATTTGTATGGAATGTTGCTCACTTGGTGAGAATATACTGCTAATGGGGCTCTAGGGCTTGAACTTGACTTCATCAGCCATTACTCATTATAGTCCACTTTCTAAAATATTGACTGAGTGACTCTTTTGTGTGCAACGCTGTTCCAGGAATTCAGGAAAGAAGCCATATTCAAAACAAAGGTCTTACTCTCACAGAACTTGCACTCTAGTGAGGGAGGCAATAAACAAGGAGCCAAGTAAATAAACAGCATGCCAGGGAGTGATGATGCTATAGAGAAAAATAATACAGAGCAAAAGAGACGACTGCCATAGCAGGGTATGTATTTAACACAAGATAGTCAGAAAAGGCCTCAATAGTAAGTTGGCATTTGTACAGACACCTTAAGGAAATGAGTGATGGAACTATGTGGCTATGTTGGGGAAGAGCATAAAAGGCAGGAACAGCAAGTTCAAAAATTGAAGCTGGCAATAAAAGAGTCAGGTCCTGGGAATTAGAAACAAGGGGCAGAGTAGTAGATGACGTAATGTTTTGAGTTGTGTTGCATATTACTTTGAGTTAAAATCACACCAAAGTGAAAACAGGAACAAAACAATACTATAATAATTTTTCTAACGTATGATGAAAATTAACTTTTGACAAGGAGAACACTTATTATCAGTGGGCTTTAGTTAGAACCCAATGGTAGATCACCCTCTCTACTAGAAAAACAGATAAACCAGTGCCCTCCCAACAGTGGTTACAAGAGGAAAAGTAATAAGGTCTTTAACATGAGAATAATTCCAAACGGTTAGGTAATTACTGAGGTACTTTGGAGTATGGGAAAGTGAGTGCTTTTGTCATTTGGTCAATGGGGTATTACAAATTAGTTTGTCTATCAAAATTATCCCTTCTAATGGATGCACCTGACTAAATGCATATCCATCCAAATGTGCACCTGGAGAATTGTGAACAGAAAGCTTGCTATGCAGCCAGAGCTTCCGCCGTCAGTTCCAATAAGCACAGATGTGTCCCTGAGTGAACATTCAGATATTCATATTGGTGAGATCGCATATTCAAAAAGTATGTGGACCACTGTTCCTGGAATCCACGTTCTCCCAGAAGACTCAAATGAATACCAATGTGGATATACCACAAATCGCAAATGTATGACAAGCCTGCCCGCACCATTTCTGCACTGTGCTACACTCTCCAGGGAACAGCCTGCACCAACAGGAGGGGGTCAGGGAGAGGAGAGGAGAGAGGAGAGGAGAGGGGAGGGGAGGGGAGCGGAGGGGAGGGGAGCGGAGGGGAGGGGAGGGGAGGGGAGAGGAGAGGAGAGGAGAGGAGAGGAGAGGAGAGGAGAAGAGAAGAGAAGAGAAGAGAAGAGAAGAGAAGAGAAGAGAAGAGAAGAGAAGAGAAGGAGCCCAGGGCAATGGCAGGACAAGAGCAAAGGGTGACCATAGTTACAGCCAAGTTCTGTGTACCACTTTAGTTGTGTGGAACTTGAACTTTATGCCCACCACTGATCAGGCATTATCTCATCTATGTATAGACAGATGCTCAAGGGTCTCCCATCTTAAAAAAAAAAAATCTTCTTTACTTGGTTTCCCATCACAGTTAAAATAAAACCCAAATTCCTTTCCATAGCCTCAGAAGCCTACCTGACATGAACCTGGACCTTTCCCACCTTTTCCCTCAGGTATTTCATTCCAGTCACACTAGCCTCAGGCTTTTCTAGGAGCAAACCAAGAACATTCCTTCCTCAGGACTTTTGCAAAAGCTGTTCCAACAGCCAGCCAAGCTTCCAACAAACATCCACAGGGCTCATTCCCTTGCTCCATATTCAAATGTCACCTCTTCAGAGAGGCCATACTTGCCTTGCTATCTAGGATAGAACCCACATGACTCCATCATCCCCCTCCTTCATTGTTCCTCATGCCACTGGCATAAGATATTACCAGATATTTGTTTAGTGCCTGACTCCCCCATGGAATGTGGCTGGATGTTGGTTCTAGAGCATCCTTAGGATCTAGAAACACCAGGCACACATTTGTTATCCAAGAAGTATGTGATGAGTGAACAACTGAATGAATAAATGAATAAACTTAATTCCTTGATACATACTACACTGGATTTCTGTGTATGTTTTATCAAAATAGTGACTGCAGGTCTATGTTCACTCTCCAAGCATACGCTTCCTTCATTGACTGATACGTTTTTCAAACTAAAAGAGAAAAAAGATGATACAGATATTAGTGCACAAAACAACACACTGGAAGAAAGAGAAGAAAATAGAGCAGAACCAGTTCCCCCAGGAATGTAGCCAAGATAGATAATCTGAAACAATAGACTAAATAAGCAACCTAAGAGGATCACCAAGAAGGACAAGACAAACGAATACCACGGTTGCAAAAATGTTTTCCAAGTTGCATAAATAATAACTTAGCAAGAGGAAGCGCTCAGTGGATGTTAGATGAAGAGGCTAGTGATAGCGTAGGATAGGAATTACTTGGTCAATCTTCATAATCTATATAGCCCAAAACAGAAATCCAAATAATTTTTTTCACAAGGACGATTACACTACAAATACAATTTTCATGACTGATGGCTAAATATTCTTAACATCATTGATTCTTTTCAGAGGACCCTATGTTCCAGTTCTAAGCGACAACTTTTATTTATTCAATCATAAGCTATTATGTGGTCGTAAATTTAAATGCTCACAGGAGTCGGGCAGCCAGTGTAAAGGAGGAAGTCTGGCTGGGACTTCACGGAGATGGCCTGCCACGTGCCTCCTGATGGGACAGCAGCTACTCTGTTTTAGCCAAGGTGAGCACCTGTGTTGTTGGGAGACCTGGATTTTCCGGGAGCATTTCTTGATTTTTATTGTTGGCAATGAATTCATACATTTTATAAAAGCCATGCACACAAAACACATTTGCAGGCTTCAGTGTGTGATCTCTGATGAATTATTCAAATATTAAAAACAACTGGAAGAACAGATATAAATATATCTACTTTCCAGCCATCTGACCAAATTCCATAAAAATATTTGCTGTCAACACAAACCCAGGTCTTTGTTAGTTTTAAGTGAGGGAAACTTTGAGGGAAATCTGAGAGTCTCGCATGAGATAGCAAGTAAGGGATTTATAAATGAGACATTAGTGATAAAATGATTTCATTTTTATCCACAGACTCTTAAGGTCTCAATCACATTTGAATGACATAATTCAGTTATCAGGTATTCGTTAAATAATCACCAGATTCTGATTAACATATGAAGCACTTTTAAAGCAAAATAAAGATGTGGCTGGCCTACTTACTATCTAATCTGATGGTTTGACTAAGAAACAAGCTTACAACTAACATATAAAACATATAAGTATTTGTGGTTTCGCTATTTGCAAATAACTCCTAAAGGGCCATGGCATGCAGAGATCCATCAGCTCATTGACAATGAACATGGTGAGTGGACCCAGCAATGGCCTAGCATGGGCATCTCACTGCAGTTTACTGCATCATAATCACACACAAAAAAATCTTTACTAAGCGTCTAAAAGGGGTTCATTTAATTTTTCAGTCATACTTTATTGCACTCTGTGATCAAATTTAAATGTCACTCCATTAACAGCACATTGGGAGATTTATATAAGCATTAGTGTTTTCCTCATGGATACGAAGATGTACCTCACCTGTTTACACCCAGTGAAAGCAGCCCTTACCTCAATGAAGACCCCCTGTGCTGGGAGGCTTCCCCACCCTCCCAAACTCTCAGTTTCCACCTGGCTTCACCATTTCAATCTGCATGTGGGTCCTGGCTTCTGCTTGCCTCTCAATCTAGTCCCTCACCATCATGCCTGCAAAATGCAGCCATCCCTTTCTGGACTTCCTAGCTCAGCCTGCAGGCCTGATGGGACACTGCATCAGGTTAGGTCTTATTGCAGACAATAGATACTGCTATAGCTTGTTTAAGCAAAAACATATTTCATTGCCAGGTATTAGGTGCTTAGCAAATTCAGTAGAAGCAATGGAGAGATAGACTAAGTTAAGCTTCCAAGAACAGCTCCCATAATCACATAGCCTCTGTTACAATCTAAAAAACTTCTGTCACCTGTGCTGAAGCACAGCCTATCAGAGACCTGCTGATGGGACCAAGCTTCCTCCATCAGCATGGGAGAGCCCAACGGCTGCAGAAGCCAATGTAATCAGGAAGGTGAGACCTCACACTTTGCCTCTTGTTCCTTTTCTACATCAAGTCACTTACTAGTGATCCCAGAGGAGAAATCCAGATCATACCTGGGAGAGAATCTCCAAAGTTATAACCTTCTGGCCTCTCCTGTAGTGGAGAGCATAGTAAAGGGAGCATGGAATAGAGGTCCAAAGTAGCAGTCCACAGAAAACGCTATAGGTTCCCTGCCAGGGATTATATTTCTGTGGTTCTCATTATAATTACTGTTTGTTTTTGGGTTTTGGTTTTTGGTTGTTGTTGTCGTTTTGGTGAGAACCTTTGTATCTCTGAAGAGAAAATCAAGCTAATCACCAGTAGAAAAATACTAATGCCTGGCATTGCAAATGTAATGGACATTTATTGGTCAACTAAGAGAAGGTACAGGACCACTTGAAGACTATCCTAGTAGCTTCCCTTGATAAAGTGGGCAAGTGGAATGTTCTATTCCCTGAGATGGGATACAGAAAACCCTTATGTCTAAGGGTCAAAAAATTGGAGGTACCAGGGGCCTGGGAAAGAAGGGGAACTCTGGGTTCATAAAATGGTAGATTCCTAACCCTAATGTAAGAAATGACAAGCCCATGCAAGCTACTACCTTGATGTCAGCACTCACCATCCTGCCCACAGCAGGAAAGGCCATTCATTAATTCTCCTGGCCTTCATGAGATGGGGATCATTGTGGATGTCCCAAGACCCGGAAAAATGTCTATCCCCTCACTAGGGCATAGCACTCGGGTGTACACTAAGCTGATACTCCTATGAAAGTGATGAAATTCACATAACTCTGCTTACTGAGACCATGGTATCAACTCTACCTGGTTCCACCGCTGTCCTAAAATTTTCCCAGTATATTTCTGATAAGATTCTTTAGAGAGTTCTTTTGGAATGCTTTCATTCATCTTAATAGTCTTTTTTTTTTTTTTAATGTTTATTTATATTTGAGAGAGACAGACAGACAGTGTGTGAGCAGGGGTGGGGCAGAGAGAAACAGAGACAGAATCTGAAGCAGGCTCCAGACTGAGCTGTCAGCACAGAGCCTGATGTGGGGCTCAAACTCGTGAACCGCAAGATCATGACCTGAGCCAAAGTCAGAAGCTTAACCAACTGAGCCACCCAAGCACCCTCCATTCTTCTTAAAACTCTGTTCCCACTTCTGCTCCATTCCTCTCTTAACATAGTCTTTCTTATGCAAACGACTTCCTTCAACTTCCCTCCCCTCCCCCATTTTCTCTAGCTCAGTTTCCTACACCTTCCTAGCTAGTGCCAATTTCTCTTCCCCTTCTAGTTCTTCAAGCGCACAGGTCAACGTCTGTTTTTTATAAGCAAACCTTTACTGGAACACAGCTACACTCATTCTTTTATCTATCATGTACAGCTGCTTTCACACTGTGATGGCAGAGTTTAGTAACAGTACCTGGCCCCCAAAGCCTAAAATACTTGCTATCCAGCCCTGTACAGAAAAGTTTGCTGACCACTGTTTTGGAGGATCTATCCCCTTCTACCTTCTGAAAATTCCTCTTATCAATGTCTCCTTTCTCTCTTTATCTTCAACCTCTCTGTGTCCATGGTTTCCTTCTCTTCAACCTGCAACATTTACATCGTCATTCAGTCATTCTGCAACAAACCCCAGTTGAACACCTACTAAGTGTCAGGTATGAGACACAATCCCAGTCTTCAAGCCACTTATGGTCTAGTAAGGAAAAGCAAATATGTAAGCAGCCAGGTTTCCTTGAGTATTTCAAAAGCCAAGAAGAAAGTCCAAGCAACACCCATTTCTACCTGGGGATTTCAGGAGAGTCAAACACATCAGAGACGTCCAGCAGAACATACAAATAGCAAACAGTTCACAAAGGTGGTGAACCATCCTCACAAATCTTTAGCATTCTAAAAAATACATCTTCCCATACCATCCTTTATCCTCTATCTACCATCCCACACTCTCCCCTTCCCTTTATAGCTGACATCCCTGACCTGCAAGCTACTCTAATTCCTTGCTGCCTGCTTCCACCGGCACCACTTGGCTGAAGCTGCTCCCTCCAGGGTTACCAGGGCCCTTGGCTGATCTGTTTACCACCTCACCTTACTTCTCATCTTACTCACCCTCTGTGCAGTATTTGACTGCTGTTCACTCTTATCCTCATTCTCCTTCCTAAAAGCCTCCATGGTTCCACCTAAGTTTCAAATCCCTCAAACTATCATACAGAGCTTTTGACAATCTCTGTGTGCCTTTCTGCCCCCGGAATGCCTTTCGAATCCACAAACATGCCCCATTGTGTTGTATACCCTTGCCTTATCATGCTCTGCCCTTTGTCTGGGGTGATCTTTGCTATATTTTCCTATCCTTTATCTCTACCATCCAAACTCTTCCAAACTCCTCCTTACTCTTTACAACCCAGTTCAAATGCCATTTCCACTGTGACCGTAGTATCCCAGCTTGATTTGGTTGGCTCTTCCCTCCTCCTTCCTGTCTACTCTCGGAGCGCTTGGTACATAGCTCCAGTGAGGGTTCAGGACACCAACTACTTGCTTACAGGTATTACTTGCTCATTTTACGATGTACAGGAATCATGGCTCATACCTTTTTAAATCCCAAGTACCTGGACTAAATCCACATAAAGCTATACTAAATAAATGATTACAGTAGGAGCCAGGCTTGGCACTTTCAACCAGGAAAAAAAAAATGCAAATTCCTAAATATATCCAGACAAGTTATTTTTCAGGCACACATCTCTTAAAATTCAATAAACTTTCAGAATATGCAAATGACAATAAAGTTTCCCTTTGGCACAGTAGAGTGACAGTTATAAGACAATGACATAAAAGTACTCCCTAAGGAACCATCACAGGATAGCATCAGATATTCAGGCTTGTCAGTAGGAAGGGCACCACCTCAGTCATATTTTTTTTCCAGTTTTAATAACAAAGATGGCACAGTTATCAGCTTATTTTCACCATCATCTCTGTCTTTAGAACTATGGGCAGAAACGTATTTATTATGAATGAATGTTCAGCATGTGACAACAGAGGAGTAATGGGTTTTAGGCAAATAGGTCTGAGAGATGTGGATTTATGGTCCCATTGGGCTCCACCTTCCCCAGGATAGCAATGGAGATGCTCCATCCTTGAGAATACAGAATGAGCCATTTGCTCAAGTTGCAGGCAGAGTCTGTCCCAGATTCTGGGACCCATCAAAGATTTTGGAGTCGACAAGGACCCTAAGGCAGGAGGAAGAAGCACATGTCACTCTGCATGCTTCCAGGGACAGCTCTGGGTCAAATTAAGGCCCAAGTAAAGCACATTGCCAAATTCTGTGGGGCAGAAAAGCATTGATCATCTCCAAGTGAAAAATGCTTCACTTTCTGGCTCCTACTTGTATTCAGCTAGTCAAGTGTCAGCACAGAGCCTGGAACTCATACGCTTTGTAGCTTTCACCGTGACAACTGCATTTCCAAGCCTATAGTTGCAGGAAAGACAACATTTGTAATTGTCTTGTTGGCTGAGGGTAAAACAAATACACATTTAGATCACAACGGATAAATGCTTCCTCTGAATTAATCACACATGAGAGGCAGAGCACACACTTCTATCAGGGAAATTGAATCTCATGGTGGCAAACCCACCCATGAAGAAAACAAAACCCTTTAAAACAGAGGAAAATTTTAGAATATTCACAGTATCCTTGAAGTGGGAGCTCTGTTATGGAATAAGTCCATAAAAAAGATAGCAAATGGATAAGGCTGGGAATGCCTGAAGGTGCATGGCAGCCTCAGGGCCTGAGCTTTCCCAGGAATCCTTTTCACCGCAGCCAGTGAGGTCACACTGGTTACAGATTCCATGCAATTCATTTTAAAATGCTGGGGCGCCTGGGTGGCTCAATCCCTTAAGCATCCGACTTCAGCTCCGGTAATGATCTCACAGTCTGTGAGTTCGAGCCCCCCGTCAGGCTCTGTGCTGACAGCTCAGAGCCTGGAGCCTGCTTCAAATTCTGTGTCTCCTTCTCTCTGACCCTCCCCCGTTCATGCTCTGTCTTTCTCTGTCTCAAAAATAAGCAAACATTAAAAAAAATTTTTTTAATGTATTTTACAGGCCCACTGTGTGCTTGGCACAGAAGACCATAAAACATACTTTCATAGCCTGTTGGCAGGAGTGAAAAGCAACATAAGCCCTCTGGGTGAAAGCCTTTCACTATAGAAGCCATAAATAAAATTTTCCTCTTTTCTTCTAACACGTGAACGTGGAAGGTACATGGTTGTTCTGTTCAGAGCAGAACTTGGTAAGTTAGACTATGTTTGGTGGCAAGCAGAAAAGCAGGGAGAAAACAGATTTTGTAAAAGGCACATTCTGCGTGCAGAATTACTATATAACACCAGCACTGGCCCTTAATAGTGGAAGGTGAGCAGAGCAATCCATCATTAAACAAACTCACTGATAGCTGGGCAAGCATATCAAGGGTGTCCAGAAGAACACACAGAGCCCTCCACTTGAAGCCAGAGTCATATTGTTTAACCTTGAGTTTTCCCGGAGGTAAACAGGAAGGAGGCCTTTTATACTGGCACCTTCAGGAAGTGCTGCCTAAGACCATCCAAAAGCAAAAGTTCCCTCTCCTGTGGGTCCTCTCCTCTTCCTTTGCTCTCCTTCTGAAAGAGCGGACCCAGGCCGGCCGACTCCATTTTGTTCTGTGTCTTCCATCTTGAGTGACTATGTCCCCGACATGGCCCCCTTTCCAGGAAAACCACAGAAAGAAATTCCAGCTAAAACCTCAGACCACGCCTCCTCCCCTTGAGTAACTTCCCGCTCACCCGTTTGAACTTCCCGTTCAAACCACGCCTGGCAACCTGCGCAATGGGACTCTGACCCTTCCCCAGGCAATCGGCTAAGGCCACGACCATTACCCCACCAACCGCCCCTAGATCCCTATAAAACCTTTGTGCTTTTGAAACTCGCTCTCTCTCTCTCTCTCTCTGGCATCTCACCGCTGCGTCGGTGCAGGTAGGAGACTGAGCTCGAGCTAGCTCAAATAAAGGCTCTTTGCTTTTGCATCGGACTCGGCTCCCTGGTGGTCTTTGGGGATCACAAATTCTGGGCATAACACTTCCTTTCCCTTCCCTTCTCTTCTCTCATAGGTACAGTTCCCAGGAAACAGATTCTGAGATGCGGAGTCCTGTGCAGGAAACTTCCTGGAAGTGGGCTGGGAACCACAGCTGTTAAGGGTGTAGGAACCTGGCAGAACCGAGCAGAAGGAGAAGCTGAACTCAGTTGCAACCAAAACCTCAGCCAACTCCGCTGGGAAGTGCAAATCTGGGATGGCTCTTCAGAGACTCTGCAATGGGTCTTGGTAATGCCACCTTGACTAGGAGGGGTTTGACCTTGGAGTAGGCACCTCCCTACAACCAAGGGCAATCTCTGGGAGAGGACCTGGCTAGGCTATGAGCCTTCAGCAGCCAATACACTCCCACAGCTAGGAAATAAAGGAAGACCCAGGGGGCCCATCCCAGCTCTATTTCCCTTCTCTTACTCTCTGTACTTTTCCCTCTCCTTCCCTTCTCTTCTTTCCCCATGGCCCTGAGTCCTTACACTCCTTTGTTCTCCTTGGTCTATGGGATAAACTTGTAATAATCCCATTCTATCTAGCTCCACTAGAAAGGAGTGAGAATCTACAAAAGAATCATTTTTTCACACTGACAATATCTAACTTCTCTTAGCACATCTGTAGTAAGTTTTGAAGGAAAAAAAAAATCCTCTTTTTATCTAAAGTCCACAGTACCAAACAGGCACCATATGTTACCCTAGCCTTAGTGTGTGTCATGGCCCCAGTAGGAGTTACTAATCTAAAAATCTCCACCTCTTCCTCTAACTTAAGACATGAGACTACATATTCTCTTGGGTTGTCCTCCTAGTTCTGTATGTGCTATGGTCATGGTTAAAGAAAAATGTTAACACGGTAAGTATCTTACTGGAATTGAAGTATGAAAAAGTAACATTTTTTAATGTTTATTTATTTTGAGAGAGAGAGTACATGTGTACATGGGTGCACATGTGCAAGCAGGGAAGGGGCAGAGAGGGGATCTGTCAGCACAATGTCCAACGAAGGGCTCGATCCCATGAACTGTAAGATCATGACTTGAGCTGAAGTCAAAAGTCAGGCACCAACTGAGTCCCCCAGGTGCCCCAAAATGTAACAATATTATAACATCTCTTATATATTAAGTACTACTACTAACTACTTCAAATATATGTACCATGTAATATTTACAACAATCACACAGGATAAACATATTATCCCCATTTACAAGTAAGGAACTGAGATCTAGAGAGGCTATGAACTTGCCTGAGGTCACAGAGCAGGTAGTGCTAAAGGTCAGATGTGGTAGAGATGGCAAACTCTCCACTAAAATCCATATTTTTCTCATCCATGATGATGGGTATTGAGTCTCTTTGAGAAAGCTGCCCAGCCACAGACCACATGTCCTGCCCCCCTTGTTCCTAGGTAAGGTCATGTGGCTAATTCTAGTTAAATGAATGTGAACACAGTGATGTGTGTTGTTTGTGCCCTCCTTATACTCTCTTCCCAGTCTGCCCACCAGCTACAGTGGGCTCTGAAGCCCCAGTGGAAAGCAGAGCAATGAGCTGGAAGGAGCCCAGGCTCCTGAATCACCAAGTAGAGGAAGGCCACTCATCAGTCATGGACACCACATTCGACTATTATGCGTGATGACTAGAGTTCTGTTGTACAAAGTCACTGAAGTTTAGGGGCTTACTTATTATAGCAGCTATCATTATCTTAATTAGTACACAGGATGAAAGCTAGACTTCCCTTTATGTGCATTTATTCATTCAAATAAATGAATGGTAAAGTTTAAATAACCTCTCCCAGCTAGGTATATACTAGAGACTGGGGATATAAAGATGCATGTGACATAGTCTCTTCCTTCTAGGGGCTCATGGTGTAGTGAAGAAAAGAGATGATTTGCAACACTATGGAAATACTGAAGGGCAATGCCTAGTTCTGCCTGCTTCATTTATGGAGGTTCTCCCCCTATGTAGGCACTGAGACATTTGCATGACAGTCCTATTCTTGTTTATCTTTTCTAAATTTATTAAAATAATACAAATTATTTCCATATGGATATTCTGATAAACATAGAGAAGTGTTATGAAGAAAAAAAAAAACCTCCTTCAAATCAATTCTGGGGAAGGAAGTGGCTAGAATTTAAAGTTAGACAATATACTCAATGAGTTATGCAGTCTTGTGAGAGAAAGAAAACCAAGTATAAGAAAAGAGACCAAAGAGATGTATATCTGCACATTCACACATTCCTCAAACTCTGAAGCTGGCCCTTGCGTATTCTAATTCTGTTTCCTTTGGTAGGAAAAACCTTTTCTTGCCCTTCTCGGCCTCAACCATCTTTCTATCCTTACCCATTCCTCCACATCTACTCACGTGTCTCCACTGTCTCCATTCCCCAGGTAGTTCAGCCTCTGCCATCTCTTTCCCTTTTTTTGAGCAGCTCCACGTTTACCATTTAGTAGCAATTAAGAACTTAATTGTTCCCTAAGTATTTTGTTTAGTTACCTTCCAATGTGACTGAAAATGTCTTAAAGACCTAAAACATGACCTGATTTTTTTTCCATGTGCCTAGAAATGTAGTGAGGACTCATGTGATCAAAAAAGAAATGTCTAACGAGCAACTGACTGACTCTTCCTGGATGATCTCCTGGGACCTTGTGACAGGAATGATTTTAAAGCCTCGAAGAGCTATTGGCTTTAGCAAATGTTACACAACACGCAACTCAATAGGACACTGAGGAAAGACCCAGGATTATGAGCAAGTCAATCTTAGTTCCATGTCTGTTTCAACCCTGCATGGCCTTGGGCATAGCACTTACATAGACATCTCTGAGCCTCAGTCTCCTGATCTTAGAAAGGGAAAAATAACACCTTCCTCTTAGAAACAAAAACGGTTACATAGAAGAAAACCTTTTGAAAACTCTAAGGGATTTCCTTTTGTATTAAATTAGTGGGTAACAGAATCCAGCCATTCTTGTCCCAAGTAAGTCTAATAAGTATCTTAATATTGATTAAAGAGGGATTACATCTTAGAACAAAACAGCCCTCCCTTCTAAATCCATGCTTCTCCCATAAGCAATCGACTAAATAAATGAAAGATGTGATGCAGTTAACTCCGTGCCCTTTGCTTTCACAACCTAATTTTGCAAACTGCTGAAAAGGCACTTCTTCTCTAATGGAACCAGGAGGGCAATGGCAGACTGTCTGGTCACAAGCCCAAGCTTGAGCAATATGGAGAGGTGTCTCCTGTCATCACGCTGCTCATTAATTGTCCCATATAAGGCGAGTCATAGGGGGAGAGGGCTCTTCGAACATGCAGCAGGGAGGCTATTGAGTGAGGGGAGCCCAGTACTGGGGAGAGGGGGTCTCTTGCTGCTCAGTCAACAAGTTCCAGGCCTTACCAGGGCCTCAGGTCTCCCACTGAGAGCTTTATTTTTCTGTCAGCTGTGACTCCCCTCCTCTCATTAATGAGTGTCCTGGGGTCTTCTTTTCAGAATCTGAGGCAGCATCCTTGAAGACAGCTCTCCTAATTGGTGGAGGGGCGCTGGGAGGTACGCACTCAAACAGAAGCAAATGTTTACCCAGTTCCTTTCCTCACGCCCTCATTCCAGCAATATTCGCAAGACCCTGGGGCACGGTTTCCTTGAATGTTGTCAATACAGGCTGCCTCCCTTGCCCATACCAGAGGCCTCCTTTGTCTATACCCACTGCATCCCTTTTTTATATATTGTCTCCATGGCCTCTTTGTCACTGCAGACTACATTAGTAGCAGAGGCTCCAGGGGCAGGCTTCCAGGGATTGAATACTGGGTCTGTGTAAATTCAGTCAAGTCACTGCATCCTCTGCTTCTCAACCTGTGAAATAAAGGTAACGGTATTTTCCACATAGGGTTATTATAAGGATGGAAATGGAATGGAACAGAAAGGATTTCCAAGCACAGTCCCCGCCACAAAGTGAATGTTCAATAGCAATTATCATCAACCGCCTTCTCTGACCACCTATAACCTAGTTCCTGTTTGTATCACTCCCACAAAACCACTCTCTCAGGAGACAATTTCACATCCTTCTCCCAAACTAACCCAGCCATTAGACTCTTCATCTAATTCTCTCCATTACTTTAAACATGATACGTCAGTTCTATGACACCAGAATACTGAGCACTTTTCCCATAGGTTAAGATTGTACTTGGGATTTCTGTGCAAAGATGCAGAGCACTACGGACAGCCTGGACAATTCACAATTTCCTTCCACTGTATTCAAATCTTGGTGTGATCTGAAAATATGAATTTGTATGAAAAGAAAGGAAGAAATTCTCACACTATCAATGATGGGGAAAAAGCTGCAATATGATTTTTCAGCCATAATCAATCACTTTCATGGTCTCCCCATCCACTTTCACAAATTTAAGAAAAATGTTTTCATAAGATCAGTGTTTCAGCTTTTAGCAAAAGGGAAATTTAAGAGAAAAAAAAAGTCTTTCCATTCAGCAACTTACTTAGCCATCCCCAATTATTTTCCATTATAATTAAAGTGATTACTGCTGGATTTTCAGTTTCAAGATGGTCCAAGCTCTCCCATTTTAAAAATCACCCTAATACTCAAGGAAGTAAAAATCAGAAACAGGAATTGAATCTCTGATCAGACTCTGAGACAATTTTAATTCTGAACTAAATTATAAGACAGCAGAAAGCAATAGAGAAGTAAATGACTTGCCAGAAAGAAGGAAGAACACATCTAAATGCTTACAAAGGAAGATAATGAAGAGAAGCAAATTACAAATACCTACTGGATCCAGACAGGGTAGCACAGAAGGTACGATAAAGCTGCGTCTGACCACCCCTCCACCACTGCTGCAGGAAGAAAGTGAGGGTCCACACTCAGAGACAAGAGGCAAAAGGGAAAGTGGAGGTGAGGTGTGCAAATTAAAACAGGGAGATTAAGTGAAAGTCTGCAGACTAAACAGAGGCAACATCCAGAAGACTGAAGAAAACTTCTCTAGAAAATCTTAACCACCCCCAGATGAAACACTACAGATTCTGACATTTGAAGGTCCCCAGTGAAAAACCCATGTCATCATAATGACCCTGCAACAAAGCCCATCATCTGAAAAGTCCAAAGAACAGACACAACTTCCAATCAGCTTTCTAAAGATTCACTCATAAACATGAATGGACAGCCACAGACTCCAGGCATTTGAGGAAAGTCTGTAACACTAAGTGAAACAAGCAAACAAATAATGAGGAAAAAAAAAAAAAAACTAAGAAGAAACTAAAACAATGCAGGAAGAAAATCAAAACTACAAAGACACTTTTTCAATATTCTCAGGGGTTCTGAAACTCTTCTCCCAACATGCCCAAGGGATATGACATATTCATGGCAAAGAGGTTCAAAAGCGCCTTCCTCTCCTCCAAGGGTGCATATTAGCATCTCTACCAGTGGAGGGAGAGACTAGAGCCATGCAATGAAAACATACTGTAAAAATAAACATAAAAAAGAAAATTCTTCTAGATATTAAAAATATTGCTAAAGTTTACAAATAAAAAACAGTGAAAGAACAGTAACATTAGGTCAAGGAATTCACCCAGAAAATAGGACAAAAGGACAAAAAGATGGTAAATAGGACAAAAAAACTTCAGAAGGTAGAGGTTTAATCTAGCCACTAGGAATTCTAAAAAGAGAGAACAGAGAAACCATTAATGAAGAAATTCTCAAAGAAACAATTCAAGGAAATTTGCCAGAACTGAAGGACATGGGTTTCTTGCTTAAAAGACACAGAAAAATGAGTCAACAAGAAACCCATACTGAAGATAGCATTGTAAAATTTGAGAATACCAGAGATAAAGAGATCTTAAAGGTTTGTAGCAAGGAAAAAGTGGTCACAGGAAAAGGATCAGAAATAAGAAAAGCATCCATCTTCTCAAAAGCAACATTATAAACTAGAAGTCAGCATAGTAATAACTTCAAAGTTTCAAAAGAAAATAATTTGAAACCAAGGATTCTAGATTTAGCCAAACTATCAAGTGTCAAAGTCCAGCAAATATTGTCAAATATTAAAGTCTCAGAAAATTGACCTCCGATAGCTTTTCAGGAAGCCAAGGAGGATTAAAAAACAAACTAAGAAAGAAAAATGACATACGTCCTGGTCACAGGAGAGAGAAGAAAAGTGAATTAGGCAAAGGACAGCAGTCCTACAGCAGGTCTGGGGAGCAACCACTCCAGGGCGGAGCAGAGTAACTGACCTCTTTAAAAACAGAGGACAGGGGCGCCTGGGTGGCTCAGTCGGTTAAGCCTCCAACTTCAACTCAGGTCACTATCTCGCGGTCCGTGAGTTCGAGCCGCGCGTCAGGCTCTGGGCTGATGGCTCAGAGCCTGGAGCCTGCTTCCGATTCTGTGTCTCCCTCTCTCTCTGCCCCTCCCCTGTTCATGCTCTGTCTCTCTCTGTCTCAAAAATAAATAAACGTTAAAAAAAAAATTTAAAAAAAAATAAAAACAGAGGACAGGGGACGTGTGTGTGGCTCAGTTCGTTAAGCTTCCGACTTAGGCTCAGGTCATGATCTCCTGGTTCGTGAGTTCCAGCCCAGCGGTGGGCTCTGTACTGACAGCTCAGAGCCTGGAGCCTGCTTTGGATTCTGTCTCCCTCTCGCTCTGCCCCTCCCTAGCTCGCTCTCTCTCTCTCTCTCTCTCTCTCTCAAAAATAAATAAACATTAAAAACAAAATTTTTTTAAAGAGGACAGAATATAACAGATTGTTAGATAGGTTTGACTCTGAGAAAAATCTCAGGAAAGACATTTTACAAAGCTGCTGGAGGGTATCGGGAGAGTTTAACCAAAGATCCGAAGGCAGTGAAACAGATAAAAATAATGAATGAGGCAATTACTAATTTCAGGAAAAATAAAAGGTTATAAAATAAATAGGTGAAGAGGAGTAAGAGAACACTTATCTTGTTGAGCACTGTGTAGAGAATTGCTGAATCATGATATTGTACACCTGAAACTAATATAATACTGCATGTTAATTATAGTTCACTTTTTTTAAAAAAGGAGAAAAGGTGGGGCGTCTGGGTGGCTCAGTCAATTGAGGGTCCGACTTCGGCTCAGGTCATGATCACACGGTCTGTGAGTTCAAGCCCCGCATCGGGCTCTGTGCTGACAGTGCAGAGCCTGAAGCCTGCTTCAGATTCTGTGTCTCCCTCTCTCTCTGCCTCTCCCCTGCTTGTGCTCTCTGTCTCTCAAAAATAAATAAACTTAAACTTTTTTTTAAAAAAAGAAAAAAGGTTATAAAGTAAAGCAAATGGAATCATGGCCTATTTGGCTCAGTAAAAAATAATATTTACTTAGTAAAAATAATAAAAAAACCAGGAACACGAAGTTAACCCAAACTTGTGAAATAGCAGTCTTGAAAAGATATAGAAGGTAAGAAGACAGGGTATGAGACTGAAAATTCTGGCTTCATAAAATAGGAAGTCAGAGTACATGAAAAGAGTTGCAAACCGTTAACTGCCTCTGGAGAATGGCATTGAGGGAGGGCACAGATGACTGCTATTTTTTTATATGTAAGCCTTTTAGCATTACTTGACTTTTAAAACCATGTGCATATATTTCTGTGATGAATTTTTTAAAGCAAAAAAAAAAGGATAAAATTACAATACAGTTAACCCTGTGCCCTTTCTTTTCACGACTTAAATATTTCTAAAATACACTGGAGAAATAAAAAACCTTTTCCATTCATGGAAGCAAGCAACGCAATTGTACTAAACTTATTTTATTTAAAAGATGTGGTTATAAAGTATTAAATCTTCCCCCTCATCCATCCTTACGGCCCACAAATTACCAAAACACAAAGCTCTTTGTGATCTTTTTTTTCACATCGTTATTACTCACTCATACTTGTAGGTGTTTAAAACCAACTTAGAACACTGGGAATGTTTTTATGACACAGTATCACAATAAACATATAGAAAACATCCTCCCTCTTATTCCATTTTCCATTGCTAAAACATGAAACAAATGCAGACATTTGTCCTGAACTATCTAGCATATGAGCCTAAGACTCTTAGCAGTGATATTTATGATTTTTATCATGCTATCATTAATTAGGATTAATTATAATCTGAGGGCTGTCATAAATAAACAAACACCAGGAGCTATCCATTTTCTAATGTCATGAAGAATATGAAATTAGAAAGGATTCTCCCAGAATTTATCAGAAGGGTAAGGTGAAAATAACAGTTAATTCAGGAGTTCTGAGCCCCTTTTCTCCCTAGCACGCTTAAGGGATAGGACATATTCTATTGTGGCTCACTAGTGACCTCACCTCTCCCACAGGGAAGTATTATTAACATTTATACTAGTGGAAGAAGAGCCATGGGTGGTTTGAAAAATGCCCCCTAAGTAATTCTAGCAGGGCCCTGTGTCCTGCTATCCCCACTCATGGGCATGTTTCCTCTTCTCTCTTTCTCCTCCCCACTTTGCTCCTTTCATCCAATGGAGATATCTAGTTTAGGGATCAAATTAAAAAGAAGATAGATGTCACCATAAGGCAAAAGATAAGAGCTCCAAGCAACAAGGAGATAGAGTATTTATAACTTGCCTCCAACACCACTCAGACCCCCCCCCCCTTTTCCAAGTCTTTGTTGATTTTCTAGGCTTAATGTTGAGACTGGAATAATTTCAGAAAAAGGGAACAGGACGTGTCAGAGACAACTTCTGACAAACTTCCCATCACTAGGGATGCCCATATTTCCCTTCCCCAGTCGCCATCCAAGCAGGGACTCAGCACATTCTTACCCCATTTCTCCCTCACATTTCCCCTAACCTGCTTCCAAAACATACTTGTTTGTGTGCTTTGGTTAATTGAAATAGTAAGACTAGCCAACATTGACTAGACTCTTATTAACACTCAATATTTTATAAAAAAAAAAAAAAAAAAAAAAAAGTTCGCACATGTCATTTGAGATTCTGTGTCCATAACCTTTTGATATCTGAAGAAAATAACCATAAGGAGAAAGGGTTTCAGACCCTCAAAGATTCTTGTTCTAGCCCGGGGTAAATCACACATGATTTCATACAACTATTCATTTCTTTACCTGGTAAACAAAAAGAGCAAGGGGGCATTTAGTTAGGTCTGAGGGCTCCTTCCCTTCAGACTCCTCTGACCCCATCATCTTCATTGCTTCAGAGTAGCTCTGACCGTACTGGACTATGTTGATGTCCATTGTAGGATATCATTTGAAACACTTTCGAAAATGGCAGGAAAGGTTCCTTCCGGCTCCAGCCTTCTGGTAATGCTATGGCATAGGCTCTGGGAACTTCACTACAACACTGTCTTATCTACCCATTCACATCCCAGTTTAATGTTTCCACTGTGCTGATGGCCTATACACACATGTCTACATTGGAGATGTCAGGTCCAAATTCCTTCGAATACAATACAGGGCCTTTCCATTTGACCTGGTTAAACCTTTCCTTTCTCCTCACATTCTGCCCCTCTCTGACTACCCCCTTCCCATCCCAACAACACATACCCTTTTCTTAAGTACCTAAAGCTCCTGTCATTCCCATGTCGTGCCATGTTCCCTCATGTCTCAGTGCCTTTGTTCATGCTTGTTTCTCTACCCAGCATTCCTTCTGTCTACCAATGTCTCTTGAAAACTCATATTCATCTTATAATGATCAACATAAGTATCACCTCCTCTAAGAAGTCTTTCCAAACTTCTTCAGGCAAAATTACTCTTTTTCTTGTATTCACTATATTAAAAAGCATCAATTACAAAATATAGTTCACTATTTATATATCTATTTCCTGTACTAGGTGGTGAGTTTCCAAAGGACAGAAAATTACTCATATTTCTATCTCTAACATAGAACCTGGCACAGTTCTGGAAAAGTTACCCAGTATTTCCTGAGTGACTGTGTGAACAGGATAGAAGATAAGAGATAGCTAGTGTTAGTGCACTTCCTGGGTATAGTCGCTAGCCTAGCATCGCATGCAAGGAGGAACCTCACAAAAGATCTGTGATAGTAACTGTAGCAAACATACCTGGTGCCCTGACTGACCTTCTTTTGGGCTTGCCTCTGATCTCAGAGTTAGTTGGTTACGTGAGTTAGAGTCGCTTTATGGTGACCACCTCTCTCCTAGAGAAGATGCAACAGTGGATACTTGACCCCCGAATCCACGGGTCCTATTGTATATTGCATCACCTAGAAGGACCCTGTCTGTTAGGATTGAGAATGGCCTCATTTTGGCTCAAATATGGCATCAGTCCATGTCTACAACTGGCAGGGTTGGGATGCCATTCCCCAGGATTCATTATATGCACTGAAACAATACTGTGCACCCCAAAGCTGGTGCTCTGTATCTCAAAGCTGGAAAACAAAGGTCTGGCCACCAAGGAGTGCAAGGTTGACTCTTGTCATCATTCCCAGTGACACAACTGTTTAACTGGGATTTCTCGTTTCTACAACTTTAACCTTTGCTAAAATAGAGGCTCTGGTTCTTGGAAGCCAATACTTCTCCATGAGACGCTGAGCTTGAAGCTGTAAACCCGCTGGTCACTCAGGCTCTTCATGCCACTGGATCACAGGTACAGAATGGAGTTCCCATACTAGCAGAGAAACTGGCTGTGACAATCCTAAGGAGACAGAGTCGCTGCTACACAATGGGTAAAAAGGAGGAATAAGTCTGGATATCTTGGGATACACTGGGGTGTTTCTACACCAACTGATCACAGAGAACAAGCAATTGTAGGAAGCCAGTCAACCCAGGCTTCGACCTCCCCACCAGGGGTGAGGGTCTGGGTCACCCACTGAGCAAGCATCCTCAGAAGTGTTGGTTGTGGATGAGGGAAGTCAAGAATGGATAGTGGAGGAGAGAGATGATGGCTATCCATTGCAGCCTCAAAATCAGCTGCAGCAAAAGGGCCTGTAGCTGGTTGCATTGATAAATCTTTTCTTAGAGACAGGGACAGCCTAGTCTTTGAAGAATCAGTGACAGAATAGAATTCATGAAGCGGATTTGTGGATCTGAGCAACACCAAGAGCGTGGTAGTAGCAGACAGAAGACTTTGGGCACTGGGGTGAACAGTGCCACTCGTGCCTTCGCTCCCTGCCTGCTAACAGCTTGCCCCCAGTGTGCATGACTGAGCCCGCCCACACCACTGCAGGGACCTCAGTAGCACAGCTGTATATTGGATTACCCTCCGTCTCTGCCTCACAACCCCCACCCCCTCACTGCTGCCTGCTAGCATCATCTCCAGAATAAACTACCTTCACCCAAGTCCTCGTTTGGGGCTATGTTTTCAGAGGAATCCAAGGGAATATCCTGATCATGTTTAAAACTGGCATTTTCAAACCAGCTTTATAACCCTGCACTGTCTCCCCAATAGACTAGCTACTTAGGAAAATATTCCAGAGGCGCCTGAGCGGCTCAGTCAGTTAAGGCTCCAACTTTGGCTCAGGTCATGATCTCATGGTTCATGAGTTCAAGCCCTGCATCAGGCTCTACACTAACAGGATGGAGCCTGCTTGTGATCTTCTCTCTTTCTCTCTCTCTCTCTCTCTCTCTCTCTATCCCTCTCTCAAAAAAACATTTAAAAAATAAATATTCCAGAGTACTTCATTTCTTTCAAAGCACATTTATGAGTAATAGGAAAAGTGATAGAGTGGTTACTATTGTATTTTTCATTTTTTAAACAAATGCAGGAGACTTGGAGAGATTATATGTCTTGCCCACTGCCGAAGGGTTTATAAGTGGTGGAGACAGGGTGCTGTGTATTGATATCTATAGTAGCTATTGTGGGTGTCCGTACAAAGCTCCTTTATAGGTCAGTTTACCCATCCCTCAGAGGCTGCACTGTTGCTGCTAGGAGCTCACAGCTACAACCTTTCTCCAGAGAATGCCCTCTGTGGAAGTTACATACTTATACCCCATGCAGGGGCCACCACAGTCAATGACTGAATGAACCAAAGTTCAGCCACCCTGTCTCAACATGGGGCTTCTCTGTGGTGTCATTCATGCTCCAGAGTTCCCCAGGCAATCAGGTCATGGCTAGAGGTGAGCTAAAACACATCTATGCTTATCTTCTCCCTCTGCCCTGACCTGTGCCCTCACTTCTTATAGAGCCCTTGCTCAATACATCACTTGCCCATTCTTGTCTCTAGTGACCCTCACCAAGGGCAAGATTTGTGTTTTATAATTGCTAGTCCAATGTATTCCCCATTGCAGAACTCCACACGGTTAAAGAAATGATAGCCTCTAGGGGCGCCTGGGTGGCTCAGTCGGTTAAGCGTTAAGCACCAACTACAGCACAGGTCGTGATTTCGCAGTTTGTGGGTTCGAGCCCGAAATGGGCTCTGTGCTGACAGCTCAGAGCCTGGGCCTGCTTCGGATTCTGTGTCTCCCTCTCTCTCTGCTCCTTCCCCACTCGTGCTCTGTCTCTGTCTCTCAAAAGTAAATAAACATTTAAAAATATATAAAGAAATGATAGCTCCTTACTTATCACTACATACTTGTTAATGCTGGATAGATATTTTCCCTCTGTCTTAGAAAAATCACATAAACTCATATCCCAGCCTATCTTGTAGTATGCTAATAAGGAGAATGTCTTTCTCACATAATGACAAAGATATTGTATTTTTAGGGATAAACTTTGAAACAACTCAATCGCTATATTACAGCAGTTTCATTTTATACTACATTATATCATTTGCTAATTATGAAATGTTACTAATCTAAGGTGGACAATAAAGAACCTCACAGGTCAACATAATTAACACGTCTCATTTTATGGCAGTATATAAAATAAACCATTAGCTCAGAAGGACCTGCCTAGAAAATGATAAGACTATTATCTCCATTTTCCCACTTTATTCTCTTCTTTAAGGTCTAAAATGAGGTAAATTTCATGGACTTTAACTGTCTGAAAATTCTCACAAAGACAATGGTTCGTTCTGTTGGCAATCATCCCTGAGAACTGGCAACTGGATAACTCAAGGTCTAACTGGAAATCAGAAACCACCTATATATCTACATCAGAGACTTTAGTAACAGAGAATTGATAGCACAGTTAATGGAAAAGAGGCTGAGAAACCCAACAGAAAAGCAAGACAGCCCAGAGACTGGCAAGAGCAGAAAGCTACCACCAGCCCTAAAGCTGAAGGAATCACAAAAGAAGGCAGGACTTGGGGTCTCCTGCAGGATCTGGGGTCCTGGCTTCTACCACCCTCTAACCCTAATGTTCCCCATAAGTTGACCCTTGCCAAAGACCAACAGACAAGGAGGAGCCTGGAAATCAATCCACGGTGGCAGGTCCGATCCCCTGTCACAGGGAGCAAAGCAGAAGATGAGCAAGGAAGGTACACACAGACAACAGTTCCGGGGCCAGGACATTGACATGCACACATCGCAACAAAGCTCTTCCAAAACAATCAAAGGCCCCCATGTGAGAAGCAGCTCGTCAAGATCATTGCCTGGAATTCTAACACCAGAGAACAAAACAAGGGGGAATATAGCCTTTGATTTTTCAGCTAATCAAATTATTCATCAAAACCACAGGGAAAGCCTTCCAATTCAGTTTTGTAGCAGCCCTTACATATATTTCAGAAACGTTCTCACTAGCATCCTGTGGAGTAGCTTTAGGAACAGACCAGGCAGCGTTGCAAATGTAACTGGTTTGTTGTTGTTGTTTTAGTCACCTAGCCTTCAAGCCCTTCTATAAAATGTAAATACTTGAAGCCTATCTTCTATGCAGGCTTGAACTTAAGGGATTACTGAATTTAAAAAATATGTTTATACATTTTAGGATGAGAATTGTAATGTGCAAACTAGGTATTATAATTAATGCTTGCAATAATACTCATCATTAAATAAAAGAAAAAGTTGATTCAAGCATAAAATCTTTGAAGCAAAAAATTAAATTTAACAAAGAAAATCTATTGTGCAAACTGAACAAGCACTCAATAATGTAATAAATCCAATGATTTCTTTGAATTATTTTTTCATTTTTTTTTTTTATTTCAAAGGTAATATAATCAGAAACCAAAGTATAATCAGAAGCCGTACTATGAGTGAGTGGGATTTGCGGAAAGCAGAAAACTTGGAAAATGCCAAAAATGTCATAATCCCACCAGCACAAATACTGTTAGCATATTCCTATCTGAGTCATGAATCATTTATTGAGAGCTCCAAATGGGAGGCATTATCAAGAGCTCTGTGCTAGACAATGGATGATATCCATTTGATTACAAGTCTAAATCAAGATCACAACTTTCACTTGTTCATAGCACAGAGAATTGATGGGGAAGAGAAGTAGGAAAAAGAATGCATTTGTTACCCTTCCCACCATATTCAGTGACTCAGGAGTCTGGGTCCGTGGAAAGCTACCACTACTCAAAATATCACAGGATGCAAACCGATTTTCTGGATTCCCAATCATTTCCTATCCCCAGTTAGAATCACATTTCACAGACTCCATAAATAGCTCCTTAAGAGAAGGAAATCCCAAAGGAATGAAAACTAAAGTTCCATTAAAGAACATTTTTCTCACCTTGCCTCAGTCTACAGACTTGTCCTTAAAAATGTTTAAATCTAGGGTCAGACTTTGGTTCAGGTCATGATCTCACAATTCATGAGTTTGAGGCCCACATCAGGCTTTCTGCTGTCAGCACAGAGTCCTCTTTGTATCTTCTGCCCCCCTCTCTCTCTGCCCCTCCCCCACTCACATACACTCCCTCTCAAAAAAAAATAATAAACATTTTTTTAAATATTCAAATGTAGCAAAATTAAACTCTTACTGCTGAAACTGTAAGACCCAACAGGGTCCCCTCAAACCTAGAATCTGTACCACACAATTTAGCACCAGATAACTGTATACTGTTTCCATTTGATACTTTTATATGTGTTGTTCTCAGTTTCCATCAAGATTGTAAACTAGGTAGCCACCATCAGATCTCACATTTCCCTGCTATCCAACAACCCACCTCACCCACCAAGCACATAGCACATGCTCAATAAGTACTTTTCATACAGCCCTTTCATAATGATGGCTCCAATAGTGAGGAAGAAAGCCCTTGACCCTCCCAAAGCTGAAACCAAAGCAAAGGTTTTGAAAGCCAAGAAAGCAGTGCTGAAAAGTGTCCACAGTCACCAAAAAAAAAAAAAAAGAAAAGAAAAATCCATGCATCATCTACATTCTGAAGGCCCAAGACAATGAATCTCCAAAGGCAGTCCAAATATCTTCAAAAGAGCACCCCCAGGTGAAACAAGCTTGACCACTATGCCATCATCCAGTTCCCCTTGACTACCAAGTCAGCCATGAAGAAAATAAAAGACAAAAACACTCTTGTGTTCATTGTAGATGTCAAGGCCAACAAACACCAGATCAAACAGTTTGTGAAGAAGCCCTAAGATGTTGACGTGGCCAAGGTCAACACACTGATCAGGCCCAATGGAAAGAAGAAGGCATATGTTTGATCAGCTCCTGACTATGATGCTTTGGATGTTGCCAACAAAATTGGGATCATCTAAACTAAGTCCAGGTGGCTAAATCTAAAGTATTTCACCATTAAAAAAAAAGTAATATTCATATACTTAAGTCTGATTTCAAAATAAAACCCAAACTATTAGATAATAATTGCAAATTACATTCTGGAAGACATTTCACCAGATATTCACACAGCTTTCTCCCTTATTTCATTCAGCCTCATGCGCATGTAACAGCCCCTCCGAAAAGCCTTCATTGACTACGTAATAGAGAACTTCCTACCACTTTCTATCACCTTATCCTGATTTCTTTCTCTTCTTAGTACTGCCTGATGCAGTGTTGAATATACTCCCCACTATAGTGAGAGCTCCATTGTCTTTCTTAATACTCACTCTCTTATCCCCAGGGCCTAGAACACAACCTGGTTCATAGTGACACTCAGTAAGTAAGTATGGAACAATTTGTGAATGAATTAAATTTGTACCTATACACACACATACATACAAATATATATAATTGGCTTTGCAAAGGTTTAACTATAATACAAACTTTTATTTTTTAATTTTTATTTAGGCTTTATACATGAAAGCCAAATAAATTTGACTCCATTAACTGACCACTGTAAAAAGCCCAAATACCACAAATGTATAAAGTAAACCATTCATCCACTCTAAAGGGAAGCATCCTGAAGAGCTTGGGGCATAGTCTAGAAACTTCTGTATATACATACAAGCCTAACAAATGATAACCAATGAGTAAAAAGCTGTAAACTTTTAATCTTTTTAAATATAATCCACTGAAATTTAATGTTTTGTAAATATAAAGAATTCTAAGAAAAAGAATCATTTTTTAATCTTTAGGTTTTAAATATTTACTCACTGAGTCTGTTTCCCCACCTGTAAAATAGGGATTAAAAAATAACCCATGGGATTGATACATGATTTAAATGACAAAATATATTCTAAAGTATTTAGCACAGTGTCTATATATTAAAATTTAAAAATAGATGATAGATAAAAGATAAATACGTTCAGGGACCAATGAAGACCCAAGAGAAGGACCTACCCATGACAGTGGAGGATAAAGAAGCTGCTTAGAAATGATGGTACCAAATTCTGAAGGATCACCAGGCATCAGTCAAACCTAGGAACTGCAGGCTGAAGGTCATTTTAGGTTGAAGGAAGAGTATGTTCCTGACATAAGAATTTTAACAGCTGGCAGCCTAAGAGAGGGAACCATGTTTGCAGAAACATCTTGAAGGGCTACTCTGCAAAGGGAAGGTGAAATCACAAGGCAAGGAAACTCAAAACAAGGTGGAAGCTGAACAAAAGGTGAAGCAAAACTGCAAATGGGTGAGAGCAGAGACCTAAAGAGTGAGAAAACAGAAAACCTGGCAACACAGTGAAAACCCTGTTTATAATTAGTTCAGTCTACAAGCGAGCTCCATTTTACATATAACCACAAAATACTGTCACCCACTTTGACTATTCAATAAATTTCCCAGGAAGAAAGCTATCATATAAATCTTATAAAGACTGAACTTCGGTAATTTGGAACGTTGCAAGAGTCAGTCACTAGGTTAGTTTTCTTTTGCTGCTGTAAGAAATCACCACAAACTTAGTGGCTTAAAACCATACAATTTATTATCTGACAATTTTAGGGATCAGAAGTCTGAAATGGGTCCTCAAGCTTATGTACTTTCTGAAGGTTTTGGAGAGAATCCCTTTCCTTGACTTTTCTGACTTCCAGAGGCTGCCCACATTCCCTGGCTCATGGCCCTGCACCGTTCCAACCTCCTCTTCCATTGTCACATCTTCTCAGACTCTGACCCTGCTGTCTCTCTCTTATAAGGACCTTGGTGATCGCACTGGGCCCACCAGGATAATATAGTGTAACCTCTCCATCTCAAGATCCTTCACTTAATCATATCCACAAAATCTTTATGCCATGTAAGGTAACATATTCAGTTTCCAGAAATTGGGATATAAGCATCCTTGGAAAAGCCATTACTCTGCTTACCATAGTTTCCATTTTGGGAAATCATGTCACTGACAATAACATTCTTCATGGGTTTTGAGTGACTAATATAAAAGCTCTGTATCAGACTGCACAATTCGCCATCCCATTCTCAATGATTCTAAAAAGAGGTAAACATATCCGACAGCTTTTTATGTGTCTGGTGTGGTCCTGCCCAAGAATTTACATTTGCTTCATTTATTAATTCACTTTCCTTTTATTTCTTCTTATACAATTAGAGAATTTTATTTAAAGTGTGTGTAAGTAGGTCATATTGTCCATACAAATAGTAAAGGAGTCGTTACAAAATGTTAAATATTTACTGCCAGAGGGGGTTATTGGATTTGGTAGGACTGAGAGCCCCTGAGTTAGAGGGTTGATCATTATTTTTAGTGCACTGAGTGCTCCTGGAAAATCTACCAGCTGTATTACAAGTCTGGTTGCAGCATTAGCAGCAAGTCTGCAGCTGAAGGTAATATTCCATCAGAATTAGGCCACTAAAGTAAGCAGATGTGCTTAGAGTGTACTGCAAATCTAACTAGCCAATTCTTACCTCTCTTTCTTACCTCTCAGACACTGGACACTTCTTGGCCAACCCTCTTGGCTCCTGACCCTCTGCCTTCAGCCCCAGGGGCATGAAGAAACTGACTGGAGAGTCAGTGAAGGATCACAGACCACTGGGGTCTTTACAGTTTCATAAAACATCACAGAAGGAAAAACATGGCTCCACTGATGAGCACCCTTCCATTAAAGCAAGAGGAGGCAACATGGCCAGGAAAAGGGTAAAAACAGAGAAAGGACAGGAGGACAGGGCAACTGAGGCTGGGAAGAGAGACCCACGAAACTGGGAATAAGGGCCTGTCAGTCTATTTCAGGTTATGGGGTACACCTGAGGCTATCTGTTAAGCTACGGATGTGTAGAGAATTATGGGGAAGAACACACAGTAAGGAAGCAGAAAACAGGCTGGAGTGACCTCAGATGAACTCCCAGAGACTGCAGCAGCATTTCACTACAGCTCTAGCACTGAGATACATGGGTCCACTTCAGCAGCAGGGAGCCCTTGCTCTCCATTCTGAGCTTGAACTTCATGCAGAAACAGTCTCTTCCTCTTTACTCTTACCTCTACAATAGTTCATTATCCTGGTCTCACAGTCTTTAGGTTTCTGCCTCTCCCTGTATGCATACATATTTCCTGATTCTCTCTCTCTCTCCCCACTGCCTACACTCTTCCTTCTTCTCCCCCTCCTCCTAACACTGGCTGGGACAGAAACCATGTAGCATAGGAAAACCAATAAGCTATATCTTGCCATCAAATTAATTCAGCTCCCCCAAGTCAGTCTACACATGGCTACTCTGAGGTCATGAACCTATCCCTATGCAGTAGGAATACCAGGATAGTAGAGTCATCTCAACATCCACAGAACTTGATGATCTAACTGTAGGCTGAGCCATCCCATAGTACTCTGAACACAAGCAGTTTCTGGATACAAGTGCCTGGATCCTGGCTCTATCCATTAATAGCTCTAACTTGAACAAGTCACTCAACTTTAAGCCTCAGTTTTCTCACCTAAAAAATGGGAAGAAGGATGGGAAATAATAGAATTTATCTCATAAAGTTGTTTTACATATTAAACTTTTTTAAAAAGCATGAAAGGTACTTAGCTCCATACCTGGCATTGGGTAAGTATTCCTAAGTGCTGGCCAAATTTCAGCCTGTTGGCCAACAAGACCATTTTATACATCATCAATTTTTTTGCATTAATTTTATTTATAAAATATTGTATTAAATGTTTTAAATCATGCATCAAAGTACTTATCATGATTGCTAAGTTTTTTGGCACCCTCTTAAACTTTGTATCTACCTTACTTCTCACATCCTAGATCTAGACCTGGTCATGGCAGTGATGCTGTGGTCCTGGAACCATCAGCTCAGGCAGCAGCCCCCAGGAACCCTACAATTTGCATATTAATGTCTAGATTTTCCTTGCCACTCCTGCTTTTGTGGCCTATCATATTTCTCCCTCCTGTTTTATCCCTATGTTGGTTTGTCTTGTGATCACATTTTTGATGTTTGAGAATATTTTTGTTTGCAGCATTCATGTTTTGAATAATGTCTGGACTTGGACTTCCATCATTATGTAGGAAGCTAGGATATTCATGTATCAGATTCCTAACTTTGGTTCCATTTTAAAGGATAATTATTCTTAGTTTAAACAGAATGAAGAACTACTGTAAGTCAAGGATCTGATGGGAAATGCAAGACTTATGAAACCAAATTATCTTTTACCAGAAAGCCTTAAATATCATAATACATAAGAAAATCTGCTTCAACCAAAAAAAAAAGTTTAAAATTACTCTTTACTAAAGGTTAGCATGTTACTAAAACAAATTGAACCCTAATTAATTGCCAAATAGAATGTGTTTGCAAGAAGACATCTGGAGTTGATCTCAACTAAAATATCTATATGAGGACTTAAAATGCCTCAAGAATAGAAGAAGCATGATATCCAATAGACTAGAGGTCAAAAACTCAAATATCTCTCAGGGTCATGAAAACATAAAGAGCATAAGTTGGAGGGTATCAGGACGACAATGGGACAAAGTGAGGAGGAATGTGGTGAACTGGAGGTGCCTTGCCCTGTTCAGAGGAGAGTGGCTGCTCAGCTAGGGTTGATTATTGTCATTTGGAAATCATGCTAACTTTCCAGGTATTCCAATATTTCAGGACAAGCTCCAAATCTAGGTATTTATGTAAAAACACTCACATTTAAATATATTGGCTCAGTATTTTTAAAAATCACTCAAATGGAGTTCCAGTTCAAGATAGAAACATAGGAAGATTCTAAACTCACCTCTTCCATGGAACACAACAAATTACACCTATTAATAGAACAATTCCTTCTGAAGAAGAACAGAGGGCTGACTGAACAGCTACTGAACAACCCAAAGACAAAGAGAACAGCAAGAGAATAGCAAGAGGGACTGAGACACGATGACAAAGGGAACCCCACCCCTACTACCAATGGCAATGAGGAGAGACAGAACTGAGGGACCAGGAATAGATCCCTCTGTCCTCAGGCACAGGAAAAAAATACCCATGATTTGAAAGAGCAACTAGCACATAAGAGACAACACAAACTCTGACAAGGAACGGAGGAGCTGCAGGAAAGTTTTCCAGGTCAAAAGGACTGGAGAACAACATGGTTTATGTTCCCACCCCTGCCTTAAAAGCCTAGACCAGAGCAGGGTCCTGACACCATAACAGGTGGGTCCAGTCCTCTCAGTGAGCTTACAACTTCAGTGAGCCTGGGGTCCACAAGCCCATACCAGCCCTAAACATGCTGAGGCACAGAAAAAAGGCCATGGCTTAAAAGGGTCAAGGAACCGAGAACATGCTCTCCCCTTCCACCTCAAAAGCCCAGACTGGAGCAGGATCTGGCCACCATAAGGGGCAGGTTACAGGTGCCATAATTTCAGGGTCCTGAGGCCACAACTGGTGGGTCAGATTGTCACAGAAAGTTTGTGACCTCAGAAAGCCCAGAGTCCAGAAGCCCACATCAGCTGTACTGTGGTGCTGGGACACAGAAAACAAGCCATGGTTTTATGGGACTTTTTTGTGGGTCTTTTTTCGTTTTTCGTTTTTAATTTTTTTTAATTTTTAATTTTTTTTTCTTTTTGGTTTTGTGCTTTTCTTGTTCTTTTCTTTTATTATCTTTTTAATTTTATTATTTTTTTCTTTATTCTTTCTATAAAATGCCACTGTTTAAAACAGTAACTAGCCTATAAGCCACGGCTCCAACCAGCCAGCAAAAGTCACCAAGCACACACAGTCTGCATAGGGGACCATACATGACACCACTCCTTCAACTTTAAGAGAAGTAGCCGTTTTGCTTACTCCATTGAAACAAATACATGAAGTCAAACGAAATATGGAAACAGAGAAATATGCTGCAAAGGAAAGAATAAAAAAAAAACCTCAGAGAAAGAACTAAATGAAACAGAGATATGCAATATACCTGATAAAGAATTTAAAGTAATAATTATAAAGATACTCACTTGGCTAGACAAAAGAATGAAAAGAACTCAATGAGACCTTTAATAAAGAGATAGAAAATATTAAAAAGAACCAACGAGAGTTGAAAAATACAATATCTGAAATAAAAATACAATACCAGAGGGAATCAACAATAGATTAGAGGATGCAGAAGAACATATCAATCATCTGGAAAACAGGGTAATGGAAAGCACATAAGCTGAACAACAAAAAGAACAAAGAAATTGTTTTAAGGAGGATAGACTAAGAGATCTCTTGGACAATACTAAACAAACAAACATTCACATTACAGGGGTCCCAGAAGAAGAAGAAGAGAGAGAGTAAAACGTGTAGGAAGCTTTTTTGAAGAAAAAAATAACTGAAAACTTCCTAACCTAGACAGGAAAACAGACATCCAAGTCCAAGAAGCACAGAGAGTTCCTAACAAGATGAACCCAAGGAGATACACCATGGCACAAAATAAGTGTCAAAGGTTCAGATAAGAAGAGAATCTTAGAAGCAACAAAAGACAAACGAAAAGTTACCTAGATGGAAACACCTATAAGGCTATCAGCTGATTTCTCAGCAGAAACTTTGCAAGCCAGAAGGGAGTAGCATGATATAGTCAAAGTGCTGAAACAAAAACACCTACAATCAAAAATACTCTAGCAAGGTTATCATTCAGATTTGAAGTAAAGGTAAAGAATTTCCTAGATAAACAAAAGATAAAGGAGTTTATCACCACTAAACCAGCATTACAAGAATGTTAAAGGCACTTAAGGGGAAAAGAAATGGCCATAATTAAACATAAATATGAATTAAAAGGTATAAAATATGACAATATACACATAAAGTGTGGAGAAGGGAGTAAAAAGGAATTAAAAAAAGTAAAAAGAAAGAAAGAACATTTTTTCCCTATTTCTGTTTTTTTAAGAATGTATTTGCACTTGAACAGTCATCAAATTAATATGCACTGCTACTTAGGATATTATATATGAACTTCATGGTAACCACAAACCCAAAACCTATGACAGCACACAAAAAAATAAAGAGAAAGGGGGCACCTGGGTGGCTCACTCGGTTGGGCAGCTGACTCCAGCCCAGGTCATGATCCTGTGCTTTGTGGGTTCAAGCCCCATGTCAGGCTCTGTGCTGACAGCTTAGGGCCTAGAGCCTGCTTCAGATTCTATGTCTCCCTCTCTCTCTGCTGCTCTTCCACTCACACTCTGTCTCTCTCCCTTTCTCAAGAATAAACATGTTTTTAAAATAAATAAATAAATAAATAAAGAGAAAGAAAGTAAAACAAAACAGTATAGATACTTGTCAATCACAAAGAAAGAGACCAAGAGAAGAAGAAAGGAACAAAGATGGACTAAAAAAAACCAACCAGAAAACAAATTTTTAAATGGCAATATGTACATACCTATACATAATTACTTTGACTATAAATGGCCTAATTGCTCCAATCAAAAGACATATAGGAGTAAAATGGATTAAAAAACAAGACCCATCCATATGCTGCCTACAAGAGACTCACCTCAGACCTAAAAGGCACAGACAGAAAGTAAAAGGATAGAAAAACATTCACCACACAAATGGAAGTGGGGAAAAAAAAAAAAAAAAAAAAAAAAGCCAGGGTAGTAAAAGTTATATCAGACAAAATAGACTTTAAAATAAATGCTGTAACAAGAGACAAAAATGAGCATCACATAATGATAAAGGTATCAATCCAACAAGAGGATATAACAATTGTAAATATCTATGCACCAAACATTGGAGCAACTAAATACAAAAAGCAGGTATTAACAAACATAAAGAGAGAAAATGATGGTAATAATAATACAATAGGGGACTTTAACAGTCCACTTACATCAATGGATAGATTATCCAGAGAGAAAATCAGTAAGGAAACAATGTATTTGAATGACCCATTGGACCAGATGGACATAATGATATATACAGAACATTCTATCCAAAACAACAGAATACACATTCTTTCCAAGAGTACCTGGAAAACTCTCCAGAATAGATCACGTATTAGGCCATAAAACAAGCCTCAATAAATTTAAGAAGACTAAAATAATACTATGCCATTTTTTCTGAACACAATGGTATTAAACTATAAATAAATCACAAGAACAAAATTGGAAAACCTTGAATAGCCAAAGCAATCCTAAGAAAGAAGAACAAAGCTGAAGATACCACAATTCCAGATTTGAAGATACACTACAAAGCTGTTGTAATCAAAACAGAATTGTACTGGCACAAAAATAGACACAGATCAATAGAACAAACCAGAGACCCCAGAAATAAACCCACATTTACATGGTCAATTAATCTATGACAAAGGAGGCAAGAATATACAATGGGGAGAAGACAGTCTCTTCAGTAAATGGTGCTGAGAAAACTGGGCAGCTCACTGTAAAGGAACGAAACTGAACTACTTGTTAACACCATACACAAAAATAAACTCAAAATTGATAAAAGACCTAAATGTGAGACATGAAACCACAAAAACCCTAGGAGAAAACAGAGGCAGTAATTTCTCTGACATCAGTCATAGCAGTATTTTTCTAGATATATTTCCTGAAGCAAGGGAAACAAAAGCAAAAATAAACTATTGGGTGTCTCTGTCTCTCTGTCTCTCTATATATAGATATAGATATAGATATAGATATAGATATAGATATAGATATAGATATAGATATAGATATAGATATAGATATAGATATAGATATAGATAAAGATATAGATATAGATAGATATAGATATAGATATAGATATAGATATAGATATAGATATATACACACACAGACATACATATATACACATACACAAAGCTTTTGCACAGCAAAGAAAACTATCAATAAAACACAAAGGCAACCTGCTGCATGAGAGAAGATATTTGCAAGTGATAAATGATATATCTGATAAGGGGTTAATATCCAAAATATATAAAGGACTTCTACAACTCAACACCAAAAAAGCAAACAACCTGATTTGAAAATGGGCAGAGGATGTGAATAGACATTTTTTCCAAAGAAGACACACAGATGGCCAACAAACAACCTGAAAAGATGCTCAACATCACGAATCATCAGGGAAATGCAAGTCAAAACCACAATGAAATATCACCTCATACCTGTTAGGATAGCTACAATCAAAATAAGAAAAAAATAACAAATGTTAGGATGTGGACATGAGGAAACCCTGGTACACTGTTGGTGGGAATGGAAGCTGGTGCAGCCACTATGGAACATAGTATGAAGGTACCTCAAAAATTTAAAAATAGAAATACCATATCATCCAATAATTCCACAATTGGGTATTTGCCCAGGGAAAATCAAAACACTAATTCAAAAAGATACATGCACCTTTATGTTTATTTCAGTGTTATTTACAGTAGCCAAGACATGGAAGCAACCTAAGTGTCCATCAATAGATGAATGGATAAGGAAGATGTGGTGTATATACACGATAGAATATTACTGAGCCATAAAAAAAGGATGAGATTGTACTATTTGCAACAACATGAATGGACCTAGAGGGTATAATGCTAAGTGAAATAAGTCAGACTGAGAATGACAAATACCATATGATTCCATTCATAAATGGAATCTTAAAACATGAATAAACAAACAAAAAGCAAAATCAGAACTAAAAATACAGAGAACTGATGGTTACCAGAGGTGAGGGTTGGGCAAAATTGGTTAAAGAGAGAGGGAGGTATAGGCATCCAGTTATGGAATGAGTAAGTCATGGGAATAAAAAGCAGAGCATAAGGAATATAGTCAATGATAGTGTAGTAGCAATGTAATGGGACAGATGGTAGCTATATTTGTGGTGAGCACAGCATAATGTATAAACTTATCAAATCACTAAATTGTACACCTGAAACTAATATAACATAGTGTGTCAACTATGCTCAAATTTTAAAAAATCACTCAAATGGGCAAAACATACTAAGCTGTTAATGCCAAATCTCTGCATAGAGATTGTCTATGAATGAAATGTATATATTTTCATTTTTCCTTCTGAAATCCTACCTAAAGCATTTCTGAAAGATGGAAGATTTTAATTTATGTAAATTGAAATACCTTCTTTTTGTTAACCTAAAATAAAAGGCCACTTAGAGAAAGCTATGGACACAAAATCAAAGTTTTGACTTCAGAACTGTCTGACACAAGGGTATCTAGATCAATTCTGAGTTGAAGTGCCATGAATTTTTCAGAGCTCATATTCCCTTCAATTACAAGAAGAAATTGCATTGGGGCACCTCAACGGCTCAGTCAGTTAAGTGTCCAACTCTTGATTTCAGCCCAGGTCATGATCTCACGGTCATGAGATCGAGTCCCATGTCGGGCTTCACGTTAACAGCATGGAGCCTGCTTGGGATTCTCTCTCTCCCCCCTCTCTGCCCCTGCTCCCTCCTCTATCTCTCTCAAAATAAATAAACATTAAAAGGACAGAAAGAGAGAAGAAATTGCATTGCACTTGGATTGCTTTATGGACCCTTTGTGACATTTCCTGGTATAACCTCACCTAATCTCCTCCTACTACCAGGTTTAAGCTCAATAGCTCTCCTTGTAGACAGACTGTCATTCTGAAACACTGGATTGAATTCAGGTTAGAAAAGCCCATTAAAGGACCAGCTTGAAGAAATACCACAGGAGGATTGGGTAGTGACCATATATAATATTTAATAAGGAGAGCTGTACTCAGAGGCATTATTGTTTTTCATTTGCTCCAGATATATATGGCAGATGCTTTGAGCAATCCAGCTCAGGCCTCACTCCCACAGAATTTATACGAATATCATTTGCTCTTCGATAAAAGGGATTCTTAGAACTGCTGGCCTACACCACCCTTGAAGCCAACTCTTTTGAGTTGGAGATACTAGGCTTAAACTTAAGTAAGTCTGAGTATACATTGTGTCTTTGGAATGTCTCAGGGTATTGGAAAATTAAGGAAGAGAAGACAGGAATGAAGGAGACCTTTGACCTGAGTCACAGGACAATGAGACACAGAGGGACTACAAGCTTTGGTTAGACTTAGATTGCTCTTCACCAAGGCAAGGGAAAAGAATAGCAATAAAATGAAAAGTGAAATGACTCCAATACCCATTTAATAAATGCCATCACATTAAAAACCCACGACACTCTTCCCGAGCCTCAGCCTAAGGCTCCTATTTTCCAAATACCATTCAGTATAACCCAAGTTCAGGAGGGGGGAAGAAAGCACTAGACAGCCCGTCCCCTGGAGCTCATGGCAATAGAATTTGACCTACATTGCTGAAATGCCTGGTTTGTCCTTCTGGGTTTTTTAAGGATACAATTCACAAATGAGATAATTATAAAGGTTACTGTCAGTGTGTCTGACACACAGTTACTGATCCTTTGAACAATATTCAACTGAAAAACTTCCCTCTTTCTAGAAAAGTAAAATAGCATTTTTAAAAACCAAAACAGAAATGCGAATTCAGGTGTCTTTTATTTTTAATTTTGTTTTTCTGGAAAAAATAGTAGGCTCTCCTAGAGTTCCCCATTGTTGTGAGACTGTAGAGATGATCTCCATCTCTTTTAAATTCATCTTGCTTGTTTTGTCATTTTTTATTTGGGCTGCATCTTCCAGAAAGCCACTTGGTATCTTTCACAGGCCATGGAAAGATAACACAGATGAAAGATAGTATGGGCTCCACTTCAGGGATTCTGATTTCCTTCCCATCTCCTGTCAGGACCTTCAAGGGGAATTGCCACTACCAGAAAGCAGTGACCTTCAATTTCCCTTAAGCTAGATTCAGTGTTCAGATCCTCGCAGCTACGTAAAAGGCCCAAATGACTCTCTCTGATGCCAGTGGGAACACATGAGCAGACAGAATTTTAACTCTTGGGTGCTCATATTCTGGTTTTTACTTAACTTGCCCAAATCTAGCTGCTTCATTAAAAATTTCTCTGTACTGTTGTTACATAGTGTGTCTCTCTTTCCTTATATTCTCCCAAGTGGGGCGTAAATCATTCTCAGGGACTCTAGAGGCTCCATGCGTGAAATACACAGCCAGGAACAGGAAGGACACTTGAGAAAATACACAAGTTGAAGCAGGTACTCAAAGACAATTGAGCAAAGGCTGTGAGTCATTTTGGGGAAGAAAAGAAAAAAGAAAAATTGATCCAGCAATCACACTCCTTGGTATTTACCCAAACGAATGAAAGATGTATGTTCACGTAAAAACCCACACATGAATATTTATAGACGCTTTATTCATAATTGCCAAACCTTGGAAGCAACCAAGATGTCCTTCAGTAGGTGAGTGGATAAACGAACTGTGGTACATCCAGACAATAGACTACTGTTCAGCACTAAAATGAAATAAGCTACCAAGCTGTGAAAAGACATGGAAGAACATTAAATGCGTATTATAAAGTGAAAGAAGCCAGCCTGAAAAGGCTACGTATTGTATGATTCCAACAATATGATATTCTGGAAAGGGCAAAACAGTGGAGACTAAAAAGATCAGCGGCTGCCAGAGGCTGGGGATGGAGACCAGAACAGGTGAAGCACAGAGGACTCTTAGGGCAGGGAAACTATTCTGTAGAACACTATAATGGCAGATACACGTCATACACTTTTTGAAATGCATAGAATGTACAACACCAAGAGTGAACCCTAATGTACACTATGGGCTTTGGGTGATAATGAAGCATCACTGTGGGGTCATCCATCATAACAAATGTACCATGCTGTGTGTGAGGGGTGGGGATTGAATGGAGGGCATAGAAGGGCAAAAGAACACTGCTGATGGAGCATAAAGATAGAATTAGAAAATGAAAATAATACCACAGGAAATGTTCAAGAGTCTTTTTTAGTCTTTACCGGGAAAACCTAAAAGCTACTTCTCCAGGGACCTGAGACTAACACAGGGCTCCATTATTGTCCATAACATGGTTTACTTAAATATACTCAGGTTTACTCAGATATAAACATTTAGAAAGCTCTCAGACACTAGGCACCATAGAGGAGGAGGTAGAGGAAAGGTACAAATACTAACAAAACACAATTTTTGTTTGGAGGAAAGTAATAGTTCTGTGGGAAGGATGGACATTATGCTCATAAATAAGGAGGCGGGTGGGGAATGGGGTGGGAGGAAGAGATGATCATGGGCTGAGCAACAAAATGCCAACCTCAATGCTCCAAATTAGAGGACTGACTCACCACCCACTGTATACATTTGTGACCCTAGATCATCTAATCATTTAATATATCCTCCAGAATCCATCTTACAGGTAAACGATGTAATTTTAGAAGCAAGGATAAGATCTTTCTACCAACCCAAAATTGTTCCCTCCTTGCTAATGCCAGAAAATTCTACCCCTTCAACTCCATTTCATTAGCTCTATCACCTATTAAAATGCAAATACTCTTAGGAGAGATTAGACTTTAAACCACATAATTCAAGTGTAACTTACTGTGAATTTATTTATCAGATCTGCAGAGATGGCTTTAATAGAAAAAAGGATATATGTAGTAAACTCAAGATCCCTGAACACCAGAGAAATGTTTGGGCAGGAGACAAAATATTTAAAACACTCTGTTAACCTTAGGCTTTGGCAGTTCAATTTTCTTTCTGATTAAAATCGAATGAAAACAGTGCAACCACGGAATGTTTGCAAAGCAACCAGAACACTGATTGTATGCTATTTCTATTACTAATATTGTTATTAATCTTGAAAAGATAATTGGGGAGTAGGAAAGTAAGTTTTGTGGGAAAGAGACAAAAGAGTCTTCTATTTATTTCAGCCTCGCTCACTGACATTCCACACTGGGGTAACAGAGTATTTACTTGCCAAATGAATGGCTACCATGCTAGCCTCCACGACAGCTTCGCCTTAAAATTCTGGCCAAAGCTCATATATAAAGCCCTTCCCTTAGTTCCTTAGGGATACCAGGATATATGGCACTTTTAGGCAGACAGAAAGTAAACACAGAGAGGAAATAAAACATAAAAACAACCCAATTTTTATGGGAGAGGTTCCTGATACTATCTCAGCTGCTTCCAGGGCTCTGAGGCCTTGCCTGTTCCCAGGTCCTGTCCCCCAGTCTATCAATCATGCAAGGACAAAAGGGCCCATACAGCATCACAGCACCAGGCCTGGAGCCCTTAACTCTCCTATCCCTGCACACAAACATTGTATGACCTCCCACCAGAAGCCCAAGAGCTTTCCAGTGCTGCTGCCTCCCGGCCTCTCCCACTCAGCCCCTGAGTCTGCTCTGAGACTCACCTCTTCCCCAGTTATTGAACGACTGTCCTTTGGAAGAGGCAGTTGCCCTCCCTAACACCTCTCTACCACCACACAATCTCCACTGGGTACTAGTCAACTCTGTAGTAGGCCCAATAGATATTTTACCCACATGATAGCATGATAGCAAGAAAGATACACCCATATACACCTGTCAAAAACAAGGAGTGAGAATAAGCATCTGGGTTGATGCATCACATGCCCCTCCCCCCCCCCCCCCCCCCCCCCCGATTGGAAGAAACAGTCTCTAGGGCAGGGTCTGTTCTCTGTTTATATCACTCCTGGATACCACTCCTAGATAATGTTTGGTGCAATTAGGTACCCAATGAATAACTGTTGTGTCAAAGAATGAATAAATAAATTCAGTGATTTCCCCCACCTCTTAAAATCTGAATTGAAAGACTAATTCAGTGCCGTGTTGCACCCCTAATAAATTCTGATTTTTAAGGACATCATCAATAAAACCTCCATTGGTCAAGCTCCAGTATTAAATTCTCTCTGCTGTTCACTTTCTGACATAAACACTTACACATGCTAACCTGGAGCGATAATCAACTAAATGAACAACTCACTGTAGATGGGATCGCCCCAAGGCCAAGAGCAATCCTTTCGAAACTGCACATAGAGTCACTGAGGCAAAATGAGGTCCCTCTACTCAAAACAAGAGAAATGCCATATTTAGCAAGAGCTAATATTAGGAACCTACTATGTACTAGAAATACAATAAGCACATCATTTATATTATTTAATCCCTAGAACAACCCCAGAAGTTGGGAATTATAATTCTCATTTTGTAGATTTTTCTTTTTCAAACATTTATTTATTTTTGAGAAAGAGACAGAGTGCAAGCAGGGGAGGGGCAGAGAGCGAGAGGGAGAGACAGAATCCCAAGCAGGCTCCGTCCGCACTCTCAGTGCGGAGCCTGACATGGGGCTCAGACCCATGAACCATGAGATCGTAACCTGAGCTGAAGTTGGACGTTTAACCGACTGAGCCACCCAGGTGCCCCTCATTTTGTAGATTTTAAAAATAAGACTTGGAGTGTTTTTGCCCATGGTTACTTGTACAAGAACTTAAAAAGCATAAATTTTGGAGCCAGGTTGGCTAGGTTTAATTTCTGACCGGCCTCATTCTAGATGGGTGTCTTAGTACATTCAGGTGGCTATAACAAAATATCACAGGCTGGGTAGCTTATGAACAACAGAAATTTATTTCTCATGGTTCTGGAGGCTGGAAGCTTGACATCAGGGTGCCCGTGTGCTTACATCTCACTGTGTTGCACACATCTTGCTGTGAGGAGGGGCTAAGGAAGCTCTGTGGGGTCTCTTCTATAAGAGCATTAATCCTACTCATGAGGGCAGAGCTCTCATGACCCATGCACTTCCCAAAGGTCCCCCATCCTAATATCATCACCTAATATCATCAAATTCCAATTTGAATCTGAGGGGGGCACAAATACTCAGAGCACAACACCAGGCAAACAGAGCTTAACACATCTCTGCCTCTGTTTCCTCATCTACGAAAAGGAACTAATAATGGTACCAGTTGCTAAATTATTATCTCTCATCTCCAAACCCTTCTTTCTGTAACCTGGTTTGTGATCTAGGCCTGGGGCTCTGAGAAACACATTCCTGCACAGTCAGCTGGCTTCTTGTTAGTTCTGCCAGTGAGAAGCACTAGAGGGGGTGCAGAGGGGGAGAAGCGAGAAGGAACTTGCTCCCTCAGCTGTGCTTCCTCTGGGCCTCACACCAGCAGCATTATCCTTCTGTGCTTCCTGCACAGCCACTGAGTCCAGTCTGGCCACATGTGCAGACTCACAGCATGCTGGCCAGCACCCGCTCCTCAGAGGTCTGAACCTCAACTCTGTGGGGCCCTTCCTCTAAAGATCTAAGAAGTTTTCATAATCCAATCTCTTTGCCTTATTCCCTCCACCCTGGGGGTGATACCTGCTTCCTGGAATTGCTCCCCACCCCCACCCCTATAGTCTTCTTTTTGTTTATTTAAACTTTTTTAAATGTGTATTCATTTTTTAGAGAGAGGGAGAAAGACAGAGCACGAGCAGGGTGGGGCAGAGAGATTGGGAGACACAGAATCCGAAGCAGGCTCCAGGCTCTGAGCGGTCAGCCCAGAGCCCGACGCAGGGCTCAAACTCACAAACTGTGAGATCATGACCTGAACCAAAGTCGGACACTTAACCAACTGAGCCACCCAGATGCCCCTTTGTTAATTTATTTAAATTCAAGTCAAGGGCAAAAATGCTCTATGCCATGTAGTAATGGTTTCAGGAGTAGAACCCAGTGATTCATCACTTACATATAACACCCAGTGCTCCTCCCAACAAGTGCCCTCCTTAAAGCCCATCACCCATTTAGCCCATCTCCCCACCCACCTCCCCTCCAGCAACCCTCAGTTTGTTCTCTATATTTAAGAGTCTCCTATGATTTGTCTCCTTTTCTGTTTTTCTCTTATTTTTCTTTCCTTCCCCTATGTTTTGTACTCTTCCCATTACCTAGTTAACAACTTTACAACCGGGTAACAGTTCTTCATATTAAATTTTCTCTGTTCAAATCACTGGTGTAATTTCATTCTGCCAACAGACCCTGGGGATACACGAACACCTATGTCAGAGGGCTGTAGAGAGTATTAAATAAGTTGATCGTTGGAAAGTGCTCAGAACTGTACCTGGAGCACAGGGTTTGCTCTATCAGTGTTAGCTGTTATTAGCAGGTAAGTGTTGAGGCTGGGCTGGAACCCCTGTCTGCCTGTCTTCTTCCCAAGCAACATGATGTTCTGCTAATAAAAACAGTTACTATGTACTTAGGCACTGGGCTTAGTGCTTTCACAGATGTTACCTCTTTTAATCTCCTTAAGCATCTCTTAGATGCTTTGCATTCTTGAAGTGTTTTTTCTCTAACAATTAACATCAAGAAAGGTATTCTGAGTTAACTCGTCCATTATCCTCAAAGGTTCAGCAAGTACTCCAACAAGTTCAAACATCGACATTAGAATAATTTTTTAACATGGACTTCTCCAAATTCTAATAAATCTATTTATATCATCGCCCTATGTATCACCAGGAATTAACATAATTTAAATATATGTAAATGTGTATGTCTGTGTATCTGAGGATTAAGATTTTGGAATTTCAAATTTTCTATTGTTTTGATCTAAAGTATCAATGAAAGAATATTAGGATTTTAAAAATTAAATGCCTATTTTGTGCTAGGCACTACGATATAAGTGTTTTCACATATGTTATCTCATTTTATCCTTAGAATATACTACACTAGTAGGTACAATCATCTTCTTTGTACAAATGTGTCCAAGGTCACATAGCTAATAAAGTAACAGAACCAGGGATTGAAAGCAATTCTTTCTAACTCAGAGCTCATGTTTTAGCCAATTCGCCACAGGTCATAGGTGAGGGTCATTCTCCATAACAGATCCTGAGAGAATAAAGTTTAGTGGACACATGAACTGAGATAGAAACAAATTCCTTCATTGCCAAGGGCTTAAAAAATACGAGAACTGAATCTGGCACATTATCTTCTGACCTTGCTTTCAGAATTGCTTGTAAGCCATGAGAAATTCTCAGCTTCTGTCACTGGGTTTCCAGAATCTCTCTTGTTCCATTTCATTTCAAGGATTTCTTCTCCCATTTCAGGTTAGCTATTGTAGAAGCAAAGTAAATGAAAATTCCAAAATACCTTGTTTCTGGGAGTATCCTTACCTTCAAAAAAGAAATCATTCTCTTTTAAAAAAATAAATAAAAGCATCCACCAAAATAATTATTTTTTACAGAATGATGCAGAGGGGAAAAAAAACATACCTTTTGCTTCGTGCTTGATTTCAGGCCGACTCGGGAGTGACTTTTGGACTAGAGGAAAAATGAGAAAGAAATCTATGAAGCACCCAGTGAAACAGCAGGACTTATTCTGAAGTCATTTCTTTTAGAAGGTATAAGTTTTAAGTTAAAATCCTCTTCCCTATCCTTCCCTCACAGACTCTAGAAATCTAAGAACGGAAGCACAGCATAGAGTTCCATGTTGAATTTTAGTCCCATGTTGAACAGAAGACTGTGGAAGGTCTGGAGCTGAGAATGTGAAGGTGTACCTACACTTTGTCAGTGCCTTGCTCATAGTGACTGATTCAGCATCTTTCCTAGAGGACGCTGCAGAAACCACAAAGTGCAGCATGTGAGGAAATAACCCCAGCTGTAATAAGGCAAAAGGAAAAAGGCGGTGGGGGGGGGGGGGGGGGGGGGATGAATAAAAGAAGAGGTGTGAAAGAAAGATGAGGAGGGGAAGGGCACAAATGCTCTGTAAAATGGAAACGGACAAAACAGGAGCAGAATGAGGAAAATAGTACATTGATGGCAAGATTTCCAAGTGCATTTCTATAGGGCAGAATTTACTCTCTGCTAATTTAAACACATTTTCATTACATTGAAATAAAACTCTCACAAACATTAGTTCTTAGAGAAGACTTTTTGTTTTCCAGTTGGTTCATGATTATCTAATCTTATTTGGAATTAGGAAAGGTAAAACAAGCATTAATCTATGCATGAGAATACTTTGGTATGGAATACCAATAGGATTTTTCTCCCAATGAGAAAAAAGCAAAAGTCAACCTTACTATGTTTAGCATTCAGATAGTGAATATATTTGGCTCTAACTGCACCATGAATCAAAGTTAACGCTAAACCAATTACCACAATACAGCTAGAAAAATGTCTAATTTGGTAGTCCTCACACTGCCGGATCTCAGGATCCCTTCACATTCTTAAAAATTATTGGGGCTCCCAAAGAGCCTTTGTTTATTGGGTTATATGCATAGGTAGTCACTGTATTAGAAATTGGAACTGAGAATTTTTTTTAAATGTGTATTTATCAATTTGTTTTAAAATAGCAATGAAAAACCCATTACATGTTAAATAAATAAAATTTATTTATGTATTTTGTGTCTATCCCTAAATACAAAAACAATTAGTCAGAAAATGGCATGTCTTTATATTTTTGCAAATCAGTAATGTTTAGCTTAAATAGAAGACAGCTAGATCCTCATATTTGCTTCTGCATTTAATCTACTTTGATAAGAATATATTTTTGGTTGCATTAAATAAAGAAACTTCAGCCTCACTCAGATATGTGGTTGAAAAAGGAAAGAGCATTTGTAATAATCCATTCAGATAATAGTGAATATTCTTCTCTGATAATATGCAAAAACTTGACAATTATAGTTTCTTAAAGGTTGGTTGCAATAAGAATCTGAAATCATATAACTAACTGCTACATAAGAATTTGCTGGTCTATCTTGCACTTTTTTTTAACGTTTATTTATTTTTGATAGAGAGAGACAGAGTGCAAGCGGGGGAGGGGCAGAGAGAGAGGGAGACACAGAATCCAAAGCAGGCGCCAAGCTCCAAGTTGACAGCAGAGTCCGACGCAGAGCTCAAACCCACGAACCCCGAGATCACGACCTGAGCCAAAGGAGGATGCTTAACCGCCTGAGCCACCCAGGTGCCCCTATCTTGAACCCACACATAGATCTTTCACCCACACATGATTTTGTAGCATCATGTATTATTTCATTTGGAAAAGAGTGGTTCCATGAATTATGTAGGTTTCCCAAATATTGACACATTTCATTACGTAATATGAAAGAAATCACATTTTTTAATCACCAACCTCAGTATAAAATCTTCAAATGTTGGTAAGCTATCAAGCTCACAGTAACAGATACAAGTGTTCCAAAATTCCAATTTTCACTTGAAAGCTTGAATTCTATCATGGGCAACAAACACTGTCAGTCGCTTTTCATGAAGTGACAGGCTCACTTCATTCATTTCTGTGAACACGTCTGCCAGCCACACGAGTCTGAATATAACCAGAGTTCATCACTCGTTCTTTGAAGTTAAAATGGTGTTTCATGAAAAAAAGAGGCTACTTTGGCTCACAATTCAATCATACCAGTGCTTTCCTTCAAAACAGCCACTGGAAGTTGTATGCAGCAGAGTACTTTTATGCATACCTCCCATTTTGTCACCTATCATCCTAAGAACAGGTGTACTCAAAGGCTGAAATATAGCAAACCTAGTAATTTTTACTATTTCAACAAGGGCATTTTTAAGTGAAACTGGCATTTTATTTCCTGCAATGCAAATGCACTGTGGTGAAATTATATAATGACTACTAGTACAGCTTTGGTGCTACTGCCTCAATTCATGTGGAAGCACCAGCAGTTCTGGTCAGCCCTGCTCTTGCACAATCAGTGCAGATGTCATCCAGTTTAACAAAAAAAAAAAAAAAAAAAAGGAAAGATCTTAATATTACTTATGAGGAGAGTTTGGCTTCTCAGATTTCCTTTGAGAACCACCATTCTTAGTCATTTAAGCAGTTGAGTCTCAGTAATTAGACTCTCCCACACTCAAAGAAATGGAGCTTAGGAAGAACAGAGCCAATGAAAATCAAGGTCTCATTGTCCCTTCCTCCTTCCTGCTGTCTTAGAGGAGAGAAAAAAAGAGACCAACCAGGAGTAAGCATCCCTTCAATGGACAGAAGCCAGAATGGGGAGGGAACCTGATCATAAATCTGCAGTGTTCATCTTGCACTTATTTACACAGCGGTTTGAAATCTAGACTATTATGGGGTGAGTTGCTTCCCCCCAAATTCATTTGTTGAAGTCCTAACTCTCAATGCCTTAGAATGTGACTGTATTTGGAGATAGAGCCTTTAAAGAGGTAAGTCAGATAAAATGAGGTTCAGTGGGTGGGCCCTAATCCTATATGATTGATGTGCTTGTAAGAATATGAGATGAAGACACAGACAACATGCACCAACAGAGGAAACCATGCAAAGACAAGGAAGACGGCCATCTGCAAGCCAAGGAGAGAGATCTCACCAGAAACCAGTCCTTGCTAACACCCTGATCTGGAACTCCTAGCCTCCAGGACTGTGAGAAAATAAATTTGTGTTCTTTAAGCCACTCTGTTTATGGTATTTTATTATGGCAGCCCAACAAACTAATATTACATAGACCCTGACAAATCCTCCTCAAAAAGTCAAGAATCTAAAATGTGGAGGTCCAGTAAAACCAAATCCTGAGTAAAAAGGGGCCATTAACATCACATTCACTGTCAACCACTTAACATCCTAAGGCAGAATGTCTGCATCAGCGGTCCTCAAACTTCAGAGTTCATAAAGATCATTTGGGGGGCTGTTAGCCATGCAATTTGCCAAACCCCAACTCCAGAAATTCCAAATCAGAAATTCTGGGTGGTCCCCAGGAATGTGCATGTTAATGAGCACCCCAGGGAATTCAAATAGATACATGGTACACAAACTACAAGTTGAGGAAGACTTGCCTGCCAAGGACAGCAGTAACTTGGGATGAGAAGTAAGAAAATACAGAAACTGGCACAAATTCCCTCTCACTTTCTCTTTGAAGAATCCAAATACATGAATCTCTTTTTCCTTTCCCTTTTAAATGCCTGGTGTTAAAATTCTTAATTTGGTTGAACCAGTGGGTGGGCAAGGATAATTGAAACGGGCTGAATGTTGGTAAATTACTCAAACAAGTCCAAAAGTAGCTTTGCAACAGTTTTTCAACCTTTCCAACTTAAAAACATAAGCAAACAAATTCTGAGTTTGTTTATATTTTTAGAAATTTAGAAATTGGGTTTTTATATCATATTCTATCCATCATCCATGGATTCAGACTTTGTACTCCATTTAGCCCTGAGAATAGACCTGAGCTAAAGGACAGGCTTTCATTTATAAAGGGGATTAAAAGTTGTGATGGTTAATTTTATGTGTCAATTTGACAGGGCTAAAGGACACCCAGATAGCTGGCAAAATATTATTTCTGGGTGTATCTGTGTGGTGTTTCTGAAAGAGATTAGCATTTCATTCAGTTGACTGAGTAAAGAGATCCACCCTCACCAGTGGGGGTGTAGTGGGGGGGGGACAGTAGCTGGGGGCACATCTTCCAATCCCTTGGGCTTCTTAATGGAGCACAAAGGAGAAGGAAGGACAAATGATCTCTCTCTTTTCTTCTGCTGGGATATCCAGCTTTTCCTGTCTTCAGACACAGGAGCCATGGTTCTCAAACCTTTGGACTCCAGAACTTATACCACTGACCCCCTAGTTCTCAGGCCTTCAGACTCGAACTGAATTATATCACCAACTTTCTTTGTTTTCCAGCTTACAGATAGCAAACTGTGGGACTTTTTGGCCTCCAAAACTGCATAAGCCAAGTCTTTTAATACATTAATTTCTTTCTTTCTTTCTCTCTCTCTCTCTCTCTCTCTCTCTCTCTCTCTCTCTGTGTGTGTGTGTGTGTATGTGTGTGTCCTACTAATTCTATTTCTCTGGAGAACCTTGACTAATACAAAATCCAATCCAATTCCAGAGAAATAACATTTTTATTTGATATTAAATGAGTTTTTGGGTCTCTCCTGGTCATTGTCTTATCTAGACAGAATGGAGGTTGGACCTTGTAAAAGTTGACCTGCATTGTACATATCATACTATACATTCAGTCCCCCATTTACAAACCTGTAGCCTTCTAAAGATTTCTTTCATTAGTTAGGTATTAAGGACTTAGAGCTTATTTTCCCCATAGAAATAATTCTACAGGCTACAACACAAAGGCCTATTTAATGCTGAATATTACTAAGATGCTACACAATTTCAATAAAAAATAGTATACTATTTTGTAACAGTCATACAAAGCAGAAAAATGATCAAGTCAATTAAGAAACCATTTTGTTTTTCCCACTAACAGTATCTTCAAAAACTGAATGAATCAAAAAGCATATTTAATTTGAAGAGGATAGAGACTAAGGTAGAAATTCTGGAATTCTGAAGAGGCCTTGTTAGAAATGTCAAGAAATGTTATTTACTACTAATACGTCTGATGCCCTCACCCTCCCCTCCCAAGCAGATAGTTTTGCTTTTCTTGATGCAAGTGTATCCCCAGCACTACTCTGATCTTTAGGAGCCATAGGGTCACTCAGGACTAAAAACAGGCAAAGACTAGCAGAAAAACAAAGTAGGGTGTCAGGTAGCTCCCTGTAGCAGATGACACTGAGCCCAGGCCAGCCCTCACTAGGGAATGACTACTGCCTATTGTCACCTGTACCTCAGCTTGAAGAACACAGAAATGGGGGAAGATCATCAAAAGAGGGAAAAAATTGGGACACCTTGGTAGCTCAGTCAGTTAAGCATCTGACTTCAACTCAGGCCATGATCTCACGGTCGTGAGTTCAAGCCCCATGTCGGGCTCTGTGCTGACAGCTCAGAGCCTGGAGCCCGCTTCAGTTTCTGTGTCTCCCTCTCTCTCTGTCCCTCCCCTGTTCATGCTCCGTTTGTCTCTCTCTCTCTCAAAAATAAATAAGCATTAAAAAAAAAAGAAAGGAAAAAGGAAAAAAAAATTCTCAAACACTTGAGGAAAATTAGAAAAGAGAGGATAGAGCAAGGAAGAAAAAGAAGAAACAAAGATAATAGCAGACATCAGCAAATCATGTTTTTAAGCACTTACAATGTGTTCCTGCCACACCATCCAACTTACATTGTTTTACATGATATTCATAACATGGCTAAGAAATGAGTATAATTATATTATTATCTCAACTTTATCAATCGGAAGACTGAGGCACAGAAAGCAAAATAATTTGCCCAAAGTCATAATGCTAGTAAGTGGTAGAACCAAGACTTGAACCTGTCTGTCTGATTCATGGTCTTAAACACTACCATTTATATCAGAAAATTGCCCAAGGAAGAATGAGCAGAGTTCAGAGTAATGAAAATCACAAAATACACAGAAACTGTATTGCATGCATAATTACTTCAAGAGGACGAAAGGATATTACGGAAAAGAGGTAGTGGATCAGAAATTTACCCAAGTCAGACTTGAGTTGGTATCAGTGGCCAAGGACCCCAAGATTGTGTTTTGAAGCCAGCAAATGACAAGAAGGGAGGGAGAGAAGAGAAGCTTTGTGGTGAGGAAGGTTGGGGGAGGGTGATTATGTAACTGGTACCACAGTCACATTCACAAATTGGGTGTGCCTACCTTGGGGACCATCTGCATGGTATTTTATTGTAAACTGCAAGACATTTAAGTGAAAATAGTCTACATACTGAGGCATACCCTCCACCCCCACATACACATACATACACACACACACACACACACACACACACACACACACACGAGGCACCAACAGGAAAAAAAAAAAAACAACTTTATAAAAGAAATCCAGGATTTTCTTCTACCATCCAATTATACCAGCCTATCCTGGACTTCTGACCTTAACTCGTGTAAGTCAGTGGTAATTAAAATAGTGTGTTCTATAAAGTTACTCCAAAGTTGAAAACAGCAAGGGGTGAATGTGACTGTTTTCCAGACCCATTTATGAAAATGAGTATTCTGACATCTAAGTTCGCTGTTGTGACTGAGTACATTGTGTGCAGGACTTTAATGGAAAACAAAAGGGAATTTAAGTGATCTCTCCCAGCAGATATGACCCATTTTCCCCGCCCACATTGGAAAGGGGGCTCCTGTGCATGATTCCTCTGCTACATCTAGCAGAATTAGGAAATGTTTCAGTTTGCCCTACCCACATTAAGAATTCAATTTAAACCCCAGGATAAAACTGACAAGGGAGCACTCTTAAATATGGACTCTGGTCTGAGTTCCCTTAATTGGAGCTACAGGGTAATTTAATGGGATCACTCTGCAAATGGGGTGCTTAGCAACCCAATAACTCATGGGAGTGCTTGCCTGCTCTCTTAGCAGGCTGTACTCCAAAGTGTCACCCCATGTTCAGAGGCTGGAACAAAGGACACCTCTGAGCTGATCTGACATTAAGAAAGCCTACTCCATGTCCTTGTCTGTGCTTGCTTCCCAGAACAACACAAGAAGGAGTGGCTGAAACGGAAAGTTTCCAGAAATAAGAACATCTGCCACTTATGATTTGTCCAGTGTTAATGGTATAGTCAAGACTGCACAGTCTTGAAAGACGATAATGCCGTGACCTTTGGGTTGTTTTATTATTTGATCGTCTTTGGAAGAAATCACAAGGACAGTTTAATTCAAAAGGCCCAGGACATTGTGAACTGTGATTCTTTCATAAGGTAAGGAGGGATACCACCTCCTTGAATGAAGGCAAGGGGAAAGTATCTGACTCTCCCACATAAATTTAAGGAGTCTTTCCTTTTAGAGGACTATCTGTATACATGACTGGGACAAAATTCCTCTCTGGTCACTGAGCTGCTGCTCTGATGTTGTTCTCTTTCCACACCCCGGGTCACTTGACATCTGGGGGCCCAATCCTATCTATAGGGGAGATGACTGGACGTTCTAATCTAGGAGCAATGGCGGGTCAGCATCAGTTGCCGTGGACATCTGCTGTTACCGTTTGCCCTTCCTTCTGCTAATAATACTATAACGCTGTATTAGTCAGGCTCCCAGCAGGAAACAGGGAGCGCCCTGAAGAGGGTTTAACGAAGGGATGTTATACAGAGGTGAAGACAGGATTAAGGGAAATCGGTAAAGAATGGGGACTCACTCCAGCTAACAACAGTGGCAAATGATTATCACTGCTGCCCCAACAGGGCCCAGGGGAGGGTTTTGTGCCAGGAGTGAGAGCTGCAGATGTCAGAGAAGGCTCACTGCTGAAGCTCAGGACTGCCAGACTGCAGCCCAGGCAGCAAGGAGCCAGACAACTTAGCCCTTTACCCTCTCATCACCTGGTGCCACTGTCCATCGGCCAAACCCAAGTAGAAACCAGAGGACAAGGGAGTGAAGGTCAGTAGAGGCCAGCCTCCCTGGGAGGAGCAGAAAGAAGACGTCACAAGTGGACCTGGAGGGACTATGGGACACCTCTAATACCAGCACTTCAGTCTTTTGTTAGGAGACGTCACCTCCACATTCCTTTCCCATTGTAATTAGTAAACAGTTTGCGATGATAGTACATACATATCCGTTTTTCACAGCCATCAACTTTCAATTTGTGTCAATTTCAACTCAGGCTTCCCTGATTTTACTCAGTGGGCATTAACCTGTTGCTATCATTATTTATTTTGAAGCTCAAGTTGTCCCATGTGTGGCCAGTGGGAGCCCTTTACACTGCTCCTGAGTCATTTTAACGTATGTCTCGCATTCTTTAGCCCTTCCTTGCTTTCATGCACAAAATGTTCCAGGCTCAACTTGGGTCTTCCCTGCCCCAGCCCTTCACTCAACTATTTCCCCAGGAATCCCTGGCTTCTTTTAGTGAATAATAGTATCTAGAAACATAGGTACATAGATACACACACACCACTACCGCATATACATACACATTTACATTTATATTTGTTTCTACATCTATCTATTTATCTATATCTACCTACTGATCAGAGAGTGAAAAATAAAATTTCAATCCAATCTAACAGGGTTGCATTTATTTTTCTCCCTTTCATATCTGAAACACGTTGCTCTCACAGTGAGAACCTGGCTCCCCTGTGAAAGCCCTTCACGCTATGCCTGGACTTGCACACCTCTTCCCAAGCCACTCCACCCTACAGGGAGAGCCCCCTCACCCTTCTCAGGCTCTGACACCTTGTTCTGGGATATCCCCTTTCACAGGCACCCTCCTCACCCCCCTTGGGCTCCACGCCAGGCCCTCCATTGTGAGCATGCTCCTCATCCTTCCTGATCTCCAACAACTTGCACTGACTACTATCCTCACCTCACACGGGCTTTGACACAAAACACTGAGCAGCCCTTCTCCCAGGATGCGCTGCCAAGATCACCCTCTGCTGGAATGCTCTCCTTACCCAAAATGGGCTTCATCACTCCCATGTGGGCACCCTTCTCACCCCTGCTGGGCTCGAACACCCTGCTCTGTGCCACCACAGCTTCCCACCCCTGCCCCCCAGCAAAGACTCTTAGCTTGCTCAGTCCCACTTAATGGCTTTTTGGATGGAATAGTTCAGAAGAGAGAAGAAAAAAAGGGAAAAAGAAAAGGAAAAGAAAGAGGAAGAACAGGAGGGTTAAGTTGATAGAATAGAAACCAAGCAGCATTACTGGCTGTGTTACCACCATCATGATGAACTGCCTAAGGATGACGCCAATACAGGGAAAAGCAGAGTGAAGACTCGCTAAGAGATAGATTTCCAACATCATTAGAACACCTGGGTCCAGCCACGCCTGAAGTCAGGTATACTACCAGATTTTTCATTTGTAAAGCAGTACGTTAAAATTTGTGCTCAAGCTATGTTGACTTGCGATTTCCGTCACTGGCAAATGGAAAAATCTCAATACGTAAAGTTACTCTAGTTGTAAATCCAATCCTTGTCTTGCGGTGCCATAATTCTATTAACTGACCAGGCTTCTGTAATATACCTAATACTAAGTGCCTATCATGTATCCAGATAAAATAACTGGATTTTCACCTTAAAAACTTGACAACATACCCACCATACTGTGAGTGAGATCACGTTATTGTCTCCCTACCCTTCAAGCAGCACCTGGCCGCTAGTATGTACTCCATAAGTATTTGTTGACCCTGGCATGGGGCTATACCTTGCTTTTTATAGGTCACACTACAAACTGAAGTCATGTCCCTCAATCTGAATCTGGAACTCCATGCCCATAGAATGCTCACAGACTTCCTAAAGCAAACCACCTGCTTATATACTTGAACTGTTACACATTCTCCTGATAATCATGGTGAAAATGAACACCATTGCGCTCTTTTAAGTGCCATGGACTTTACATACGGTATCTCATTTAATCCTCGCAAGAAGCCGAAAGAATAGGTACTATAACTGTCACCCCTATATTAAAAAGAAAACCAAAGCCCAAAGAAGTTACCTGATTTGCCCAAAGGCACTCATCTAGTCAGTGTCTGTGCCAGGATTTGGACTCAGTTTGTGTTCAAAGACGCCTTTCTTGTTTATTTTATCTCTGATTTTTTTTAAGTTTTCAGTTATGGTAAAATACATATAACATAAAATTTACCGTACCACCCATTTTTAAGTGTACAGTTCAATAATGTTAACTGCATTCACAATATCGTTCAACCAATCTCCAGAACTTTGTCATCTTGCAAATCTGAAACTCTGCACCCATTAAACAGTTCCCCATTCCCCAACTCCCCTAGCCGCTGGCAGCCACAATTCTACTTTCTGTCTCTGAATTTGACTAATTGAGGAACCTCAAGTAAGTGGAATCATACAGTATTTGTCTTTTTGTTACCACCTTATTTCATTACCATGATGTCCTCGAGGTTCATCTATGCTGTGGCACATATGAGGATTTTCTCCCTCTCTAAGGTTGAATAATAGTCCACGGTATGTACGCACCACATTTTGCTTATCCATTCATCCACTGAGAGACACTTGGGTTGCTTTCAAAAGCTGCCCTTCTCAACCACTCCACTTAATCATCTCCCATATGCTTTGCTATCTGCTTTCTACATTCAGAGCCTCTGCTAGGACCGCCCTGTGATCACCTGGGTTCCCTGGTCCGCCGATCTGCCTTGTTCTTTCTTCCCACAGCCAGCTGGTGCCTCTACCAGGCAACCCCCCTTAGCACCTGTTCAGCCCCGGGATAGGGGAGGGCTTTAGCTCTAGGCTCCAGTTTTTCCCTGTCTACTCTGGTTGCCGTGGCTCACTGCTCCACGCCAGCCCTCTCGTGAACCGTGTCAGCTACAGAGAACAGGATTTCTAAGGAGTGGTACTCCCTGGCATACAAATTACTTGGGAGATGAATCCTTCCTATCTCTTTTGAACATCCCTTTCAGCATGCCGCTGACTGACACCGGGAAGCTCCGATTACTATTAATAACTCTACAGTAGAGAGGGGAAGAAGGAGCTGTGCTCAAAATAAAACAATGATGAACCCAGTGCACGAATAAGGCCGAGACAAATGATTATAATGTATTCTGGATCCGTATGTCTCCAAAGCTAATTAAGGTGTAGAATTCACACACTGAGCATTCCTTGAAAACACAGCGCCCCAAGGAAAACACTAATAAAGACCAGATATTTTTACATGATAAATTCCAAGGCAAAGGCTGTGTCTTACAGGTCTTCACTTACAGCTCTCTGAAGGCACACAGTAGGCCCTTATTCATTCATTTGACACACGTTTTCAAGTTTCTACTCTAAAATAGGCATAAGCTTAGTGCAGAGGATACACTGGTGAATCAAACAGACAAAGGCCTGCCTTCTGGAAGGAACTCAGACAAGTAAACAAGGCGTTACTATAGTGCAACGAGTCTATTTATTGATCCCTGTATTCAAGCAGTTATAAAACCAACAAAAATCGAGAAGAAGGAACTCTTTTTTCAGTTTGCAGCCCTCTATTAGCTATTTTGTACATAGAGAAAGACATGATGCAGGAGAGGCAATCATTTTATTTGCCGCCACAAAAGAGGAAGAGGATTGAGATCACTTAAAGAGCATTTAGAAATTCACTAAGTCTCCCCCTCAACCCACTCCGTATCCTATATCCTTGAGAGAGCTTTATTTTTTCTCTATGGTTCCAGGATCTCCTCCTTGTCTGCACCTTCATCCCACTGAACAAGAACAGCACAGCCCTCAAGCAGCAGAAGTGGTGCCTGATGGCCCTGTGGGGTCTTTTCATCTCCTCTCTTCAGGGTTCAGAGAGCCAAGACGAGAACAAGCACACAGAGAACTCTCACACTTTATCAGATGGAAGGGTCTACACATTGCCTCAAACATCCATGCACACCCACATTCTGCAAGCTTTTACTGAACCTACTATGTGCCAGATGCTGTTAGGGACACGGTGCTGGACAGAGTCAGTACAATTACTACAGGCATCTATGTGCTATGAAGTCACCATTAAGCCCCTGCCTAAACCCCAAGCTTGTAAAATATATATCCCTTCTAGAGTTTGATAACTCTTGAAATCACTTTCTTCATGCTGGACTATGGTTCGATTTTTATGTGTTTCATTTGGTATTTATCTTATTAGATGGTTTGCACTGATTTTCCCTCCCAATTGCTACTTGGTCATTTCAACAATATTTACAGGGAAAAAAATCTGGCCCTTTCCACTGTTTTTATGTTATCTCTGGAATCATATAGTTAAAATTTTTTTATGTGAAAGGGCCATGGTTTTGTGACACACTTCCCAATGCCTTTATTTTGGGATAATCCAGTTTCTTTTCCTACTGCCTCTGGGAAGGGGAGAAGGAAAGGCATATGCAAGGCTTTTTCCACTGCTAGCTCCAAGAAAGACTAGGAGCAGGGTGGTACTGGTTATAGGAATTTTTTACATATACATTATATGAAACATACACACAGACATCAAATCAACAAAATAGTAATTTATTTTCCAATCTGTGGATGAGTACTAAAATATTTTAATTATTACAACTTTTTTTGCTTTAAAATCTGATAGAAATAGCCTCTCAAATACACTTTTATTGAAACTCCATGGGCCCCTGGGTGGCTCAGTCGGTTAAGCATCCGACTTTGGCTCAGGTCGCAATCTCACTGTCCGTGAGTTTGAGCCTCACGTCGGGCTCTGTACTGACTACTCAGAGCCTGGAGCCTGTTTCAGATTCTGTGTCTCCGTCTCTCTCTGACCCTCCCCCGTTCATGCTCTGTCTCTCTCTGCCTCAAAAATAAATAAACGTTAAAAAAAAATTTTTTTTAATAAAAAAAAAAGAAACTCCTTTGTAAATTTTATTTATTCTCTCAGATAAACTCTTCTCTCTATCCCAGATTTTAATTGCTATTGTATTAATTCTATAAATCACTGCACTTTGAGGAAATCTTTACATGATCTAGTCTTCCCATCTGGGAGATTTACTTTTAATGAACTCAGACAATTATGCTTCCAAAAGTCACTCTTCAATTCCAGAATCCCTGACCACAGCCATCCGGACCTGCCTTCTTGCATAGCATCATCACAAACACACTCAGGTGATTCCAGTAGCAAAATCATAGGGTCTAAATGAATAAAGAAAATGTGGTGTGCGTGTGTTATGCATACATACATATATATATATATACATACACACACACACACACACACACACACACACATGTAATATGATTCAGCCATAAAAAAGAAGGAAACCCTGACATTTGCAATAACAGGGATGGACCTTGGGAGTATAACGCTAAGTGAAAGAAGCCATACACAGAAAGACAAATACTATTTGCCTCACTAAATATTCTCACTAGTATATGTGGAATCTAAACAAAAGGAAACAAAACAAAATAAAAGCCCGAGCTCACAGATACAGAGAAGAGATTAGTGGTTGCCGCAGTCTGTGGGGGGAACGGGTGAAGGTGGTTCAAAAGTATAAACTTCCAGAGTACCTGGGTGGCTCAGTTGGTTAAGCGTCTGGCTTTTTATTATTATTATTATTATTATTATTATTATTATTATCATTGTTATTATTATTTTAATGTCTGTTTGTTTTTGAGAGAGAGAGTGCAAGCATGCAAGCAGGGGAGGAGCAGAGAAAGAGGGGGAGACAGAATCTGAAGCAGGCTCTAGGCTCTGAGTTGTCAGCACAGAGCTTGACCCAGGGCTGAAACTCACGGACCACGAGATCATGACCTGAGCTGAAATCAGACACTTAACAGACTGAGCCACCCAGGCACCCCAAGCGTCTGACTCTTGATTTCGGCTCAGGTCATGACCTCAGGGTTCATGAGTTCAAGCCCCATGTCAGGCTCTGTGCTGATGGCATAGAGCTTGCTCAGGATTCTCTCTCCCTCTCTCTCTGCCCATCCCCTGTGCACACTCACATTCTCTCTCAAAATAAATAAACTTTTAAAAAAGAAGAAAGAAAAAAAAGAAGAAGTATAAACTTCCAACTATAAAATAAATAATTCATGGGGATGTAGTGGACAGCATAATGCCTATAGTTAATAATACTATATTGCAGATTTGAAGGTTGCTTAGAGAGTAGAAAACACATAGTAGGCACTTATTCACTGAAAGTTTTCATCATAAGAAAAAAATTTTGTAACCATGTATGGTGATATATATTAACTAGACTTACTGCAGTGATTATTTCATAATATATACAAATATCAAATCATTGTCGTACACCTGAAACAAATACAATGTAATTTATCAATTACATCTCAATAAAAATAGATCTTAGAGAGTGCTGGGTACTTGATGAAAAAATACTGACCGATACTAGACTATCCTTTGCTGGAATCTATGTAGCAAAAGAAACATTCAAGCAAAATACTTAAAATATAAAATAAAAGCTACATTGAAAAAAAATTAGAGTTTCACTAGAAAATAGTTCCCTTAGTCCTTTCAACCATTGGCCAACAACTACCAAGGTGATTCATAAAATTAGGAGCTGAAGATACAGTTCTTACCTTCAAGAGTCATATTTTAGTTGGGTAGGTCAATATGCCCGGAATGAAAAAACCAAAGAAGGTAGTACATATTATCACATGTCAAATACACAGTACCTATAGGAAGTGCTAACATAGTAAAGAGGGCTGAGACCATTGGTCAGAAGACACAAGTGTAAGACTTGGATAGCCTGAATAGTAGAGTCCTACTTGGACAGGTAAAAAGACCAGTACAATATCAGACATACAGGTAGTCAGTAACTTCTAAATAAACAAGGAGGATGGGCTTGCCAAGCAGGGTCAATGCCACTTACCAGGGCATGGGGAAGCAATAAACGCAGACAGTATCCCTGGGGAACAGCAACTCAACCAAATTCTCTGTAAGGTTATAGACAATAGATGGAAGAGGTGGACAAAGTAGGGCAGTTTCAAATGTAAGGGCTCACAGATAATCTTACCTAAATTTTCTACTAGGGGGTCACAACTATCTGAATGTGTTGTTGCTGTTGTTTGATTCAATTCCATAAGCATTTACTGAGCACCTAGACATTCCAGGCATTGGGCACTCAGAATGTAAACATGGTAAGATATTCTCTCTGAACTCAAGGATTCCCTAGTGCAATGGTCATACATACAAGTAAATAATGTCCATGTGGCATGTATTCTAACAGAAATGCAAAATCGTAGAAAGGGAACACAAAGGGAGAAGGTGTGGGAAGGCTCCTGGGAGGTAGTGGTGCTTAGGCTGAGTCTGGAAGATAAACAGGCAATGTGAAGCACTGGAAGAAGGTTAAGAATCTCAGGCAGAGACTGTGAAAAAGTATGAGGCTATGATTCTGTGACCGCACATGGATGCTAAGTCTGAAAGGCAGAGCTTGAAGGGCAGGAGGTAGTTACATTGGACCATAGAAATAGGTAGGGTTCTGGCTATTATTCAAAAGAGTGTGGACCTTGCCCCATAGGCAGTGGGGAGCCATTAAAGACTTTTACATAAGTAGGAATTGCATAATTGGATTTCTTTTTGGAAAGAAAACTCTGGCAGGGTTAGAGATATTTATCTAGAGAGGAGTTAGAAGAGTTGGTAGGATTGCGCTTTTTTATTGCTAACATTAGTAGTAATGTGGTTTCTGCCCTATAGCAAGTACCCTAAACTCAGTTCTTTTCCTAGCTCTGGCATTAAAACAGTTAGGCACCTTGGACAAGTCATTTCTCCTCTGTTAGCCATCCCCCCGGTTGCTTCACTGCAAAATGGAGAAGCTGTACAAGATGATCTCTAAGCTCCAGATGGCAATAATTCTTCAGGCCCTCTCTCTTACACTCAAAGAAAGACTGAGTATGTACAAGGGGTGGAGGGGTTCAGTCAATAGTCGTTACCTTGATTTCCACAGAAAGTAAACTAATTTAAATGAACATGCTATCAAATTCATCACAGATGTGCTTTTAAGTTTTACCCAAGTTATAGGGAGGCTTAAAATTCCCAGAATATTCTGTTCATGTGTGCTGCATGTGTTCACATGCACTTTAAACTGCATTTATGAAAACGCTGTGTTCTCTTTGGATTAAATACTGTATTTCAATCCTAAGAATTATGCCAGTGCACAGAGTGCACCCAGAGGAACGTTCGCTCTCCAATCACTTATGCAATTTCCCAGTCCTAGCTCAGCCCAGTTTTATTAAAATCTGTATTAGTGCAACGCAGTTATGATTAAATATTCTTCCTACTTTTTCAAGGAGAAAAGAATGCAGCTAACTCTTAATAGTCTGTGTCAACTGGGGACATGGATCACAGGGATAAATTAAATCCATAAATAATCCAGAACCTTCATTTAAGCCAAGAGCTTCAACCTCCTTCTTCAACAAACCCTTTCCAAGAGCTGCTAACAAAGTATTCAAACAGACCTAAATGAGACTCCTTTGTGCAGGATCAGCTCTAGGTGAAATTGGGAGGTAACTGCCTACTACTCTGTATCTCAGACCCCCCCCCCCAACTGCCACCTTGCTCTATACCCCAGTCATCATGATCTTCTTAAATGCCAAATTGCAGTCCTCATTTACCTGACCATTCTGCAGCTCCTGACACTAACATCTCTGTTCTCCTGAATCTCTTCCCTTGGCCTCTACCTCTACTCTCCCCTTGTTCTCTTCTTACTTTGTCAATCATGCCATTTGGGGATATCTTGTATGTCTCACTGGCTTCCCAGTTCCTATTTCTGTGAGATCGAGTTCCTATCCTTGGTTACCCATTATCTAATCTCCTCTTTCTTGGCCTTTCCTGAATGGATTTCTGCCCCTTACAGCAGCTGAAATAAAGTCTTCAGGAAAGGAAGTATAAAGATGCTGAAGACAAACTTTCTCAGTTTCATAACTGAGCTTACAGCTAAATCTGTATGTAAGAAAGTGAGAGCAAATCATTCCTTCTCCTTTTCCTGAATCCCACTGCATAGCCCCTGCTATGAATCCATAGAACCATAACTCAGGCTGCTAATCCCAGAGCCATGGATAAATTGCATCCTTGAAATAAGTAAACTTTTATGGGGTGCCTGGGAAATCAACTATTATTTTCAAATTTTCTGTGGGGCAGTGAATTCTAAGATGATTCTCTCAACAACTACTTACTGGTTACCTACTGTGTGCAAGACCTGGGCAAGGAACTTGTTTACAAGTAATTGTCTCTGTTCTATGGAGTTTACATATGGAATGGGAAGAAAGAAATACATAAGCAAACAGATAAACAATAATTACAAATTTGTATTATGTATTATAAATGAAATAAGAAACTCAGAAAGAAAATAACAAGAGAAACCTATGAGGCAAGGACCCTATGAAGAAGTGACATTTGAGCCAAGACCTACAGGATGGGAGAGCTATGTGAATACTGGGCACTCAGAGGTGCAGCAGAGCCCTATGGCAGAGAGTACACAACGTGTTCAACAAACAGATCAGTGCTGGCTAAAGAACAGAAACCGAGTGGTTGAAGAAGGAGGCAGAAGGCATATCATACAAGACTTTGTAGCCCTTTATGTAGACTTTATATGGATTTTAGCCCTTTGTGTAGACTTTATATGGATTTTAGCCCTTTGTGTAGACTTTATATGGATTTTAGCCCTTTGTGTAGACTTTATATGGATTTTAGATTTTGCTCCAAGTACAATGGGAAGGTATTGATGAATTATAACCAGGGAGCAAAAATGGTCTGATGGTTTTCTTTAAATCCTTCCTATCTCTGGGTGGATAATAGATAGGAGGATACACAAGTTAAAGACAAGAGGCCAGTTAGCATAATAATTCAGTAGTTCAGGTGAACAAAAGAATGTCTTGTACTAAGAAAATGGCAATGGGGGCACCTGGGTGGCTTGGTTGCTTAAGTGTCTGACTTTGGCCCACGTCATGATCTCATGGTTCATGGGTTTGAACCCCGCATCAGGCTCTGCACTGACAGCAAGGAGCCTGGAGCCTGCTTCAGATTCTGTGTCTCCCTCTCTTTCTCTCTGCCCCTCCCCTACTTGTGCTCTGTCTCTCCAAAATAAATAAACATTAAAAAAAAAAAAAAGAAAGAAAATGGCCATGTCTGTGGATAAAGCAGATGGACTAAAGACATTTCAGAATCACTTGCTTGTACGTATGTGTCAACAGAACTTGCTTGTAAAATGAGTGTGAGGTGTATCAGGAGCAATTCATAGAGTTCCAGCCTGAACACTTGTGGAAATTGGGGAAACTGGAGATGGGGGGGGGGGGGGAGGGGGACAGGTTCAGGGAAGAAAATGTAGAGCTCCATTTAGAATATAGACTTTTGAAAAGTTTGTGAGGCATCTCAGGAGAGAAGTCAAGCAGGCAGATTGCCTTTTGAATGTAATATTTGGTAAATCAATGAGTACTTACCTTAATGTTTAGTTATTTCACCTATTTTTCAGTTAAAAATATTTCCACCTTCATGTTTCTTTTGTTTTTCATGTCTTATTTTGTGACACTTAATAAGCAAAGGGGGTTCAAAAATGTGGGGACTAATTCCATTTCTCTTTCCACAGTCATATATTATACTGGTCTAAAGAAGGATGGTTGTGATAAAAAGAAATAAGATCCTGGATAGCCTTGGTATTATTTATAAATGAATAAAATACAAGAAATACAAAGTTCCAGACACAATGCTGCACTTGTCTATACAGAATCCTATGCAGAGATTTCACAAACAGAGATTATATATAAGCAGGGCATCATTATTTTTCTACGACACAGGTTGTCAATACTGAATGCTGATTTGAAATTATAAAAAAATATAACTGATCTATGACTATCTTAGGGGCAAGCCTTTCTATTCAAGAAAGGGATCCTTATAGTATGGTCACTGAAAGCTGACTTCCTATTCTTGACAACAGTTTGTGGAATCAGCCATATAGAAACACCAAGATGAATAGAGGTGGTCAGCAACAGCATTATACAAAACCAGCACAAGTATGCTTAAGAAGCTATGCCTGTGAATAGAATGTCTGTAAATAAAATCCAGCTTTCCTCTTGACTCATATTTTGCCTTAGAGATATGTATCTTTATTTCTGACTGATCTCCAATTGATAGTGGCTCCGAACTCTTCACATCTATGTTCCTTTCTCCCTAGTCATTTTGAATTAATTAATGCTGTATAAATGTGTACTTTAATGCCCAGGGAGTAACTCTATGTAAAAAAATTGTACTGTGAATTTTTTCTTTAAATTACAGGATTCTTTGGAATGTAGATACTGATCTTCTAATTTTCCTGTTTAATTAGTTGGAGAATATAAGATGAATCCCAAATGATAAAACCTATGTTTCCTTAAAATGACAGATGACATGAAATGCTATGACCGGTAGCACTCCCATTGCTTTGATTTCCCCTCCTAACTCTCAAGATGATAGAAATATACAGGAAGTGTAGACTCCCAAAGTTTCTAGTAACAACAACCCCATGTTCTTCACAAGAGGGTCTTTCCCTATGTCAGAGTCATCCCTATATACTTCAGAAGAAGGGCTGGGAGACCCCCAAAGTATAATAGATTCCTTATGGTCTGAAATACAAACCCTGCTCTGCGACCTACACTTAAAAAACTTCAATTTGGGTTTCTCCAACCATAAGCCTCAGTATCAGGAGACCTCCACTCCCACCTACCTGCAGTTTCTGAGGACTGATAAATGTCTCTCACTTCCTACAAATTCTGCTTGTTGATCTATTCCAAAGGTCTAAGAGAGGATTCTACTTTTCCTAGATTAAAAATACTTTGACTTGGCTTTGGGGTCACAACTGTCCTTCATTGTTCTCCATTTAGACATCAGCTCTTCAAAGGACTCCCAGAGGAATTTTAGCCACTAAATGAAAATTCCCCAATTATATATTTAAAACCTCCCTTTTCCAGAAGACCCACTTGGTACTTCTCCAACACCACTGCAAACATGCTAGGAGCTTAGGGACCCTATTGAACATGCCAAATTACTTTTTAGGGTTTATTTGTTCATTTTGAGAGTGAGAGAGAAAGAGAGAGAATGAGTAGGGAAGGGGCAAAAAGAAAGGGGGGGCGGAGAGAGAATCCCAAGCAGGTTCCATGCTCTCAGCACAGATCCCAATGTGGGGCTTGATCTCAAGAACCATGAGATCATGACCTGAGCTGAAATTACGAGTTGGACACTTAACCGACTGGGCCACCAAGGCACCCCTACCGCGCAAAACTACTGACATTCACTTTCAGGTCTCATAGAGGCTTCTCCCACAATTACTTACATGCTTAAATTGTTATTGTATTAAAATACCTTACTGAGTCAGAGAAACCTGTCTTCAAACATGAGCATTACCGTATTTCTGTTTGTACATCCTTGAACATGCTACCTAAGCTTTCCAAGCTCAGCTTCTAAGTTTTCAGCCTTAATTTCTTCATCTGTAAAATAAGACTACTATTAAGAGCCATTTCATAGGATTGTTATAAGGGTTAAAGGAGAAAATGCCATAATCACTTAGCACATTTCCTGGCACAGAGCAAGTAGACAAGAAATGACCACTGTTGGCTAAGAGGTAATCTTCATATGTCCTCGTGATATTCCTTCAGCCAACTCTTCAACGTTTTTTATTTATTTTTGGGACAGAGAGAGACAGAGCATGAACGGGGGAGGGGCAGAGAGAGGGAGACACAGAATCGGAAACAGGCTCCAGGCTCCGAGCCATCAGCCCAGAGCCTGACGCGGGGCTCGAACTCACGGACCGCGAGATCGTGACCTGGCTGAAGTCGGACGCTTAACCGACTGCGCCACCCAGGCGCCCCCCTTCAGCCAACTCTTAAGTCCACAAGGTTCTCTAGCTATAACTCAACCCAAGATACTTTCATCTAAGACCACATCAAAATATAGCCAAATACTCTTAGGTAGGTCAAAGACTGCTTTATGTGAGCTATGTCCTAAAAAACAGAATTGCTGTCCCAAGGCCTTAGTTTCCTTTCTACGATTCAATGCTGCATTGTGAAAACATCTTAGATCTTCCCATGTTCTTCACTTGATCTCTCTTTGCCCTCCTGTAGGAGTGCTGACAACACTGACTCCATCTTTGGCCCCCCACCTTGTTTGTGTCCATGCAATGACCTCCTCCCTCAGGGATATGTATTCCAGGACCCTTGGAGGTTAGTGTATGCCCTAACCAGAATGCAGGAAGGATTGTTGTGAGCTTCCCTCCAACACACAGATGGCATCGTTTCAGATAACTACCTTTTGACATCACCATAATGCCCCTAGATCTATAAAAGCTGAGGCTGAAAGTCCAGACTTTGCAGAGACACTGCTGTATAGTCCCCAGATCATTATCTGCCTGATCCCTCTCATCAGTGAGTTACCCTGAATAACACTCTGTGTAAATAGTATGGAGTAGCTTGCTTTGTTTTTTAGTGTTAAAGTGCCTTCTTAATCTAGAGGATACTTTACTATCCCTCCTCCACCTTCTAACAACTGGTGAGCCAGCCAGGAGACCAAAAATGAAACAAGCATGGGTAAAAAAACCGTGTTAGGGGAAAGCTCACCATCCTCAGGAGAAATACCATTGTCCGTAGAGGGAAGCCCATTGTCTATGGAGGAAATCCCCAGCTGGTCAGCCACCTCCCTGTGGGGAGATATGACCAGGTTTTTTGAGCATTTTGGACCAGCGTCTGAGTGTAAGGATGCCACCAAAATGCCTAAGGAATTGCTAGATATCCTGTCCAAAACTGTGGGGGAAACAAAAGAACTGAGAAAGTTTAACAGCTTGGGTGTTACAGCTGTGGGATACCAGAGGATGAAAGACCATTTCTCATAGTCAGCCTGGTATGGGACTTAAGTATCTATCCTTGCACCTATGATTAATCAGCCCATTGCTACAGTAGCTGCTATGGTGGCTGACTTAAATGAAACCAAAAGACTCCATCATAAGAGAAATCAGTTATAGTTATTTGCATAAGTTCAATAAGAATCTCTTCTTCTTGTAACATGATACCATTAAAAACACTGGTTATATTACCAAGGCTTTGACTGGAATGTTACATTTGAGACATATGTACATAGGCTCAGATATGACAAGACAGATTTAAGGAACCAAGATTTACTTTATGAGGCCAGTGAAGCCCCTTGGAAAAAATCATCCTGGTATCTTGCTTACAGGGTTCCCAGGAGGCTTACCAGGGGAGCAAAGGTCACTTCCTGCCAGGCTCAGGAACCTCAGGATATTTGGAGGACCTTGAGAAGAGAGGAAGTAACCCAAATCTGTAGGTATTCTAAGTGACTCTGATGATAAGTGTTTGGCTTAGCACCTAGCCTTCAAAGGCTCTTAAAAGCTCAATTTGAACTTTGTTATGAAAAGTTCCAGCAAGGCAAACTTAAAAAAGCCTAAATGGCCAGTCACTGTTCTTGCTTCACTTATGTAAATAATTATGCCAAGCTTGTTAAAATTGGACTTGTTTTACAACCAACTTAGTCTTAATTTGGCTACTTTTGATGGAAATGAAAGTGGTTTTAGACAGGAAAAAAAAATTTGTTTTGGTGACACACTATTATGGGTATTAGATTCTAGTTCTGATTAACTGTCCTTGAATGTTGTTTACCTACAAACCCAGGCAAGATCCTGAATTTTCTACCTAATAGCTTGTACACCATAGACCCGACTCTGAGCACCCTCCTGCAAGACCGCCTCCTGAAATGAGACAACTGTTCAACTGAACTGATGTAATTCCCCTCATTATGAAATGTGGAATAAGCTGTTAAGACTATACATGAGAGTTCTAAAAACACCAGCACTAGAAGGATGGGGTCTCAGCTTGGTACTAGGGAATAACTGCGGTTGGATGCAAGGCAGTTTCGTTCCTCAAATCCTGATCTGTGCCCCTTTTCAGCAAGAAGTAGCTAGAGTGGCCATTGCCCCCATCATCCAAGAATGAGGAATGGTGAACAGCCAGGGGTGGTATTAGCTCATGGGGACCAAACCACTACCGTGTTAGCTAGAGTGGCCATTGCCCCCATCATCCAAGAATGAGGAATGGTGAACAGCCAGGGGTGGTATTAGCTCATGGGGACCAAACCACTACCGTGTTGTTGCTAAATGAATATTTGTCACATTTTTTGTGTGTGGTGGGTAATCAATAGATTCAGTTTATTACTTTTTTAATGTTTGTTTATTTTTGAGAGAGAGAGTGTGTGTGAGCAGAAGAGGGGCAGAGAGAGAGACAGAGAGAGAGAATCTGATGCAGGCTCTATGCTGACAGCAGAGTGCCTGATGTGGGGCTCGAACTCACAAACCATGAGATCATGACCTGAACCGAAGTCGGACGCTTAACCAACTGAACCACCCAGGCACCCTCATCTTTGTCATATTTATTGCCTGTAAAACAGCTCTTATTGCCCCTAGCCTCACATTGCTGATGTCCCTTCCTGTGGTGTCAGAAAACATCTTCCGGTCATAGGCCACGTCTTACCCTAAAATTAACAATCGTTCTGACTGCTGGGTCTACAGAAAGGACCTCTTTACTGGGTCAATGAGAAACCATAGTTCTACACATTGCTGCTTGCTTTATAAGTATGTTAATCTCATGCTGCTGTTTATATTGCTGCTCGTGGCATAGGGATACAAGTCATCTCCCGATAGCTGGCTCGAGGGTCCCTGCAGAAGAATGGCATGTAAAGATTATATGAGCCATAGGATGCCAGGGGTGGAATGTAGGAGAGCTGATAACACCCACTCCATCTTTGGCCCTCCATCTTGTTCATGTCTGCGCAATAACCTTACTCAGGGCTATGTGCTCCAAGCCCCTTGGAGGTTAATGTATACGCTAACTGGGAAATGGAAAAGTTGCTCTGAGCTTCCCTCTGGCACAAGGATGGCACCACTTTGCGTGACTGGTAGAGATAACACAGTTTCTTCCCTCTGGCACAAAGATGGTGCCACTTTAGGAAAGAAAGTACCCTTGACTTCACCACATTGTCCCTCACTCTATAAAAGCTATGGATTAAGGTCTGAACTTTTCAGGGAAGAGAATAGCTGCATAGCACCTAGATCACTGTCAGCCGATCCACCCCCCGCCCCTCAGTAAGTTACCCTGAACAAACTGTGTAAACAGTATGGAGCAGCTGCTTCACTCATCTGTCTCAAAGTGCCTTCTCAGTCGGGGGGGGGGGGGGGCGGTCCTTTTATTGTCCCTCCTCCACCTTCTAACACCTCCCCTACTATCAATTCCATTTCCCAAATAATGAGCAACATGTATATGAATACCCATACAGCTTCACAGGGCGCAGACCCACACAAGTATTCTCCAGGATTCTGAACTACTTGGGCAACCAGATGTTCACAAAGGGGATTGGGAAAGGAACAAGTATCAGAGTCACAAAGCAGTAGAAATACTCATGAGGGATCTTGCATTAGGTGTAAGGTTCACTGGCTATACTAATTATTTCCAGTATGATAAAAAAGGAAAAACAAGGTCTTAGACAATTATTTTGCAACATATGCAATGCCTGACATATTTCAAAAAGCCCCAAATTAATTGAAAGCATAAATGAATTCTCAAGGGAAAAAAATATTTTATTTTCTGGGAATGTATTCACTGCTTAGACAGATAGTTGTGGTTTATTAAGTTGGTGTGCATTTGGAAGCTGTCTCCCTTTCACAGATTTTACACACATGACATGTTAGCTTTTTTTTTTTAATTTTGCTTCAGACCTATCTAATTCCCTTGATACTACAAATTTCACTGTGTGCGCTTAACTCTACCTTATGGGTGGCACTTAAATGTTACAATACTATTTGGTAACTCTTTAGAAGTACCTTGGCCAAAATCAGATCATTGTGCAGCCCCCAAAGACTAGTATTGTATTTGTGGAAGAAAAGCCTACTGACTACTTCCCATAACTCAAAAGGAACATCTTACTTTTATGAACTAATGCTTGCTTTCAGGATTGTCCCTAACATCACCCAAGGCCCATTCTGACCCATCAGTTTGTGCTCTAGGAGAAACTGTGCCTAAGGAGAAAAAGTGAGCCCTAATATAAGAACTAAAATCATAACTGCTCAGGGAAATTCTTGATTGCTTTCTTTTTTTTTTTTAACTTTTTTTTTTCAATATATGAAATTTATTGTCAAACTGGTTTCCATACAACACCCAGTGCTCATCCCAAAAGGTGCCCTCCTCAATACCCATCACCCACCCTCCCCTCCCTCCCACCCCCCATCAACCCTCAGTTTGTTCTCAGTTTTTAACAGTCTCTTATGCTTTGGCTCTCTCCCACTCTAACCTCTTTTTTTTTTTTCCTTTCCCTCCCCCATGGGTTTCTGTTAAGTTTCTCAGGATCCACATAAGAGTGAAAATATATGGTATCTGTCTTTCTCTGTATGGCTTATTTCACTTAGCATCACACTCTCCAGTTCCATCCATGTTGCTACAAAGGGCCATATTTCATTCTTTCTCATTGCCACGTAGTACTCCATTGTGTATATAAACCACAATTTATTTTTTTTTAACATTTATTTATTTTTGAGACAGAGAGAGACAGAGCAAGAATGGGGGAGGGGCAGAGAGAGAGGGAGACACAGAATTGGAAGCAGGCTCCAGGCTCTGAGCCATTAGCCCAGAGCCCGATGCGGGGCTCGAACTCACGGACCGCGGGATCGTGACCTGAGCTGAAGTCGGACGCTCAAGCGACTGAGCCACCCAGGCGCCCCAACCACAATTTCTTTATCCATTCATCAGTTGATGGACATTTAGGCTCTTTCCACAATTTGGCTATTGTTGAGAGTGCTGCTATAAACATTGGGGTACAAGTGCCCCTATGCTTGATTGCTTTCTTCTATTCTCAACCGTCTTCATATCATGCTTTAAAAGAAGCTATGAAAATAAGAAGCCTAGATGCCATGGTTCAGAGATTTGCAGGAAAGTTAAACAATAGTACCAAGCGTATAGAACAAATTGGACAGAGTGGTTCAGAAGAGAGCCACCTGAAATATAATATTGGCCTCTGGAGAGGGACTTGTGCCATTCTAGAGTAAGAATTTTGTATTTACATGGCCACAGACCTCTCTTGAATCTTTAATAGCACTAAAAAAATCCAGGAAGCAAACAAAGAAAATAGGTAATGTGCATAATAACCCCACCCAGTTCTGTGGGCTCTTCATATTTGGTATGGGATTTAATCTCTTGGTTTAATCTGGGCATTCTGGATTTCTGGTTGAGAAGCAGACTACAAAGTCTGATCATAGTCCTTCTCTTAGTATTTGTCAAGGTATTCAGATATGTGGTCTTCAGGGTTTTAAGTGCTGCTGTGCATTCTGTCCCATCAAATGTTCTAACAAATGATCATCGAGCAAAAAGAGTAGGAAAACTTGATATTTACTGAGGTAGAAACAACAACTCCCTGATACTTGATATACAATTGTGACATCTCAAACACTGGTAAAGATCCAGATTGATCACACTCCCAGATATAAGTGATCTATCCTTTAGTTCAGGCTGAAGATATCTATGCAATCGTGTGCAACTATGAAACTAGTTATTACTAGTTAGTTATTACTATTAGTTATTACTGCTATTAAGCAGAATATTCATTGAACTGGCTGCCACCAGTTTAATGTGACTACCACATGTCCCACGACCAGATGTAGACTCCTGATTAACCTGAGGCTCCCTATTCCCTACAAAGAATACCTTGCTCTGGTCAAAACACCATCACAATATGAACCCATCTTAACATAAAAAGTATTCATTATACTTTTTTCAACCATAGAAAAATAAAAAGCATTGTAACTGATAAAGTCTAATACATTTCCAAAATATATCTTGTGGCAGGTGAATATAAAAATGGAAAACTGAATCTATTAACTTTTATTTAAGGCACTGCACATCAATGAGTTTAGAAAGAAAAATGTGAAATATTTGAATAAGAAGTTAGAAATTTATCATACCATTGCTATATATAATTCAAATGGCTTTGGAAAACACAACTATATAATTAATCCTTATGAATCAGGTATCTATGGAAATAACCACATTTCAGTTTAAAAATAGATAACATTTATTCATTTACCTGCCTGTTCACAAGGAGGATTATTTTCTCCAGACAATTTGGCTTTTTGACACATACACTAAAAGGCAATTTTCTTGTCTTTTTTAGAAACAGATACTTTCTTGACACTGCAAAATACGTCCAAATCTACCTGGCTTAAAGATCACTTTAAGATAAGAACTTACTCTTCTCAGCTAAAATAATTATTGGAGAATCGTTTCCAAAAATAAAAGAACACTCCACACAGGGTTAGTGAAAAAACAAAACACATAGTCATTGAGAGCCAAAGATAAATCTGAACTTCATCCAATCCAGGGAAAGAAAGATGTTCTTCCAGAACTATGTAATACTAGAGAGTTTAATGAAATTTTAAGTGAATAATAAAGAATGAGTAAATGATGTTTGGGGCTGCTAAGACATTTCTACGGATTTTTTTTAAATCTTAGATTCATTCTGAAAGGCAACCTGAAGTCACGAGGCAATAGTTAGGAGCCCTGGTGTTGAAATTAGATGATAGTCCTTCCAACTCTGTGCCCCAGAAGTCTAGGCCACTGGGGCTGTATCATTGGGCTTTTTTGCCCTCTGGTTCCCAGTGGGATTCAGCCAATGGAAGGCACCAGCAGGATATCCAAGAGCAGGAGAGTGAGGTTGGGTATCTATTCTCCAGCTCCCTTCCTGCGGAGTCTTTGAGCCTAACAACACCTCTCTCCCCAAATCCACAGATCCTTTCAGGCAATCCCCCTTCATATAGCTTTGGATCCATGAACTATTCCATGGCCCCATCCCCTCAGTCCTAGGAGTGGAAATGCTGACTCTATGTTGGTTGCTCTAAACCCTGCCAATACTCTTGTAAATAACCCTTTTAATAAACTCTCCTCCAGTTACCCAGTTTGAATGTATTTCTTGCCAGGACCTTGACTGATACTCAGAAAAGTTATCAAACACCTCTGTGCTTCAGTGTCTGCATCTGTATAACCAGTCTAGTAACAGAATCTACCTTATAGGATTGTTGCCAGTGCCCTGCTCACAGGAGACACTCAATTACTGTTAACTGCAAGCACCGTTAGCTCCCATCTCTATCATTATCGAAATAGTGTTGGTTCTTTTTTCAAGACAAACAAAAATGCACTTTACATAATAATATTTTGCAGAATGCCTATGGTCCTAAAAGAAATGAGATTTTATAGTTATTGACACCTGTAGCCTTGCTACCTTGGTAGCTCCTTAATGATCCTCTTCTATCTCTTGCTTTAGCAGTGAATAAGCTAGCCTTAAGTCAAATGTAAGATATCAACAGAAATCAACATGAAATAAAACAAGGCTCAAGATTAAATAATCAATCTCTTAAAGGGACTTTGGGGAGAGGGAAGAGAGAAAACAGATTTTAGCAATGCCTAAATGTGTTCCCTGAGGGACACATGTCCACCCATTTGAAAGGCTTTATTGGCAGTGTGAAAGGTTCATCCATGAAAAATAATGATCATTAGCTTTTCCATGACAACTGTGGTTGCCCTACAATATCCATCATGCTCCTGGGGTTCATAGCTTTTTCACAATTCTGATCCCTCGATGCAAGACATTAGTGAGTATTGATGCAATTTTAATTGTTTCTCACATAAAGTCCTTTCCACTTGTCACAAAGTCCACATACCCTAAAGATCATTATTGAACTTTTGGGAGTTCTGTATGTATGAAGCAATTCTGAACTTGCCCTGCAATTTTAACCAAGGTCACACCAGTGAAAGCCTTGGCAATTTGGTTTGATTAACAGGGTCAATCAGAGCAAGACCTCAGATCAAATAAGATTTTAAAAAGCAGCAGATCTGTACTAAAATGTCTGGGGAAAAAAATTCAAGATAGCATGAAGACATATCATAGAGTATATATTTCATATGAATAACCAAATAGCTTTTATTTGAATTATAATTCTCTTTACTAACTAGAGATCCTTAATTTCACAGGGCAAAATAAGCATTATTTTTAAAGCTTGCAATAGTTAAGCCCTAGGAACATTACAGAGGGACTCTATTCCAATCATTCCCAACATTTAAAATAAGCTTAAGGGGCACTTGGCTGGCTCAGTTGGTAGGACATGCAATTCTTGATCTCACGGTTGTGAGTTCAAGCCCCACATTGGGCGTGGGTCCTACTTTAAATGAATGAATGAATGAATGAATGAACAAACAAACGGGCTTAAAAGTATCACTAGTGGTCTCATATTCTAGCTCAGAGGAAACATATTTTCCATACATTCTACATAGAGTATCTGTAGCCTCCCATTTAGAGTTTGGTCTTCAACATATTAGAGGCATACCTTTTAATATTGCCTATATATCTAAGTGTATAAATAAGTATGTGCATTTATTTATATATCCATACATACACACATGTATACATGTGTGTATTTCAGAAATCCTAAAATATGCATTTTTCACATGTTGACACCTCTGATATTGGTATGCATATTAAAATCTAATAATGTCACATTATTATAACATAATAATATGTTTTAGTGTATTTTTTTAAATTTTACCAGTGCATACATTAGCGATATTTATAAATCAACAGCATCTTAGACTGTATGTATATGTCTATTTGTATATCTTACCCCTACTGTCTCCCTTTGCTGTTGTTTTAGCACTTCTCTTTTGTATGTGCCTCCGGAGGTTATTTTAACCCAAGGAGTCACAGGTTCACGAATCTGGTAGATATACCTTAGTTACTAGGAAAAAACAAAGTCAATGATGAAACATGTTGTCAACACTCACCATACAAAAATCAAACTCTGAATTGTTGAGCTGACTATATTGTCACCAAACTTCAGGAGCAAAGTTCCAAGAGGGAAACACCACCAATGGGCTACACCATGTCCACAGCGGAAAATAATGACCCATGAAACTACTCAGAGTTATCAGGCTCAAACTTCATGGATACATTATCATCCTTGCAGATGATTATAATGACTTTTGGTGCATGAATGCACGGAACTAAATTTTACATAATGTTAAGATACACAGGCAGTGTGTAGTTTCAAATCTATGCTATTAAAACCACAAGTGCTAAAACTAATTTCATCTTTACTATGCATAACCACTAATAGATTCCATTGGTTCCAATCAGTCTCATTAATCTTACTTTCCATTTCCTAGATGTTAGCTCTTACAATTTGTCATTTTTCTGATTTTCTTTTCTCTTTTCTCTTAATTTAGGTCAAATTTGGACTACATTGAAGTTGAAATTACAGCTTTCAAAATCAGTCTTATCACCATTTCCTTGAATTTCCTTTTAGAGAATCTTTCACCTGGTAAGAAAACTTAATTCAAAATAGTCAAAAGAAATGTTCTGGGTGCCTACTCCGTATTAGAGACCCAGGATAGAAAGGTGAACGTGACAGTCTTGTCTTTGCTTCTCAAAACGTGGTCCACTGCCTGGGAGCATCAGCATTATCTAGAAACTTGTTAGAAATGCAGAATCTCAGGTCCCGCCCCAGACCTACTGTCTTAGTTAGGGCTCTTCAGATAAACAGATACAATAGGAGATAAAGATAAAGGGGCTATGGATATAGATACACACACACACACACACACACACAGGAACTTATTTTAAGGAATTGGCTTACACAATTATGGACACTGACAAGTTCCAATATCTACAGCATGAGTTGGCAAGCTGGAGAGCCAATGGTTTAGTTCTAGTCCAAGGGTGGCAGTTTTGAGGTCCAAGAAGAGCTGATGTTTCAGTTCCAGTCTAAAGGCAGGAGGAGGCCAAGTTTAAAGGCAGTTAAGCAGGAAGAATTCTCTCTTGCTTAGGGAAGGGTCAGCCTTTTCATTCTATTTAGGCCTTCAACTGATTGGATGAGGCCCACCTGCATTAGGGAGGGCATTCTGTTACACACAGTCTACCGATTTAAATGTTAATCACACCCTCACAGACACACCCAGAAATAGTGCTTGACCACATATCCATGCATCCAATGGCCCAGTCAAGTTGACACATAAAATTAACTATCACACCTACTGTATTGGAATCTGCATTTTAACAAGAGCCCCTGGCAATTCATTGGCACTTTGAAGTTTGAGAAGCACTAGTCTAGTCAACGTGCACAAGGGTCTCACAGAAGCATGAACAAATAACTACAACACAGCATGGTTCCGGCTGCAACCAAAACAGTCCAAGATATTATGGTGGCTGGCATAAAAAACAGTGAACAACCCCCCTGAACAGACCTGGAAAGACTTCACAAAAGAGTGAAGTGCTAAAAACCCTTGACTAGGTGATAAATATGAGCAGGACCCACACATGGCTTCTGCAGCCAGACTAACAGGATTTGAAGCAACAACTCTGCCACTTACTAGTTGTGTGACCTGCAGTGAGCAATTTAACCTTGCTGTGCCTCAACTTTCCCATCTGTAAAATAGGGAAAATGATCATACCTACCTCACAGGGTCACTGTGATGATTAAATGAGCTAATATATGTGAAGTTAAAACAATGCCTGACACATAGTAAGCACTATAAAGTATAAAACTATCATCATCATGTTTTTAGATTTCTAATGCACAAGGTCACTAAGTGCTTGCAGTCATTTTATTGAGTGTTAGATTTATCTCTGTCCCATTAACAGTGGCATCATCCATTTATGTAAAAGCTGCCTGGATTCTCCTGATGTTAACATGAAAGAACTAAACACAAATGCAAAGGTTCTTGGGAGTCCTAGGCTAAACCACAACAATAAGTCCTGAAAATTATAAGAAATGACATTTATTGTGTGCTTACTACAAGCCAGAAAATACTCTAAGTGCTTAGCTGTACCATAGTAGTCCCCCCTGCTCCCTTACCTGCAATTTCAGTTACCCACAGTCTACCATGGTCTGAAAGCAGATGATCCTCCTTTTGACTTACCATCAGAAGGTCAATAGTAGCTTAATGCTATGTCACAGTATCTACATCATTCACCTCACTTCATCTCATCACATAGTTATTTTATCATCTCACATCATCACAAGAAGAGGGGTAAGTACAGTGCAATAAGATATTTTGAGAGAAAGACAGGGAGAGAGACCATATTCACATAACTTTTATTACACTACATTGTTATAACTGTTCTATTTTATTATTGGTTATTAGTGCTGATCTCTTATTGTGCCAAATTTATAAATTAAATTTGTACATATAGGAAAAAATATAGCATATATAGGACTTAGTACTCTCTGCAATTTCGGGCATCTAGTAGGGATCTTAGGATGTATATATAAAAGAGGATTACTGTAATTCATTGAATTCTCATAACCCTCTGAGGTAGGTAGTATTATTATCCCTATTTTTCAGATTCAGAGACAGAGACACAGAAAGGTTAAGTAACTTGCCTAAGTTCACAGAAATAGTAAGCAACAGAAGCAATATTTACATCCAAACACTCTGGCTCCATAGTCTACACACTTAACCACTATGCCATACTGTCTCTCAAAGGGTGGAAATTGGGGTAGAAGAAGTTAGGAAGATGATTTATAAATCTTTAGGGTGTCAATTTTTTAATCATATATTTGTGTCCTCTTATAGGTATGATAAGTACAGGAAATGTAGACTGGTCTTCTCTTTCCACTATAAGTTCAGACAGACAATGGGTTTTGAAGATATGACAAACATAGAATAATAAGATCAGAGATTAGCCAAAGGAACCTATTTCCTATAAGATAATGCTGGTTGATGTAACAAATAGATCTATATATGTACAAAAATTCAAGCATAATAAAATTTTATTTCTACCCAGGTAAGAATACAAGGTGGATGTTCCTGAAACTCCTCCCAGTGGTTCATCCTTTGATACCACCATGCCCAGGTGTAGTCATCTGCATCAGCCAGCAGAGGAGGAAAGAAACATGGAGGGAGCATCCCTGCTTCTGAAACACTATGGCCAGGAAGCAACATACATCATTTCCATTCAGGTTCTATTAGTTAGAAATGGTTACATGGCCACACCTATATGCAAGAAGGGCTGGGAAACTTAGCCCCAGCTGGGTAGCTACTTAGCAGAGACAAGTATTTACTGTAGAAAGGGGATTAAGAACTATGCCTCTAAGAACCCACCAAGGCTGACCACGTTCACTACTGTGGCAGGCACTCCTGCTCCACAGACTTCAGTCACACCTGTTCTGTTCCTGTCCTTTTCCAGCCTGGGTCTCAAGCCTTTGCATGTTCCATGAGCAGCCCAGCACCTTCCAAACAATCCTCTTCTGCTTAAGGTGGTGACAGCTAGTTTCTGCTCTTTGAGGACAAAGAAATTGAACAGAAAGACCCATTCTTATACCTAATGATGTTGAGGCTTAGAACGGTTCTATGAATTAGCCAAGGTTACCCAATCAGTTATTAACAGCAAAGAATGGAATCCTAGTCCAGTATTCTTTCCACTTTCCCGAGTCACTTTATAAGGATTCCCAGTCAGAGATTTATTTCTGAATTTCAAAGGCCGTTGAACTAATCTGGCGTGCTTCCTCAGAGGCAATGTTCTCACTTCTCCCTTTGCCCCTCATTGGTCGCTGCTCTCAGGGGAACCTGGACACTCCGAGTTGTAGAAACCAATAGCACCACATTTTAGGGCTTCCTTGATCATGGACATGATTCCTTAAAGCCCCCTTCTGTGCTAACCACAAAGTAGAATTTTGTCAGCCATTTTGATTTGGATTGAAAAGCCACAAAGTCTAGAATGATCTGGAGGATACAGCTGAAGATTACTAGAACAATCTTTTCTTGACAAGCGTTCCGCCATGATTGAGAGTTGAAATAAAGAATTTGCATACTAGAAGTGTATAAGTAAATGCCACCAAGTGGTTCTTCCTGAGCAAGAATTTTTCCAACCTTACTTTTTCCTCTCAGAACAGATGAACCCCAAACTGTAGAATGGAAGCCAAGCAGCAGGGTAACCACGAGAAATGCAGGTAATGAAGAGAGTCCCATGCAACAAAGCACCGTCTCATGGGATGAAAGAGGCCAGTCCCATTCAAAGGTCTAAGTCCTCCTCTCCCAGGAAGTCTTGTGCCAAATAGAAATGAACGCTTTTCAGTATTTTCTGTTTTATCAGTACAAGAAAGAATTAAAAGGTACTCTTAGATAATAAAGCAACAGAAAAGAAAAACACCAGTGTGCTCCCTCATATATCAGAAAGATTCATTTCTTCAAGCAAGCAAAGATTTTGCTTAAAATAAAGAAATCCTATATCCAGGAGGGTAAGACCTATTCTGGTAGGTTTCCAGGAATATTATCTTCTCTAAAGTAAGGCTTCTTACAAAGCTGGATGTGACTCCCAAGAAAACTATTTCTCTGCAGAATGGTTCACAAAATTATGAGTCAATTCTCTGAAAATCTGCTGCTACTGGCCTGTATAATTAATAGGTTATACTATGAAAAAACACATCAGTCCTGACATCCAAGAGTAAATAATGTATCTCCCAAGGGGCTGTTCTTGCCTGAATTTATGCTCCTGGACTTGGAGACACTCCAGGAAAGTGGCACCTACCTAGATAGGGAATTTTTTTTAACAAAAATTTATTACCTCATAGTTTATGTTACAAGTCTAGGCAGAGCCTAACTGGGTTCTCATCAGGTCTTGGGGTGTCAGCTGGGCTTGTGGTTTTATCAGGAGCTTGGGGTCTTCTTCCAAGCTCATTCAGGTGGTGAGCAAAATTCACTTCCTTGAATTATAGGACTAAAGTCCCTGTTTTCTTGCTGGCTGCAGCCAGAGGTCGCTCTCAGCTCCTAAAGGAGCTGTCCCAAGTTCTAGCCATGTTGGTCTCTCACAGCACAGAGGCTTACTTCAAAGCCAGCAGGACAATCTCTGTTACTATGACTCTCTGCATCTTCTGAATAACTCTCACTGAGTAAGTCAGGACTATCCAGGATAATATCCCTCTGACTCACTCAAAATCAGCTGATTTGAGGTTACATCTGCAAAATTCTTTCATCTTTGTCATGTAATGTAACCTAATCATAGGAGTGAATTCCATCACATTCACAGACCTGTCCATACTCAAGGGAGAGGAGATTATAAAGAATATATAAAGGAGGTTGGGAATCTTGGGGGCCATCTTAGTATTCTGCCTACTACCTACACCATGTCCTTTCAGAATGAGTTTCTATTTTCTGCACTGGTTCAGGATTAAGGTGTGGAGTTGAAGGTGTATGAGTGAGTGCTATGTCTAAAGATCTTATGGGTCCATAGCTACAATAACCCCCTGGCTACTATCTGCCATTATTATCCAGCAGCTAGATAGTTAAAATTTTTGTTGGTCCTTCTCTTTCCATAGCAATCCTTCTCTTTCCATAGACCTACTAGAACTTTCACCTCCATTAAAACTCAACAATCAACTTCTATAGAAAATTTTCCCTGTTGAAAGTCAACTCTGCCCTCTTACTCTCCTCAGTTTATTGCATGCAGTCCTCCACACTAGCCACCTCTGTGATATTGGACAAGTCACTTTGCCTCTCTGGGTCTTAGTTTCCTCATTTATAAAGTTATAAGAAGGTAATTCTAGGTGACATTGAAGCTGTTTCCCAGGTCTATTCAATAAGTTGAGGTAAATCCAAATATCTAGACTTATATCATCTAAACAAAGTAGAACCACGTGAAAAGTCACTAAATTGAATGTTTGTTCAAAGCCATTGTTCTGGAACATCATCAAAGCTCAGAATTGAGACAATCTAGAGGAACACCACATGACAGAACACCACAACCATCCCCCTGGTGATGGCAGTCGCTGAACTCTCCACCTCAAACATCTCTATTCATTATTCTCATTATTCTCCAGTCATTATTCTCCATTCAAACATCTCATCAGTGTTCCTCCTCATCTCAACCCTTATACCTTGTCACAGGCATGCATAACAGTCACCACGTGGATTGTACTTTAGGTTTTTTCCAGTACTAAATTATCTGTTAGTCCTGGCTCCCACATTTCCCTTAGCCCCTCTGACACTTAGTTCTTCCATCTATAACGGAGCTATCCTCCTCAGGAGTTAGAGTGGAGAGCAAATAAGAACATGGATTTAATAGTACATTATGCAAATTAAGACATTTGTCAGTATTGAGGAGTGCCTGGGTGGCTCAGTTGGTTAAGCATCCTACTTCAGCTCAGGTCATGATCTCACCATTTGTGAGTTTGAGCCCCGTGTCAGGCTCTGCACTAACAGCACTGAGCCTGCTTCAGATTCTCTGTCTCTCTCTGTCTCTCTCTCTCTCTCTCTCTCTCTCTCTCTGCCCCTCCCCCACTCGTGCTCACTACCTCTCAAATAAACATTTTTTAAAAAGTGATAAATTTTTAAAAAGACATCAGTATTGTTATCAATAATAACAATTTTAAAACAACCAGAGATCTGTTGCTTCTCCTAGATCACAAGTGAATTACCTTGGATAAACGCAACATAAAATTCACCAAGAGACAAGTGCCTTTTTTTTTTTTTTTTTTGTATAACAAAGCTCCAAGAGACTCACAGATGCGTACCTCCATCTTCAGGAAACCTGGACCAAAATGTTTCCTTTCAAATTTCTTGGGACCTTGAGAGACTGGACTGGACATGACTAAATGCACACACATACCTAAATATATATATATTTAGGTATGTGTGTGTGTGTGTATATATATATATAATACTTCAATAAAAAGTACTAAGAATTCAGGTCCTCATGAAGTTTACATTCTAGCATAGCCAAGGATATACTACTTACAGAAGTAGACGCTGACCAGAGAAATGAGCAAATACATCATTCTTGGCATGTATTTTTAGGGCCCTGGGACACTGCATGGGGACGATCTCACTACTGATAAGAACCTGGATCCTGGCTATACTGCTGCCTTCTCATAGTCAGGCTTACAACACCACTCCACTAGATCTTAACACCCTCGCACTTATATTTAAGGCAAGTAGTCTTGACCCTGAGTCTCCAGACCCCTAAGAAACCCTTGGATAGAATTCAGATGTCTGTGAACTTAGATGGAGAAAATTATATATTGATCTGTGTTACTAAACTCTACTCAACTGAAATTTAGCACATTCCTGAACTATGAATGTAGACAACCAAGTATGGTAGTATTAGAAGAACCTAAGATTTTAGCATCAATAAAAACATCACAGATATTTCCGTATTCATTTCAGCAGTTGCAGTTGTCTTGAAATACCATTTACATTTATCATTATTTAGAAAGCTTGGCAATTGTTAGATCTACCACCAGATATTTTTAGTCTCATGTGTTAATAAATCAGCATATATATTATTGTATCACAATTTATTTTTAGTATTTTGATAGCTGTATTTCAATATAATTGGTTTCCTTTGTCATCCTATGTATTCTGTGTTTTGTATTTAGAAACATTATTTTGAAAAAGGGCCTGTTAGCTTTCCAGACTGCCAGAGGGGTTCACAGAACAAACGGAATGTTCATATGCCGGCTATTTTTGATTTACTCCCTACTGCAACCTCCCCTAATTCCTGCCCACAGATCCTGTACTCTCCACAGCTTCTCTGCCTTGCTCTGTGCCCCAGAAGTGTGCCCTCTATGGACTCCGACTTCCAGGCTTCCTTCTGCCTCTTTCATCTTGGAGGATAGATGACTTTCCCCTACCCCCTCCCTGCCTCACTAGGCTTCAAGTAGAGGCTGCGTTTCTCTGCGGCCACAGCTCCCGTGGGTCAGCCCTGTTGTGCAGTACCATCTCGCTCAAGGCCCCACTAGCTTTATTCCTGAGCCTTGTCCCTTCCTGCTGTCACTCGTTCTTCAGTATTTTACCCCTTGCTGGTTCTTTAACTCACCCACCCTACTGGAAATAGTTCCTTCATTAAACTCTTCTCAGCTAAAAGCCTTTTGAGGACTTCCATGTTCTGCAAGCCTAATTCCACTCACAGACACTGGGCTTGCCTGATTTATGAACTAAACCAGCAAAGATATGAGCACATTCTCTTTGGGGGGCAGAGAAAGATAGAGAAAAAGAGAAAGTGTGTGTGTGTGTGTGTGTGTGTGTGTGTGTGTGTGTGTGTGTGTCTGTGCACACATGCACACTGCGGACTTGTGCTGGGAGTGGGGGAAGATATCTGAGCCAATGCCCAAGCACCCCGAACAATAGCTCTTTCTCCAGCTTCCCAGTGCCTGAAAAACTCACTGCACAGTCTAAGATGGGTAACTGGGCAAGCGGTGCTGAGAAAAGGTCATGCCTGAACTGAATGTGTGAATAACCAGCAGAAGTCAGTCAAGAGTAAAGGGGGGGGGGGGGCGCAAGATTCTTAACAGAGGGAGCAGCATTTTCTGAAGCACAAATGGAGGAGAGTGGCTGCCAGAGGTTCTCCTGCAACTTTCATGTGTTAGCATCACCAGGAACAAGCCCAAGCAGCAGAAAGAAAGGAAGGAGGCCTTTCTGAAGGCAGAAGATGAGAGAGGGGCTGCTTGAATGAGATCACTGCCAGAAAGAAGCATAGTCTCACACTCCTTGCACCTGCTAGGAGCTTGAGCTCTGAGGCATCTGATTTCCCAAGGCCTGACAGGAAAAAAAAGAAACTAGATCAAGTTCTGCTTGCAAAGAAGATCATTTCTCCTAAGATATTTCCAGGCACTTGCCCTCCCCTCTAATTCCCCAGGACCATGCTGGCTGACAGCCCTCTGATATGGAAGGATGAACGGAGGAGACCAGCCAGGCAGGAAAGGAAGAAAGCAAGGAAGCCTGCCAGGAGCACACTTCCATATATCAGTGTGTGCTCAAGATAAATAATCCCAGCCAGCCCAGGCAGCTATCACACCAAAGGGCATGTTGCAGGTAGCAAGATAAATCGCCATTGTCAAGGATGTCTTTGTTTGTTCCCGACAGCCTCTTACTATATCTCCCTCTCCTGACAAAGCAGCCCCAAGAACAGGTTTCTAACACGCACTGCCCTCTGGAAATGATAGCGCTTTTAGGGAGAGAAAAATGAGCTTGGGCTCCTAGTCCAGAAACCAATATACAATTGGCTGTAGGCACTACTCACTAAATACAGGTTAGAAGCAAAATCTATTGGAAACAATAGCTACGTGCTGTTTTCACCAAGTCATTTCTGTCAATCCAGCCTAGCAAATCTGAATTACCAGCACCCTGTCAACTGTCTCATATCATGAATCTTATCGATACTGGCCTTTCACAGAATTCTTCTGGACCCCATTATAGGCATTATATTCACTAGCAAACATAGGACACCAGAAGAGCTCCATGTGGGAAAGTTTATAAGAGAAATCTGCCATCAGTTTTTTTAATGTAAACATAGACATCGTTTTAATATCTTACTAGAAATACACAAATGTGTTCTTTGGGGTAATCATTACAACTATGTCTGCTAAATCTTTGCATCAAAGTTTTGTCTAGGTAATTTGGAGAAGGACACCTCATACTATCTCTGCACCAGATTCTGATCATTACCATTCCAGACACCTTAAAATTATTTGGGTAGTGGCTGTCAGGGGCTGGAGGAGGGAGCAAGAGGGAGAGGCTGTTCAATGGGCATGAAGTGTCAGTTACACAAGATGAACAAGTTCTAGGGATGTGCTGCACAACACTGTACCTGTGGTTAACAATACTGCACCATACATTTAAAGATTTAAGAAGGCAGATCTCATGCTAAGTGTTCTTACCACAATACAGTTTTTTACAAATGTATTTGGAGATTCTGATTGTGTCTGGAGCAATGAAAAACAAAAGTAACAGTCAGACTTCATAAATAAGCAGATTTGGGCACACAGGAGGAAGATTTGGCAGTGATCACCTTCTAGAAATGAACAGAGCCTAATACCCAAAACGCTGAACTAGAATTCCCCCCACTTATTCTCTCTCTCTCTCTCTCTCTCTGTCTTTCCCCCTCCCAGCCCCCCATGCCTCCTCTTCACATACAATAGCAAAGGTGAGAAAGGTTAAGAACTTTTTAAATGCAACAGAAATGTAGATTCCTGTATTATCGCAAAGTTGTCTGTGTTGATACAGAAAGCCTCCTTCCCCTTGTATAAAGATAGCCTCTAGGTGCCTGTCCTGTCTTGAAAGACCATGTGTCTGATCAACTTTTTTTGCTCATCAGCAAGAGTTAGCATGGTGATGGGGTTAGGAAAATGAGCCCTGATGGGAAATACTACTGAGTGATGAAAAAGGATGAAACTTTGCCACTTTCAACAACATGGATAGAACTGGAGGGTATTGTGCTAAGCGAAATAAGTCAGTCAGAGAAAGACAGATATCATATGATTTCACTCATAAGTGGACTTTGAGAAACCTCACAGATAACCATTGGGGAAGGGAAGGAAAAATAAGATACAGAGAAGGAGGCAAACCATAAGAGACTCTTAAACACAGAAAACAGAGGTTTGATGAAGCTGGGGGGTTCAGGGGGTAGGGACAACAGGAGATGGGCATTGAGGAGGGCAGTCATTGGGATGAGCAATGGGTGTTGTATGTAAGAGATGAATCATGGGAATCTACTCCTGAAGCCAAGATTACACTGTATTTAGCTAACTTGACAATAAATAGAGAGAGGGAAGAAGAAAGAAAGAAAGAAAGAAAGAAAGAAAGAAAGAAAGAAAGAAAGAAAGAAAGAAAGAAAGAAAGAAAGAAAGAAAGAGAAAGAAAGAAAAAGAAAAAGAAAAAGAAAAGAAAAGAAAGAAAGAAAGAAAGAAAGAAAGAAAGAAAGAAAGAAAGAAAGAAAGAAAGAAAGAAAGAAAGAAAAAGAAAATGGGCTGCCTGGGTTTGGATCCTGGCTCTATCTACCACTTACCATATGACCTTGGGTAAGTTATTAAACTTCTTTGTGCCTCAGTTTCCCATGTGTAAGATGGGAACAATACTTTTGTTACAAAGATGAATTTATAAAGCATACAGAATAGTGTTAACAAGTGCCAGCACAGGGGTGCCTGGGTGGCTCAGTAGGTTGAGCGTCCGACGTCGGCTAAGGTCATGATCTCGCTGTTTGTGAGTTCAAGCCCCGCGTCGGGCTCTGTGCTAACAGCTCAGAGCCTGGAGCCTGTTTCAGATTCTGTGTCTCCTTCTCTCTCTGCCCATCCCCCACTTGTGCTCTATCTCTCTCTGTCTCTCAAAAACAAATAAATACATGTAAAAAAAAATTTTTTTTAAGTGCCAGCACATAGTTAATGCTAGTACGTATTTGTTGAATAAGGAAAAAATGGATCAAGCTATCTGTTTCCCCATGTCCACTGCTATTCTTGTGCTGCCAATCTCTCTTATTCTGAAGGGTCTCTCTGTGCCTGGATGTGCCCATCCTTGCCCCCTTCTGTCCACTCTCATGATGAGGGCTCTGGAGAAAACTGCACTGCTGGATTCAGATCCACAAAAACATATTTCTTACTTCATGCCTAATGTCTACTTGCCCTTCATCTCTTCTTATGTATCTCTTCCTCCCAGAGTCGTCTCTGAGGAATTAAGTCTGCCTCTTACATGCTCCCATAGCATAGTGCTTTTCCTCCACTCATTCATTCATTCATTCAACAGAAAATTATCATGTAAGGCAGCATGTTGATATTGGGAGCTTACCTTCTAGAGAGGAATACATAGGAGGCCTTAATAACTTTTTTTATGTTTAAGAGAGGGTGGGGACAGGGGTAGAGAGAGGGAGACAGAGAATCCCAGGCAGGCTCTGCACTGTCAGCGCAGAGCCCAATGCAGGGCTCGAACTCACAACCATGAGATCATGACCTAAGCCGAAATCAAGAGTCTCAATGGACTGAGCCACCCAAGAACCCCAATAACTTTTTGATAAACAGGTGAATATATGAATGACTCACTTATAGATCTGACCCTTATCATTTTTCTCCATGAGAACCGACTAGAAATGTCCAGATTACTAAATAGTTGTCTGATTTCAGCCTATGGCAAGGGGATATGAGGGATTAAGCCCATCCCTCTCATGGAGCCCCCTTCAGGCTGCTGCATTTCCGTAGCCAGTGTAATCACACAGCATGCAGCCTAGTGCACACAAGCTTTGACTGTTGCTGGACCTCTTTGGGGCTCTGCAGTATTCAAGTAGATCATAGGAGACCCCAAGGCAACAATTAGAGCAGATGAAGCAGTGCCCTGGCAAAGGGGAAAAGGCAAGAATGAAACTGAAACCAGGCCAAAAATCAAACAAAACTAAGCTTTCATTTTGTAAAGAAACATTATATAATTCACTCTTTTACAACCAATTGGCCAACTTGGCAAATTTTCATTCACTGATTAAAACACACATATAAGCACTATGATGCTCTGAGTCTCTCTCACAGATGGTAGGTACGGCCACCACTTCTGAATTTATCTTCCTCTTTATATGACCATGTTCAAGGTTCTCAGCATAAATCCCGAAGATTACTCAATGTAGCCATCATTCAATTCTTTAATGAGATATAGGAGGTAGAACACTGAATTTGTGGATTTGGGAAACTGGAGGACAGGAAATTTTAAATGCAAAAAAAAAAAAACCTTTTTTAAGCATTAAAAGTCTTTGTAAAGCAAGAAAGTGAAAGCCAGCCCTGAAGACTCCAAGCAAAGGAATTTGGGTTGCCACAATGCCAAACTAGAATTCAGGGAAAGCATGGTAATCAGCAGAGATGGGCAAAAGCAGGTCAGGGGAGAGCAACACCATGCGATTATAGAGAAAGCATTACATTTTAAGCAAAAAAACCTGGATTTCAGTCTGATTTGCCTTTTATTAGCTGAATGACTTTGAAAATCACTTATTTTCTCTGAGTCTTAGTTTCCACATACAACAAATGGGAATGATATTAGTTTCTGCCCCAGCAGTGCATGGGCCTCACACCAGGATCAAGTCAGTGATGAGTAGGTAAACTCCCAGCAGATGGTCTGATGTACAGAAAGGTTCAATAAATGTTTTGTTTATATATTTTGTGTTTTGTTTATATATTTTGATATATACCAGCCAAAAGATCTTACCATTGCTTTTTAAAACAACGATGATAATGATAGCTAACACTTTTTGAGCCTTTGTAACAGACATGTAAGGAACTATGCTAAATGCTTGGCATACACTCATTTATTCCTCACATTATTCCTTTTTCTTTTAAGTTTATTTATTTACTTTGAAAGAGAGAGAGAGCATGAGTGGGGAGTGGGGCAGAGAGAGAGGAGAAAGAGAGAATCCCAAGCAGACTCCACACTATCAGCATGAGCTCTATGCAGGGCTCGATCTCATGGACCATGAGATTATGACCTGAGCTGAAATCAAGAATCAGATGCTTAACTGACTGAGCCACCCAAGTGCCCCTCCTTTTTTTAATTTTAAGTAAGCTCTATGCCAGCATGGGGCTTGGACTCACAACCCAAGATCAAGAGTTGCATTCTCTACTGACTGAGCCAACCAGGCAACCCCCTCACACTATGCATGATGTGATCTATCATTACAGTGGGGCAACAGCCATTGTGAGACTAGGCCACAGCCATAATTACAGCAAGTAAGTGATGGAACCATATTTGTGTATTTATTTACTCATTTAAAAAGCAAAGTGGAAAATTTGATCAGGAAGAAAAAGATATGGATGATATGCAAATTAACCAGAGGACATATATCCATTATACCTCTCATCACATTTCCTACCAAAATGAGAAACATGCCCCTCTCAGGGCCACCCCTCCACTCCTGTTACCTAAGCCTTCTCCTACTGCTGGAGAGTCCTGACTTTCAGATGCCAGCCTTCCCAATGCTTGGGGAGCCAGCCGGGGGCCCTGAAAAAGGTGCCCAGCCTTTACCTTTTAAATCGTAAACAGATTTCTTGGAGCACCTGGGTAACTCAGTTAAGTGGCTGCCTTCAGCTCAGGTCATGATCTTACAGTTCGTGAGTTCAAGCACTGTGTAAGGCTCTCTGCTGTCAGTGCAGAGCTGACTCTGGATGCTCTGTCTCCCTCTCTCTCTGCCCTTCCGCCGCTCATGTGCTTGCTCTCTCTCAAAAAACAAACATTAAAAAAGAATATTTTTAAATCATAAAGAGATTTCTCAAAAACAGTATATTCTTATTAAAAGGATGCTGTGCCTGTGACTCAGGTTGACAAATTTTTGTTATGCAGTATGCTCTCTAAACCTCAGTTTCCTCAACTGTAGATACTAATGATTACAACAATAGCTGTCATTTAGCATTCCTATGATGTGTCAGGCATTATTTAGGTACCTTATCTACATTTTTTCATTAAAACTTCACCAGAACTGTGCAAGCTAAGTAGTGTTATCCCCATTTTAGAGATGAACAAACAGGCTTTGAGGATTTAAGTAACTTACTTAGGGAAACACAGTAAGACTGGAATTCGTAGGTATGATATTATCATGGGGAAGATGCTGTCTGCTGTGCCTGCCATCTAAGACCCAGGTGAGGCTAAAATGAGATTGTGTTCATGAATATCTTATTTAAATGGCAAAGTACCACATCACTTCTTATATGTGCATCCCTTTCTTTTAGAAGTGAGTGGTAATGAGCACAATATTTCAGTGCTACAATTAATTAGGTGAATCAACCCAAATCAAAGGGCACCTGGGTGACTCAGTGGGTTAAGCGTCTGACTTCAGCTCAGGTCATGATCTCACAGTCAGTGAGTTCAAGTCCCATGTCAGGCTCTGTGCTGACAGCTCAGAGTCTGGAGCCTGCTTCGGATTCTGTGTCTCCCTCTTTCTCTGTCCCTCCCCTACTCATGCTCGCTCTCTCTCTCTCTCTCTCAAAAATAAATAAACATTAAAAAAGATTTTTTTTAAATCAGCCCAAATTGAATGCATGGATCTGGATGAAGTCAAAGCCTCAGATTTTCAGATTACCATACTGGGTTCTGTTTCTGTGCCATTACTGAAACAGCTCTCCACCTTCAGCACAATTTCCCTCTGTGCTCAATTTTTATGGGGGTTTGTAATAGAACTCCCAGAAGGATAAGGAAGTCCGGGGCCATGGCTACCCAGAAAAAAGATGGTAGTTTCCTAGCAGAGCTCTTACGAAGGGGAGGGGGACGGCACTGTAGCACAAGATCTAACCCTGCACTGACACTCCCATATACACTTACATGTAGATATGCTGATGTTGCTTTTCTTTTTTACTTATTTTTTTTAACTCTCTCCCTCCTAACTAGAATATAAGTTCAATAAGGACAGAGATTCCTTAGCCTGTTTTTAGCAGGGTGTTGAGTGAAGAGATAGGCCATGAAATGTAGCCTGGGTAGATGAAGCAGTGGAGACCAGAGTGGCAGAAAGCCCAGAGCAATGCCATCTCAGTGAGATAAAAGATCTCAACATAGTGATATCTGCAGCAATGCAAAGAGAGTGGGTAAGAGTGAAAGGCACGGTATCTGGACCTCACAGACAGACCAGTCCTTGCTGAAGCCTGTGCCAAGGGTAAAGCCATGGAAGTAGGTTGCATGTCTCAAAATCCAAGAATGTTTTCACTGCTGTGCAGAGCACTGTGTAAAACACCTTACTGAGAAAAGAAGTGCACATTAAAAATGGATACAATATGGGGCAACCTGGGTGGCTCAGTCAGTTGAGTGTCTGACTTCAGCTCAGGTCATGATCTTGCGGTTCATGAGTTTGAGCCCCACATCGGGCTCTGTGCTGACAGCTCAGAGCCTGGAGCCTGCTTCAAATTCTGTGTCTCCTTCTCTCTCCATCCCTCCCCAACTCGTGCTCTGATTCTCTCTCTCTCAATCTCTTAAAAAAATAAACATCAAAAAAAATTTTTAATAAAAAAATGGATACAATACAAAGATGATTTCCACTGAAACATGGTCTGTAGAAGACTTAGAACTTAGTGGATGTGAATTTGGACACAGTGTAAAGACAGCCCTTGAGGTTAGGCTTTTTCACCTGTGATTCTGTGAATAATCAGTGAACCATGGCACACTGACATTAAGGACCAACCAGCCTCAGAAATAATGACACAAACCTCTCCTCCATGACCCAGAGTCATAACATTTTTCCAAGCTCTTAGATGTTGGCAAGAGCCATCAGCATAAGAGGTCCACCAGGAGTCCCCTCACTTGGACTGTTCAGTCTAACCTTTCCACACACTGGACCAAGAACACCTCCCATTCTCCTCTTCAAAAGTCCAACCATGTAATCTTCCCTCCCAGCACCCTGAGTGAGAAACACACAGAGATGAGGAAATAAATCAGAAAATGAAGAGAGAGCTTCATCAAGGTCAAGAACATGGCTAAACCCCACAGGATGTCCTATATGTGACAGAACACAAAAAGAAATGGAAATTAACTTTGGCATATCACACTTGCCATGCAGTACAAAGCACTGCTCTGTAAGCCTTCCAGCTCTGTCTGGAAAGAGAACTTTATTAAACATGTCTTTGTTGCTATCCAGGGCACCTGCCACAAAGATACTACAAAATACAGATTATTCCCAGGTTCATAAAAGCTCTGGGACAGGAACAATTAAAGCTATCTATGCCTCTGGGGACATCCCATTTTACATCAACAAATGTTATGTCATCTGTAACCATGCCAATTTCCATTTAAGAACTTCCAATTATTCATATTGCTGGGGGGTGAATTCTGGTTTTCTTGCTGATGGTTCCATTACCTCTTCTCCAACCCCCTCCCCAAAAAAGACAGATTGTACGCTTTTTGTGAGAGGGATAAAAAAGCCATACACAAACCGCAAGGTCAACTTTCCGTTTCTGCAAAGCTGGGTGTTATTTTCCATGGTTCCAAATGGCCTCTTCAAAACCACATGAAATGAACCTATTTCTTTTTCACACACTCACTGTTTCCTTGCAGGTTGCAGAAAAGCATTTTCAGTCAGTCACCAATTGTTCTATGTGGATGCAAAGTTTTCCTTATTGTACTACCACCAGAGCATCTCAGGCTTGTACAGGGAGAAGGAAGAAAGAAATAGTGGGGAGTGAGGGGAGGGAACTGGTCTGCTCATGTCATAGGTGGCCACTGCCATGGAGCGGTCTGCACTTGACTGGAACCCAAAGATTACAGAGAGGCAGCTCTGTCGGTTTGAGAATCAGGCAGATTACAACACTTGCTTCCCAGCCTCCTGATGGCAATGTGCATAAATTAACATCTCATTCCCTGAAGTCCCTGCAGTGGCTGGAAGTGATTGATCTAACATTTGGCCTCCCTAGGAGGGATGTGCTAATTCTTTCTTCCAGCACTCTCCACTTCCTTATGAGCTCAGCTTTTCATCTCCAGACAAATAACTGGGCTTGAGAGCTGTGACCATCAAGCCTCAGGCAACCTGCTGTGGTGGCTCCTCCACCTTCTGTCTTGTGCAGCACCATTTACCAGGCAAGGCTGGTGGTCCCATACTGGTGGACTCAACAGCATCAGCCAGTCCTGGACTCACAGCCAGTCCACTTCCAAATTGCAAGCTTTCCTCACCCTTGAAGGGCTCTGTTAATATTTTTCTATGTAAAATTGCCCATGTCTGAGCAAAAGTGTATTTGGTTGGCAGGAATGACCAAATTTAAACAAATTCATTTGGCTCGCTCCCCTTAAAATAATTCTTAGCATTTGGTTTGTTTCTTTTCCTAACATCATCCTTTAACCAGCCAGAGTTTCCAAGAGTTTTTCCTATTATCAGCCATCTGATTTTCTGGCTTGTCTGAGTGTGAGCCCACAACAGTGCCAGGTGGAGAAGGGAATAGGGCTACCAAGAGGACAGAAACGGGGTGGGTCTAAGAGCCTGCCAGCCAGGGCCCCTTTTCCTACTTTGCACAAGGACTTCTCTTACACCAGTAGCAGCCTGAGTAGAACCACCATACAACTGCTGTCACATCTATGCCATGTCCTCTGAAGGTTCTGGGAGAGGGCTCTGTAGTTTGTGCCTTGTGCAGATTCAATATGTTTTAGCTGGCATTGAGAGAATTCTATATATGTTAAACACAAGTTGGTTTCCTTTTTTTGAAGAGTAGGTGGAAGAGAGGAAGGCTTGAAGTAATTCTTGCTGTGTTTTTGGCTTATCAAAAAAGATGGATCAGTTCCTGAGAGACTGAAGGATTTGGAAACAAAGGTTGTGTTTTCACCTTTTATTCTAATGAGAACTGAGATTCAAGAAGAGAATATGGGAGATAATGAAGAAAAATTGTTTTTGTAGGCTAAGGCTTACAATACTAGATAAATATGCTGCAGGATTGATTAGGCTATGCTTACCCACTTAGCAAGTATATAGTAAGCCCTCATTATGTCCCGAGCACTGAAGGAATATATTTCAGGAACATTGTGAAGAATGGGTTTACCTGGAGCCACCACTGAAGACAGTCAGGTGCAAACCAAGCAAAGGAAGTGACCGTGTTTGGAAAGAGTGAATTAGCTTAAGAAACTGGGAGGTGGGGCACCTGGGTGGCTTAGTCAGTTGAGTGTCTGACTCTTGATTTTGGCTCAGGTCATGATTTTACAGTACATGGGATTGAGCCAGAATCAGGCTCTGCACTAACAGTGTGGAATCTGCTTGTAATTCTCTCTCTCTGCCGCTTTCCTGCTTGCTCTTTCTCTCTCTCAAAATAAATATCTAAACTTAAAAAAAAAAAGGAAACTGGAAGGGGAGCACTAGAGGGTTGAGAAAAGAGGAATGGCAACTGTGTTCAAACGTGTGAGGAGCTGTTCCAAGAGATTAGATTAGCTCTGTACAGCCCTTAAGTGTAAGACCCTTGGGCAGACATGTTGAGGACACAGGGTTCACAACAGAGAGACACGGGCAAGGTGAATCTTTGATGCACAGACGCTATCAAAAGAAGCAAACATGAATTCCAAAATGCAAATATTGAGGATGTCTCCCTACTTCAGCCCCATCTCTGTCAGGTTCTTTCTTCAAAATTGTAGGGTTGGGTCTCAAAGGAAATAAGAACCTTCATACCATTATTACTGAAGCTGTGCATGCTAATGATTTTCTTCACCACAGGAGGTATTTAAGCAAGAGTTGAACAAATACTTGTCCTGGATGTTCAAGTGAGAATTTGAGCAGCACAACAGAGGGTGAATGAATGTAAAGATGTTTATATTCCATGAGATTCTGAAGGGATCCTCATGCTTTTCATGTCAGTTCTAGGGCACCAATTCCTTCTCTGGCTTCTGTGAAGCATGTTTAATTTGAATAATGAATAAGTTGTAATAAGACCTTAAAGTTTGGTCTAGCCTTGTGCCCTAATATTTACAAAGTGTTTGATTCATGCCTTTTCTCTATCTCATTTGAGTTAACTAAAACAACAATCAAGGATTTGTTGTGCTAATAATGTTCTGTTTCTTGAGTTGGATGGTGAATATAGATGTATCTATCCATTTATCTATCTAATTAGAATGCTGCAACTAAATTTGTAAAGAAAGAAAAATAGCTAACATTAGAATGCCTGGACTATTACTTTCTACTTTAGAGCCTATAAGTTAAACTATCCATGTGTAAGATTGATAAAGTACAACCTTAAATTAAAGGATGTTTTAGTTGGCTTTTAGATGACTGACCTCACAAAATTTCATTAACTACCACTCAAATTGTCATCAGACCTACCCACATCTTTCATTGCCTCCCCTGGTTAGTGACTATGCCTACTGCTCCCTTCAATTCCTGAAGGGCATTTAGTCAGGGCAAACAACTGTCAGATCTCAAATGTAATCAAATATATCATCCTTCTCAAGTTGCCTTCTTTTTGCCTCTCTCTTCCCCCCACACAATCTACCCAACCCTCTTCAATGAGTGCACGCATGCACACACACACTCATACTCTTCTAGAAAATTCATTGCCTGATTCCTGGCAGCTCTGAGCACTGGCAAATTGCAAAGCACCAGAAAATCCATAGATATTCCAGTAGACTGTGAAAAAGAATTTTGCCTGGAATTTTATTAGATGACCACCCAGAATCAGAATAACACTTATTCAAGACATTTAAAACAGACTGGACAAAGCACTAGAGATTATGATGTAAAGATCAATTCTCCTGTCCTGTAGCAAATAAATGGAGTAGGTGATTTAATGTACCTTTCCCATTGTTAATTTCTATGATCTTGAAATTAATTTGAATGCAGACAGAATCCATTTGAATAATGGCTCAAGAAAAGAACTGGCTTGCTAATTTAATAGGTGCTGGGGTGTGAAAAATTATTGCCATGATTATAGTAACTGGAACTGAGCTTGTAAAAATATTTTTGCAGAATATTAAACAGTTCTATAGTGACTGGGGCCACACACACATACATACAACATAGCAAGTTCCATTTTATCATGAGTTTATGTTTCCTTAACTTAAAAATGTGTACCAAGATGTTAATGGGTTATAACTGCCTTAGTACATCTCACTGATCTGCCACAAGTGCCTAAGATATGTAAAAAACAGCTCCTAAATAAGAATATCACTTAGGATCCAAAGATGAATGAAAGCTAGAACAATCCCAGAACTACAATTTTGAAGAAAGAACCTGACAGACATGGGGCTGAAGTAGGGAGACATCCTCAATATTTGCATTTTGGAATTCATGTTTGCTTCTTTCGATAGCATCTGTACATCAAAGATTCACCTTGCCCTTGTCTCTCTGTTGTGAATTTCCTAATAGTCTGGATTAAATGCTCTAACTATAAGCAGGTACTTCATGTTTTTGCACTTGCACATGCATTCTGGTATGTGACCTGAGTGACAAAATAATAAATGATAAATACTTCCATATCCAATGAGTAAAAGATACCAAAAGAAAAAAAAAGTGATGCATCACAATGACTTTACATTTTATTAGATGGTTGGCTTGTTTATTGGCTTGTTATTGGATAAAGGAGAAGTCAGAAAAGAATAAAAACAGATAAGAATGGGTTCATCCCCTATTTTCCAAAAACCAACCAAAAGTTTAGTAATAACATCCACACTTTATTGGGTATCTACTACATGCTGCACAGTTTGTGAACATTCTCCAAAATCTTTATAAAAAATTGTACATGCAGGCATTGTTACCCTTATCTTAGAGATGTAGAAACCATGAGTCAGAGAATTTTATTATCTTGCCCAAACAAGTAAGTGACAAAATAAAAATACTACCCCCCCCCCCCAACCAAGCCCATGTTACTTTACCTGCATGTCTCAGCATCCACCACAAATACCTAAAGGGAGGTGGCCCATGTTGAGAAAGGTTGATTGGGCCTGTCTTTTAGGGTTGCTTTTTACTTGGACACAGGTTTCCTCTCAAATTATTTTGCCATTCCAAGCTTAACCTGACAGCCCTAATAGAGCGCCATAATCTTGATTTTGCAAAACAGAGGATACTGGCTTAATTTGAATCTTCCAGACACTGGCTGTATTTTAACACACAGTCTCTTGGGCTTGACTTAGAGACACAAGTAAGTGCTGTGGGAATGTCGGACAGCACAAAAGGCAAGCTGAGGTGAACAGAGAGTATGGGAGGCATATCCTGGGACTCGTAAAGTCCCAGCCTAGAGAGGCTGGAAGAATTCAGCACTGTGTTTCCTTTCTGGCTTTCATAGCTGTTAGCCCAGACTCTTCCTCACAGAGGTTCGATGTGGAAAGCAATCCACTGAGTGAATTCTGACCAATCACTTACAACATTTAGATCCAGACTTCATTTCTTACTGTTGTTACCTGCTCACTCAGTGACCACAAGACCACAGTGCAAGGACAATTGAGATTGGTCTCACAGAGATCTGCTTTGAGACACAGTCCCCAGAAATATGTTTCCTCTAAAGTAGGTTTGCATGTACCAGGATATAGCAATCAATTAACAAATATTTACTGAGTCCTACCTACGGCAAGTAGCACCCTGGGGAGAATACAAAGCAGCAATAGGTCCCATGTCTTCCCTCAAGAGCTTAAAATCTAGTTGGGGATTTTAAAAGACAAGTAATCAGAGTAGGGGGCAAGTGAAGGCTCTGGCCTGATCCAGCAGCTCAGCCTGGATCCAGCCCAGGAATAAACCTAGGCAAAAGGGATGATTATAGAAGCTGCCTCTGAAATAAGATCAGGTCAGTAAAGCATCAAACCATCCCTGGCACACAGCAGGTGCCCAATAAAGATTGTTTTTCTGTCTCTCCTTTCTGTCCCATTATTCCGGGGAACAACATCAAGCTCTCTTGGCCGTTAACTCAGCTTCAACCTTGTTCCCCAGTCCTGATAAAATGACTTTTCTTCCTTCTTGAGCACAAGTCCCCACTTGATAGTCTAGTTCTAGGATTCTGTCCTGTTCCCCATCTCTCCCTTCACAACTGAGTGGTTCATGTTTTGCCTGTCACTCTTCAAAAGACTGGAGTTCCAGGCCAGTTAGTAGCTAACAGCTTGCTCCAACAATGCCTATGGCCTGTTTGACTGCTATTCTAGATACTGCCTTATCTGATTTGTTATCCCCCAGATGAGTGACCCAATTAGATCACACATAGCATTCATTTAAGTGTACTAGTTGCCTAGAACACTTTGTTGAAAAGAAGTCCAAGGCCACATCCAGTTTCTAGAGGAAAGGATGTCATGATCAATTACTGATACCTATCAGTATCAGGCATGGAAGAGTAGGCCTGGTGGGTACAAGGGCCTTCTTATCCCTGTTTCATGGGCCCTCCTCATCAGGTACTATGTTTAACTTGTCACACATAATTCCCAGCACTTGCACTTGGACCTATCTTTCTAAACCCACCACAAAGACCCAGAATGGATCTAGATCCAAATCCAAGTCTCCTCCCTGGCTTCACTTACCTATAGTTGAAGAAATACCAGATTTAGCACCAAAGGAAAAAAAACAACAACAAACAAACAAAAACAAACAAAAGAAACAATATAGTTCAGAATGGAGAAGTCAGGGAGAGAGCAAGGATAAGACAATACAGACAGGTGGAAATATACTCAAAGATGTGGAAGCCAGAAAGTGTAGAATTATTCCAGGCATAAGCACTCCACAATGAAAAATAGTAACCCATTCATTCAAATCCTTCTTTAAAATATTGCACATCAAATTTTGAACCCTCTTCTCTAGGACACAAATATCAACAAAAATCATCACTTCATATCTAGACCCTCTTAAGGAACTTGACATAAGATTTTTATCATTGAGTTATTGGAGATCCCAATTAGGATCTACCCCAAACAATGTAAAAATCCAGATGTATTTGCAATCCTAATTTTCAAGTGGCCTTTCATAAACTCATTTTTCCATGGCCCCTGGCTAATTAAGAACCCTAGTTTCCATGAATATTTCATTTTGCAGGTTGCTTAGGAAGGTTAATTGTCTATTCTCTTTATTTGTCTTTTTCACCTTAATGGGACAAGCCATCAATCTGTCTGCATTGACACACAAAATTACCAGAAAAAAAAACAGACTTAATGGTAGGCAGAGTTTCAAGTTACTACACATTTCATTTGGTCTTCAAGTCATGAGCAATATTTACCACACTGAATTTCAAAGAAATGGAAAACAAGGAACTACATAGAGGATGGCAGGGATTTATTTTCTACATTTTTCTAGCATTTCTTTCAGTTCATTTTTTAGGGAAACAAAGTTTACATGACAGAAAAATGGATATCTATCCTTTTAGGAAGTTCTATAGTTTAACTCATCACAATAACTGAAAGTATATTTCTATCAAACCAGACTGTCTCCATTCATGTCTATTTACAACAGTGCATTCTGCCCTTGTTTGTAATCTTGTACCACAAAGAAAAGAAAGCTATGGTTTTGTCTCTGCAGTCTTGGAGACAGTCCTTAGAGGAGAGGAATAATGATGCCCTATGATTAGAAAGAACATTCAAAATACTTAAATATCTTGGGACAAAGGATATGCCCCTCACAACTCGTATTTGGTTTCACCATGGTATTATATGTTGTTTGTTTAAACCACATGGTAACTACAGTTGCCCTAAGTGGAAATTCATTCTCCAGGGGTTGTCAGCCACCAATTATTTAATCAGAGGCAACTACTACAAGCCTTCAGCTATCCTTATCTCTGATCAACACCAGAGGTTTTCACAATTGGCTTAATAAATGTTGACAGTGGTTTTCATTGGTGAAATTAGTGGCTTTTAATTGGCATAACAGATGCTAGAAATGGATTACCATTGGTGAAATTAGATATATTCAAAATAGAAGACTGAGACACTCTCCTACATGTATGTGAAAACAGTATAATAATATAATCAACACTGTGATTATAACCTAATCTCTAAACATCCTTTGCCCAACCAGTGGGTCAGACACTATCAGTCCCTGCTGATAGAGTCTTAGCCCATCATCACCATCCATCCACAGGGTCTCCCCATATTTCTATTCAAACACCCTGCCTTGAGATGTTTTTCACTTAGTCTTAAAGATATTTCCACATGTGGGCACTACTTTAGCCCCCAACTGATGGTCCCTCATAGCCATTATCTTAAGTAATTTACAGAGATGAACTTACATAGATATAAATTTAGAGATTAATCCAGTATTTTCCACTTTACAATCTTCACACTCAACAACCTCATATTCTAAACAATACTCCCACCAAATTTCCAAACTGCAGATGAAACTACTACATGGGCTGCAGTTAATATGGAATTGTGGTTAAGAACACAGGCTCTGGAGCTAGATTACTGTGAGCACATCCTACTATCCTACTTACCAGCCATGTAACATGGGTAAGTTAATTTACCTCTCGGTGCTTCAGCATTCTCATCTTTGAAATGAGGCTGTTACAACACCTAAATCATAGAGTTGTTATGAAAGTTCAGTACATATAAAACACTCAGCCAGTGGTATGCTGAAGTTCATTCCTATTAGTTCACAAGAGTCAACTGGTAGCATCTCTTCCCAACTCCCCTTTCAACCCTTTCAATAACATCACATTCATGGCTTGCAGTTAGCCATAGTGGGAATATTTACACCACAGAAAATTGGCAGATACCAAAAATGAAAACAGTTTGGGCTTTTTAAAATTTTTGTTAAATGATTGCTTAACATTTACCAGTATACCACTGCATTTAGCACAAGGGCTAGCCTATAGTCAGCTCTCAAAAAATATAAGGATTTTCCCCCCAACTTTTGCTCACCACAAGTCTTTGCAATTACACAAAGAAAATTGAGACAAACCACCCTTTGGTGACTCTTTCAAATTAAACCTAAACCAAATTCCTCCATCCCTGGCTAGCTTTAACCATCTGTATGTTCTTGGCCAGAATCACCTTGCCCATTTCGATCTAGGACATGGCACTAAGGTGCCTTATGAGAAAATATATTGTACATAACATATGAGCACTTTTTCAGTAAGTCCTGCCAAACTCAAGGACGTGTAGGTTACATATTTCTACTGAAGTCTGTAAATGAGTCCCTGCTTGGCAATCAGTTCAAGGACTAAACTCTTAAGTACACCATGAACACCACAAATATCTCAAAGACACAATTTTAAAGAAATGACTGATGAACTCCTTCATCATCCCAACCAAGAGAGAAATCAATGAAACAGAATCCTGTCATTGTTTCCAGTTTGTTTGTAAAGGAGATGGATGCAGAGTGGAAGAAATCAATCAAACATGGGTTTTCTTTTTCTTTTCACATTTATTTACAGAATTTAAAATTGAGTTAAGTTTCCTGGAGTATTTACTATATAGTTTCCTTGAACAGTGTGGAAATGAAGAAAAATGGATTTTCATTGCTCTTCTTTTATTTATTTTGCTTTTTAGTATAAGGAGGAGAAATGAGTAAATCTACAAATGCCAATTAGAATTATCAATGTACCAGATATCAAGTTTCAGCCAAATATTTAGTCATTCACACACCACAGGCTTGGGTTTTTTGTCCATAGTTCTGGGTGAGATGTTCATATTCTTATTAGGTATCCAGATAAGGGAGGGGAGAAAAAAAAACTAGCCATTATAAATACACCAGCACAGCAACCCTGAGCTTTAACACTTGCAAGTTTCTTGAATCAAAAAGTTGCTATGCATGTGGTACAGTCAATCTGATGACAATTTCTAGTGCTCTGTTATAGGTAGATGGAATTTGAATGACTAGTTGTCTTAATATTTACACTAGTGGCTTGGGAGTGGGGGCACACACTATGGCATTATCCACCAAGAAGAAAGTGAAGGAAAACATTCTGCTCCAGAGACAAAGGTGGTCAAAAAACCATAGATCTTCAAAAACAAGTATGCATGGTCATAGCTGCCCGTTCCTCAAGGGAAAAAAATAGAATATACAATTTCTTTTTCTCTCTCCTCTACCAACAACAGAGAAGTTCTTGTTGACCATGGAGCCACAAGAGTTCTTAGCAGTGCAGGTTGCCATGCACTCCACTCCTGCCAGTTTCCTGTATTGGAGAAAGAGGAGGAAAGGGAAGAGGGGTCTTAAGAGAAAGGATGCCTTCAGGGGCCAATGGGTGAGAACAGGTACCTGAGAACAGTAGATCAAGAAACTGCTCAACTGTATACATACCTGACCATCTCTCCACCACAGGGCTCCCCCCTGCCAAAGGGAAATCAAGCCTTTCCCCAGTTCATGTCTATGTGTGCAAGAAAGCTAGAAAAATTAACCCTGCAGCCTGCCCAGCTTTAACTTCTCTCCATGTAGAGTCAGGCTAGGACAGATGCCTATATTAAAAATGTAAGTGGAGCACCTGGCTGGCTCAGGAGCATGCAACTCTTAATCTCGGGCTTGTGGCTTCAGAGCCCCATGTTGGGTGTAGAAATTACTTAAAAATAAAATCATAAAAAAATGTAAGTTAGTCTTCTCTTACCTTCCCTCCACATTTTCAGAGAGTTCAGTGTCTAACTATGCTCTTAACCAGAACCACCTCTATCAAAGACCTATGTGAACTTTCTCATTTCACAGGTCAGGGTGGGTACAGTTCATCTCCAATTCAAACCTATTCTTCACCACTGCTGAGACTTGGAGAAATATGTGCTTGGAGTTATCAGTTTCTCTCAGCTTTAAGGTGTAGAGACACAGGTTTGATTCCTATTTTCACTACGCTCTTTTTAGCCTTGGATAAATTCTCTCTGAGAATCTCCACATCTAGAAATGAGAATAAATCCTATTCCCCAGGTTTGTTGTAGATTAAATGGGATAATGAATATAAAATGACTGGTACATGACAAGCTACAAACCTACTGAGTAGGATTAAATATGAGATTTAGTATAATTAAATAATTTAAATAAATATAAAGGAGGACCTCAAGAAGCCTGAGCCCAGGGGCCAGATTTAGTCTATGAGGAGGAGGATGGGGTAGAAGAGAAGATGATAGAAGATAAAAATTCTGTGGTTGTTTAGAACCCAAGACCTTGCCTCTAGTTTACAGCATAATTTGTCAGTATATAGAGAATTAAACTTCATAAAATATCTAGAAAAATTATTTACACAAAGGGAATACTTCTCTACTCTTGATAAAGGGAGCTCATTTAGTGTAACACCCATGACCTCTCTATGGGATTAACCTATTTGATGGATGAATTTGGAGGAATAAACTGGACATGATCAGCTCAACTCTTCCCTTCTATCTCTTGGGTTTTTTTGGCTGTTTCTCCAGGGCAGCCCCAAGTCATCTCCTAAAATCCCCTATGAGATCCCCTCCCCCACCCACAGAGAGTCTGCCTTGGTCCAGCACAGCCAATAACCAGGTAAGAAAGTATGATTAAATATATCCACCAACTGAGCCTTTTTGAGTAATAAAGGTAGTATTTTGAACCCCCATCAGTTTTATTCAGTTCTCTTACTTCTCACCTTTCTTAGCCCTCAGGGAAGACAGAGAGTTTTATTTAACAGGTCCTCTCCAAGGATCCCCCAACAAGCCTTACTGCTACTTATGGATACTGAAAAACTAACAAAGCAAAGGGAAAATGCAAAATTGGTCCAGCTATGTCAAACTAATACTAATTAGAATAACTGGCAGAACATATCATTGTGACTAATTGTCATATGTATAACTACTAAAAATACCATTAATGTCATCTTAGTTTTCTTTGAAATTTATTTGATTATAACACCAAATGTGTTTCCATATAATTAGGCTTCCTCTGTTCTTCCAGCACTGAACCATTACAAATGGAGAGAAAATGGCAACCACGTGAGTGGATACAGTTTAAGCACCTTGGTTTAACTCCAGTTCTTGCCCCTAGTCTAGACCCTTGCCCTTTGGGATTTCCTGTACTGACCTACAGGAAGTCAATTCATGACTTAAGTAAGTTTTGTATGCACCAAGGGATCTGCACCTTCCACCCTAGGGAGGTAGTTATTTAGAGAGAAAGCAGTTAAAATGTGAAGTTCATCATCAGTGGAAGCTCTCAGGATGACCCAGAGGACCTACTTCTTGCAGAGAAAATAGGATTTTAATTGACAGATTCGATCCCAGGTTCCTCTCTAGGGCCTCCCAATAGAGGTTACGAACTGTGATGTAACTGCATGGTTTCAAACCACTTTCAATTCAGTTCACACCAAGCCTCCATAGCAGGCACTTCAGGATACCACCTCATTCTATATTCCACTCCCAAACACTTTGTCCCACCTCCCAGCCACCCCATGTTTATGACTTTAATATGAGAAGTTTAAGTTGTGTCAATCTCCATTACTGACTATGCACCTTTCATCCATATTACTTGATTCTTTTCCAAAATTGCTCCCTCTGGGATGAGTGGGTTCTTTATAGTCATGTACAGATGTGAACACTTAACTTTGACACAATAAAAATCATACTAAGAATCTGATATGAATTAACCCTTGAAACTAAGGATCCTGGCAGTTCAGAGACTCTATTTAGTGGTAAGATCCTTAAAGTTTGGGGCTCTGTTTTTTTCACTTCTGAATCCCCAGGGCTTAGAAGAGCATCTGGCTTGAGTAAGTTTGATAAATCCTTGTAAATAAATGAAGTATTTAGCACTTTAAAAGCAAATCTCTGCATCAAAATCTTTAAGAAATGCTCCATAAATTAACAAGATGATGACCAAGAACGATGATTAAAGAGACCTGCTGATAAAGTTATAAAGGACTAGGACCCCCAACTCAGCCAGATTTCACAACCTAGGAGAAGAGTTTCTTTTATGCCCCCAGATGCTCTGAGTTGTTTTCATATTTGCTGTGTTTGGCCACTCAGAATCCACCTCCTCTCACCATGCAACTTGAGTACTTCATCTCCCATGGTCACTATAATTGGTTCAGGGATGACTAAAGAGGCTGAGACTCCATCTAAGCAAATGAGATGTGGGAACTGAACTTCTTGGAGGCTTCTAAGAAAGATAGTTCTTTACTCTTCTGTGACTACTATTGAGAGTTGTACTCTCTCCTCCTGCAGGACATAAGCAAGGGAGCATGGAGCCCCTAGAAACTGATAGCAGCTGTCTTATGACCACAAAGGAGGCCAGCCTTAGGCTAAAGCAGTCTTAGCAAAAACAGAGAAGAGAAAGGTGGAGACAAAATGATGGTTATCAGTGAACCACTGGCTCCAGCATGACCTACCTCTGTGACTTCTCAGTTACGTGAGCTAATAAACACCTCATCGATTTAGCCAATTTGAGACCAGTTTTCTGTTACCTGCACATGGTTAAAGCCAAATTCACTGAATTGGTCAAGTCAGCTCTTAATAAGTTGCCATGTCCTCACTGAGTTGAAAAGATTTAAACACATCAAAATTAAGGGACACAGTAGGAGACTTTCAATGCAGCAAAAAAAGTAAGAGAATGCAAAAGCATCACCATTTCCCAGCCCATGCCCTCACCTTTAGCCATTTCAGCCTCCTTGGATTGCTTCAGGCATTTACTTGCACTCATTCTTGCTAATTATGTTCAAGCCTGAGTCTACAGAAGAAACGAAATCATTGTCCCTCCTCTCTAGAAGTTTATAAGTAACTACAGAATGTGTAAAGGTAAAAACCTAGACATATTTAAATATTAAATAATTATGATGAGGTATTAATATGGTGGATTTGCCCCAAAGTTTCCTTTAATTTTAAGCTATTGTTTTAACAATTACAGCTTTGATTTAAAATAAGTTCACAATAAACTGGAAATATATTAACAGTAAGTGCCACGGCATGGTTTGAAATCTAACAAGAATAACTGTGAAACCTTTGTGTAACACAAAGCACCACGCATGCATGTGATGTTTTGTAAATAATAATAGCCAATATTCATTGGATGTCTACTGTATACAGTGTGCTGGCACATACTGAGCACTTTGTATACATAATCTCAATCTCCACAACAAATTATTATTCTTGTTTTATAGATGAGGATGCCAAGGCACAGAGAATGCACTCGACCTGCCCTAAAGCATACAGTGAGAAAGTAGTGGGTTAAGACTTAAATCAGGCAATCTGATTTCAAATGCTGGGTCACTCACAAGTGTATTATTCTGTTAAAAGATTTCATATGGTAGGCAGAATAATGGTCCCTCAAAAATGTTCATGTCCTACTTCCCTGAACCTGTGACTATGTCGGGTTACAGAGCAAAGAGGAATTAAAGTTGCTGATGGAATTAAGGTTGCTAATCAGTTGACCTCGAGATATGAAGATTATCCTGAATTATCTAGTTGGGCCCAGTATAATCACAGCAGTGACAGAAACAGAAGTCAGAATAATGCAATGTGACAAAGACTTAACCCGCCACTGCCAGCTTTGAAAATGAAGGAAGGATCCATGTACCAAGGCATGAGGGCAGCTTCGAGAGCTGGAAAAGGTAAGAAAGCAGGTTCTCTCTTACAGCCTCCAGAAAGGAATGCAAGCCTGCCAGCACCTTGATTTTAGAGCCCTGAGAGACACATTTTTGGACTTCCGATATCCAGAATTGAAATATAATAAATTTGTTTAAAGCCACTAAGTTTATGGCAATTTGTTATAGCAGCAATAGGAAACTAATACACAGAGTATGTGTCCATTTTTGCATCATTCAGATAGAAAGATGCCCAAAAGGAGCTATCCCCGAGATACCACTTTAGAAACTGCTATCAAAATCTAACCCTATACAAAAAGAAGCACTGGCCTTGGAGACACCACAATCTGGTTCACATAGATAAGCAACTAAATTACCTGAGGCAAGTTATCCAAGCTCTCTGAGTTTCTTCCTCTGTAAATCAAGGATTACTACTTCTCGTAGAGCTGGAGTAAGAACTAAGAGTGAGGTGTTAGAAAGAGGCTAACACAATGCTGAGCTCTCACAGCAGAGTTTTCTGCCCATTTCTTCCCTTAAACCCCCAAGGGAACACGGAGAGAAAAAACAAGCTCATCTAAACAAAAAGCTGTCTTTTATTAATATTAAGGATATCAGATAATTTAAACATCAGCATAATTTGCTAAATGGAAATAGTGTGCCATTTAAAAAAATCTACATAATCAAAATTTTAAGCTCATCCTAGTCTCATTCTGGACTTTGGGTCTTCTCTTTCTCTCTCTCTCTCTCTCTCTCTCTCTCTCTCTCTCTCTCTGCAGGGATCAAGTTAAAGTAAAAAGTAGTGCAATAAAAAGGAGGATGCAAGCAGATTGATTTACGTTCATTTTGCTGAGCAAATAGCTAGCACTGCTTTCGTTACATAGGCTCCTTCTCAGGAGGAATATACATTTTTAAAACAGCCTTCTCTGGGGCTTCGATTCTTATCTGCATATCAAGGTTTTCCCCTTTCCCCCGGTGACCCATTTGTCTGAGGGAGGCATTCAATTAGACTGCCAGAGCAAATTGATTCAGTATTGACCAGAAGAGGCTTCTCACTTGAAAGACATATTACACAGAGGTGGAGGTGTCACTGCCACAGGTCAATACTCCAAGTGCAAGGGCCCAGATGATTCAGGAATATGAAATGAGGAAGGGTCCTCCCTGGGCATTTGGAGCAGAAAAGCCCCCTCTTTCTCTTACAGAATAAATAGCATGGGAGTGAGAAGCTCAATAACTTGTGTTTTCATAAAGACAGGAAACTGATGCCCATTCTCTGATGGTAGGGAATAAGCAAATTCCCTTAGTGGGAATAAGGAAAAGGAGAATAAAGGAATAAGGCAAAGGTTTCTTTGCCTCAAGAACCAAAACTGGGATTTGAGGTTTCGGTAGCCTCATCCTCAAGGTCATTGCTTTTTAGTGAAATACCTCTGCTCTTTTCAAGTGCCCTGGCCTCTCCTCCCTCCACAGACTACAGCCATAAAGCCCAGGCCTGACCAATTTATCAAAACTCTGTCTCCACACCCTTCACACATTGTGTTCATTTTTATAAACAGAAGATACTCAGTTATTTTAGACGAGAAGTTGAGTCCCTTTACATCTAAAGCATGAAAAAGCACTGTACACCCAATGAGACAGAAATAAATGCTAATCAGGGATAAGTATGCTTTATTTAATACAAAACAGGCACTCAGATGAAAGGGCAAGAAGGACACAAGCGTATGGTAGCCAATGCTGCCTTTTAATCTTTGTTATTCCTCAAATGATGGCTTTGATTTGTTGAAATGTTTTATAGCCTTGAATATCTGACAGAATAAATTAAATCCCTTCCAACAGCCTTCCCTTGATTATCCCAAGTACCCATTATCGATAAGATTGTCCTTATATCCAGCTTGAAAAATCATGAAATTGGCTCCATTAAAATAATTAGGAGCCCCCCCCCCACACACTTTTGTTTTAAGAGGTGGCCTCTACATATTGACAGCACTCCATTTTTATTTACATTTTCACATCGTTAGACAGGGTGACCATTTTTATTGTGTGGCACACATATTATATAAGACATGTAGTTTCCAAATGTCACTGGTGAAAGCTGAAATCCATTATCATTTACTCGCAGAAATGAAGCCCATCATGCTGTGCACTTGCAGAAAAGAATAAAGAGGTTTAAACCAGAATCTGCATAATCCCAGGTAGAGGCAGCAGCAGTAGGAGGAGAGAGAAAAAAAAGGCATCATCTCTGATATGCAAAGCATGGAAAAGAATGGCATATATTACAAATCAGGCCGTCTGAATGCAGAGGACCCAAGAATATGCTTAAATAAGTACACACACAATAATGAATCAGTTCAAGGCATTAGTGATCATTTTCTGTTTCAAAAAGTTCCTCAGACCTATGTATGCACAACTCTGTCATTAAAATACAGCTGCAGTTCCTTCTATTTTCATTTGGAATTGAATGTCAGATAAAAGGAAAAACCCTGCCTTCAATCCCATCCAAAAAGATTTTCCTGAGAAAATACTTCTTTAACTATTTCTTTCCAAATAAATTTCTAGTATTACTCACATGCCTAGATGAAAATATATATATATATATATATATATATATATATATATATATATATATATATACATATTTCAAGCATTGGAGGGAAAACAGGAATGTTAAGGAATAGGTGAGCACATGCCCCAGGTGGAGAGGAGAATGACCTATACATTCCAGAACTCTGCTCAAACAAAAAGGATAGAAAGGGAAACGGTTCTCGAAGAATCTGTTTCTTCTAACAATAATTCAATTTCAAATAATGATATGTCAACTCAGTAAACCATTCAACAGCCACTAAAATGATAAATATACAGATTATGTTAAAAGCATGGAAAACAGTCTATAAAACATAACAGCAAAGAAAACATGGAATTGTGTCTATACTATCATTGCAACCTTGAGAAATTATTTATGCCTGTATTAAAAAGGTCATAAAAGACCATAATACAGATCTGATGACAGTGGTTATTTCTGTGTAGGAGAGTGGTAGCAGCTAAACGAAGATTTCTTTTTCTTTTTCTTTTTCTGTCATTTCTAATATTATTACAGCAAGCACATATTGCTTTTAAATTATTAAAATATTTTTATTTTAAAGATCCAAAAGACTGAGGACTCTAAACCCCATCTCCAGCTTCTTTGTAGGAAAAATTATTTTCTCACAGCCCTGGATTCAGGCGCCCGGAGAAACTACTATCAATAGGGGTTTAGTATATCTGCTGCCCAGTATTTGTTCATTATCGATCTCTTAAATTGGAAAAGGCCAGTGGGAAGAAAAAGTAAGAGCACCCAAAAAGGAAAAGTCTTGGGTGCAGTTGGAGCCACTGAACTTCCTAGTGTGTTTACTCACAGCATTGATGCAGTTCAGAACATGCACCTCAAAATATTCTAGGCTAAAGAAACTTGACAAACATCATGTTCAGGAAGGACTTTCTGACCTTCCCCTCAAGCAGGTCATAAAACCCTCATGTGGGTGGTGGGCTCCCTATACTGGGAGGAAAAGAACATCCTTATTTCCAAGATGGAGGGACGTGAGAGGAATCTGAACAAACAGGGCTTGCTGTTTCTCCCAGTTTACTACACTTAGTTCATACTCTTTTTTGTCCTATCACCTTTTTCCATAACTTTCCACTGTTCATCAAACCTCGCATAAAAACACTCAGGTTTAACAACTTCTTCTGGTCTTCATTTCATTATCAAGGCTGTCATGTCAAAAGTTCTACTAATTACATTTGTATGCTTTTCTATTGTTAACGTGTCTTGTCATAAGGGCCCGAACCAAAAAAACTTAAAAGGGTAGAAGGAAAAGATATTTTTCCTCCCCTATAGCATTATGAAAAAGAGGGGCACCTGGGTGGCGCAGTCGGTTAAGCGTCCGACTTCAGCCAGGTCACGATCTCGCGGTCCGTGAGTTCGAGCCCCGCGTCAGGCTCTGGGCTGATGGCTCGGAGCCTGGAGCCTGTTTCCGATTCTGTGTCTCCCTCTCTCTCTGCCCCTCCCCCGTTCATGGTCTGTCTCTCTCTGTCCCAAAATAAATAAAAAAACGTTGAAAAAGAAAATTATACTAGTAGACCCCATTAGGTCCAAATCATTCTGGAAAAATATTTAAGTAATGAGTATAAAGGGCTCATTTCTTCCCTTCCCAAGGCATCCTTCAGCATTGGTCATACCAGGTTAAGGTCACTCCTTTCTTAACAATAAAGTGTTCAAATGCAGGAAGATTATCCAGCGTCTTGAGAGGCAAAGGCAACACTGGGGGCTTTATGAACATCTGAACAAATGTGAGTGGATGTGCTACTCACAACAATGAAAAATTAGTAACAACTGATTTAGAACAGGCACCACAGGATACTCTATTCAGCTGCTCTTGTGAAGTTCTGTCCCTGATAATATCTTTTGCACTATCCTCTTGACAACAAAGACAAGAATATCTCTTCAACAGAGACTGTCAGTTGTGATAAAATCAAGAGAGATTTCTCACTTGGCAAGTGTCTTTTAGGAAATAATCGTGATAAAAGACATTGTTTAGAAAACAAATGTAGAGTTCTTAAAGAGCTACACCCAAATTAACTAAATAGACACCAGAATAAGTAAAACTAAAATAAACAACATCAATATATAAACAAAGTGACAAAAAGCAGAGAAATCTGATAACCAAACTCTCAATTCTGTATGTTTACAGCATAGGTTGTATATTTTAAAACTTGAGCTAAATACTTAATCATGCAATGATAAAAATGGTATATACTCTAAGCATGAGCTAAGAAAGACTATGGATACTTTTTAATGGCAAATCTGAAGAATGGTAAAAACAACTTTTGGAAGAAGGCAAAAACGTGTAGCTTTTTATTTATTTGCCAAAATAAAAATGAAGGAAAATCAACATATTGAACTACATAATCCTGACTTTTGCAATACAGTTTCGGTGAAGACAGTAAAGCCCACCAAACATTCCATCTGCTCCCCATTATAAGGAAAAAACAGCCCAAATACTGGGCCACTACTGGAAGGGCAGTGTCTCAACCTACAGAAACTTTTACGTGAGCAACTGTTGTGTTAAACCACCGAGTTTCAGGAGTTACACGTTCCTACACATGACCTAACCTAGCCTGACTAAAACGATAGTCAAATCTAACTTTTCTTCTGTCTTGCCAGAACCCTGATAATTCAAAGAGTGAATAATGCTAATTTTTTTAACATATATGAGAAGCAAGGACTATTCTAAATATTTAGGATTTTAGTACACATTGTTATCAATTGATATCAGTTGGTGTCCCATGGGGGAAAGAAGGGTTCTTCAGTCAAATAAGTTTGAGAAATAGAGATATCCCTTTCCTAGAGACTTAACATGTAAAGTAATATATTAACAGCTTTGAAAAGTCCTACATCAAAGAAATAAGCACAACTTTGTTCAATGTAACATTTTGCAAGTGAATGAAAAAATATTTCCATGAACGAGAGCTTGAGAAATGCTACATTCTATCCCCCTTACTATAAGCATCTCCCCTATATGCTTACTAATAAAATCTGCATCCAGCTAATATTGACATTTATTTGCACTCCCTAAGCAAAAATCACCTGGTGAGTAGAGAAGGGCAATATCAAGATATTTAATAACAGTGTATCCTAGACATTGACTAATCAGAATGGACTATGAACCCTGAAGACCTCCACCCTCCACCTCCAACCTCTCAACTCCTATCCCCACCCCACCCCCAATGTCCAGGTTTTAACTTTTCAATTGCTGCATTGTAGGGAGGTCCAGGGTGCTGAGGGCACCCAGAGGAGGAGGTAGTCAGAGCAACAGCAATATTCCAACAGGTATAGTTTATATTTTTATTGGATACTAATTAAATATCAACTCAGTCTGTGGGTTAAGTCACAGGTAATGTATTTACTTCAAGACTATGATTCAAACATTTCTTCATCTTCAATTGCTTAAAAGACTTAAGTCCTGTTTAATACTTTAGTTTTGAAGAACTTTTAAGTGGGTGGTCAAAAAGTTTAACAGGTAATGAAGTCCAGAAAATGTTCATTAGGCATCTACCACGTGATAGGAACTGTGGTAGGTGCTTTCATAAAATTAAATAAGAAAACATGTTTTCTGTAGCCCAGGACGTGTTAAGACATTTAATACATACTTGTAGACTGAAATACTGACAATAGTCTAGCTGGATATTTGGCAAAGGTAGTTTGAGAAAATAATTTGTAAGTCTCTTTCATTGTATTTAAACTAAAGACACAGCATGACAACCTATCTTTTCCTTGTATGGAAAACTTTTTGGCTTTGTTGAAAGAGTGTCTAAATATAAATCTTATTTTACAGGTAAAAGCAGCTTACTGAAAGGATATTTTTAAAGGTTATCTTAGTCATCAAAACATAAATGTGCCACAAGATTCTTTAGAAATTGATTCTCCTCACCACCTGGCATCAAGTTATTGAACTATGCTTTTAATAAGAAGCATTTTTTAAAATTTGGGAAGGTTCTGGAACATTATAACATGAGTTTGGAATGAAGTGAAGTGGGAGTCAATTCAGCTAATCTTCCACATCTCCTTGACAGCCAAAAATTCATATCTATCTACTAACAAGATATTTTAAACCCTGTGTTGGATCCAAACATCTAAGAAAATGTACTGTTCATATGATACTTGAGGACCCTACTCTAAACAGAGTCCTTTGATCAGCTGAGTTGATCAATAATGACCTAAAAACATTTCTCAAAAACCTCAGCCACTACCAAATTTATGTAAATGAAGAACATGACCAAGATTGATCCAAGAATCATTCCTGGCTCTGGAAAAAAAGCTGTCATCAATGTTTGCTTTTACATCCTTTAAAAGGAGGGCAGAGATTTGAAACATTATTCCAGAGAAATAGGAGTCCTAGATTCTACCAAACAGGATTTCATTATATTCCTCCATATTTACTCCTGATCCTTCTTTATTTTGCTTACATCTCCTTAAATTCCAATCAAGTTTTTATTTTTCACTCAAATGCCCTGGACAAACAAAGGAAATATCCAGTCTTAATGGCTTAGTTCCATGGAATAGTTCTGTTGTCATTTATTAATTCTGAGTTTGTCTGGAGCTTTATTCTACTTGGATTAGCCTTAAATATCCCAGCTTATAACTCCTTGGTCTAAAACACAAGGCCAGACCCTGCCATGATAAAAAAATGATGAAAAAGTTCTTAATCAGTTCATGTGGGATAAACTAACTACTCAGATTTGTTGTTTTGCTGTGTTCTGTAATTTTTTTTTTTCTGTTTAAATTACAACTCAGAGTTCAGGAAGTACTTTCAGATTACACAGAATTAAATTTAAAATTCTAACTCGGGGGCATATCCCTGACATAATTAGCAGTTAAAATCAATATGGACCCCTATTGTTAAGTGATTACTGAGATAATCTTCAGCTCTAATGCAATATGGTGGGTAAGGTAGTTTCCACTTACGTAATTTATTCTCCATTGTGAATTCTTTTCCTTCAATTGGATTTATTTAATATAGTGCTGCTTTATGCCTTTTAAAAAGTGTCAAGCAAACATAGTATACCTATTTACATAATAAATCAATAGTTCCATCACCATTTATTAATTCTGAATTTGCTGGGAGGACTTGGATGTTAACATGAATTGAATTTCTTGCTGACTGAGAGGAAACTAGAAGATAATTATCTTGAAAACCTTTCTAAAATGTACACATTTACTCCCAGTTAAACATGATGCACTGAACACCTTCTCATACTCCACTTTGAGAAAAGACCAAAAAAAAAAAAAAAATTTAGGAAACAACAGAAATGAAATATTGTGTCTGGTGGTACTGACTTAGCAGACCTAAAAAAAAAACTTAACCCTAAACCAGCAGTGAAATAAACCAAGAAACCAAGCAATTACTTCCTCCGAATGCTGAAAAGACTTGGTAATTAGAGTTACTAAGTACCTCCAAGAGTGGGCAATTGGGCAGGGTTAAAACAGGAAGATTAGCTAGGAGTCTGTCTAAGATTGTATGAGACCTCTACCTATCTTCCCCACCCTGAGAAGACTCTAGATTCAGGAGGTGTGGACTAGGAGTCACCAGGGAGATGAAGAATAAGGGATAGGACACAAAAATAGGTGGGGTACCTAAAAACCACATATTGAAAGATGAGATTCCTAGTTTCTCACTCACCTTTACTTCCAGAACTCACATAGCTAGCTTTCTGCTTCTCTCTCTCCCAACAGGCAAGGAGAGTTTGGGAAATTTCCCTCCAAACACCAGCCCCAGAGAAAGGAGCCATGCTATCCATGGGGAATTGCTTCAGGAAGGCACAGAGGCAATGAAATGGCCTGGCCCAGCTATCTTACACCAAAGCCCTTCAGTTCACAAGTCACACACTGGACTTCCAATCAGAATTTTAGTGCCTCATTCTTCAATGTGAAAAACAGGAAAAAAAAAAAAACTCAAAAAAATTTAAAGTTATAGAAAAAAATGCAGAGAAAATTAAAAAAATAAACACCACTAATGTTCTCTGATAAGATACTGAACTGAAAAAAATAAGAAAAAGAGTCTATATAAAAGAAGCATTGTCCAAGAGAAACTGCACTGAACAAGTTTAACAGGCAAGGAAGACTTTTTTCAAAATTATTGCAATAGAGATTCAAACTATTAGCAGTAAGGGAGAGAGACTGAGCTCAACTCTGAAAGCCACAGGGACAGCTGGGGATTTGTGGACAACAGGCTGAATTGAGGGAGTCATCAGATGGAAATTTGAGATGGAATACTAAGGAAGTTTGTGAGGTCTCAAAGGGAGGAGGATGAAGAACTTGATTGGGTATCAAGGGTTGAGCATGGGTCGAATTCTCCATAAACTGGCTTAGCAGGATTCCTGCTAAAATTGGGCTAGCCGACCAAAGGGAGGCACAGTCAAAAAGAGTCAGCAGAGCCTGACTAAAGTTTGGTCAAGGAGGGAGTCCTTATCATCATTCAAAAATCAAAAATTAATTCTTGGGAATTAAAAATGATAGAAAATGAGAACATTTCAATATGAAAATTGGGAGATAATAAGTAAAATTAAAAAATACAATAGAAAATGGAAAAGATAAGAAAGATAATCAGACACATGTGCTCCTGCTCTTTCTTTGCCCAGCCTCCTTTACCTGCACAGCAATGGGCTAACAGGTTCCCAGAGACACAAAAGAACAAGTTCTCTATGGAGATATCATCCCTGGGGGTTGGCCTGCCATTCACTGAAACTCGGCTACATCCTAGACAGTCAAGCCCTGGCTTAGAATGGGTCCAATAGTGCACCACAGGTTCCCAGTTCTCACTCTCAGTGTGCAATTTGCTCCCATGCCAACATCATAATTAAAATATCAAAAAGTCATGATGTCACCCATTATAGCTCCAAAGGAGTGAATTAAATTTTCAAACATTCAGACATGGCAATTACAGCCTTTCCTTACTTCAAGGGTTTGCAGAGTAAGTGACCCCAGTTAAAGTATTGATTTACTATTTGAAACCTCCCTCCCCTTATTTCCCTTAACCCTTCGGATCAGTTTTCTATTGTTGTTGTGATACAATACCATCAATTTAGTGGCTTAAAACAATATAAATGTATCACTCTATATTTCTGTAGGTCAGAAGTCCAACATGGGTTTCACTGAGCTAAAATTCAGGTGTCAAAAGGGTTGTGCTCTTTCCCAGAAGCTTTAGGGGAGAATCCATTTCCTTTACCAGCTTCTAGAGGAAGTCTTCAATCCTTGGCTCCATCTTCAAAGCCAACAACAGGTCTAGTCCCTCTCAGATCACATTGCTCTGATTTCTGCTTCCCTTTTCTACCCCTGTGATTACATTAACACCACTCAGATGTTCCAGAATAATCTCGGCCTATCTAGGTCATGTGATTAGCAACTTTAATTTCATCTACAATCTTAATTCCTCTTTGGCAAGTAACCTAACACATTCACTAGGGTTCCAGGGATTAGGACATGGACATTTTTGGTGGACCATTATTAAGCCTGCCACATCTCCATTAAAAGTAACTCCAGGGGTGCCGGGGTGGCTCAGTCAGTTGAGCGTCCAACTTCAGCTCAGGTCATGATCTCACCACTCATGAGTTCAAGCCCCGTGTCAGGCTCTGTGCTGACAGCTCAGAGCCTGGAGCCTGCTTCGGATTCTGTGTCTCCCTCTCTTTCTCTGCCCCTCCCTTGCTCATGCTCTGTCTCTGTCTCTGTCTCTCTCTCTCTCTCTCTCTCTCTGTCTCTCTCTCTCTCTCAAGAATAAGTAAAACATCAAAAATTTTTTTAAAAAAGTAACTCCAAAAATCTCCCTTTAAAAAAATATTCTACAAAGCATGTACAGTAATAGTTATTTAAAACATTGTTTGTTGAAGTATTAACAAATGGTATTAAGCCAACAATTACCTTGTATAGATACTGGTAAGCCATGTCTATAATCTCAAGAAAAGTATAAAAAAAAAAAACAACATGCATAGGAGATGTGTATGGGAGTCAAAAATATCAATTCACTTAAAAGAATTAAGCCAACTTTGAAAGAAAATACAAGAAAACACAAATGCTCTGTGCATAGTATGAACACAGTATTTTTCAATTACTGAAACCCAAAGAACTTTGCCAATTTGAACTCAGTAAGCCTTCTAGGCTGGCAAAATGGTTAAATCCCTAGAGGTTGGGCCTCACTCAAAACTTGATTTCTTCTTCCTAAATAGATGTTAGACTTCTGTTAAATCTAAATCTTTAGTGAGTACTAGAATCATCAGAGATGCTTGTTAAAAATGCAGAATCCCAAATGCTGCCACTACCAGAAATTGTGATTCAGTAAGTCTAGTAAGGGTCCAAAGAATCTATATTTTTAATACATTTATGTAACAGGATGTTAAAATGACAGCATCACAAAATCAGTTTCAACTAGGGTGTCTTATCAAATATGATCCCAGCAGGAAACAGACTGCACACTGAAGCTGGTTAATGTGAGGGAAGCTTAATAAAGGAAGTATTCACAAAAGTTGTGGGCAGAGTGTACAGTATGCACAAGGGGAAGGGAAATGACGAGAGATAATGCAGTGCCCCAGGTCTCACAGCAGCAAGGCAACAGTCAACATCATTAGATCCAAAAGGACAAGAGAAGGAAATTGACACCAGAATCAGAAGGTGGAATGCGGGGAGGACTGCTTGACAAACGCTATGGCCTTTGTTGAGGAATGCAGGCAGCCCAAAAGAAAATCCAGTAGAGAGGGAGTCAAGGAATTACTAAGCCAACATCATGCTCCTCCCTTCTTCCTGGCTTCTTCTCAGACTCACCATTGACCAAACTCAATAGGAAGCCAGAAGGCAACAGAGCCCATTGGTAAATGGCTCCATATATGTCACCCTCTTGGGCCACACAAGAGGATGGATAGGAATAGGGAGTGGGTCTAGAGGGGCAAAATGAAGATATTCTGCACAGGCACAATATGATAAATATCAAAGTGAGTGCAAAACACACCAACTTACCCTCCCCTTCCATATGCGAAAATTTACAAAAGAAATGCTTCAAACCAGTTCCACGACATTGAACATCTCATCTGTACAAGGAAAGAAAAAACAGTCCTAAAGCAAGAATTGGTATGGAGTGGACCTCTGACTAAAACCAGGATAGTGGGAGAAAAATCTAAAGCTGATCTTAGATTATATCCCACATGCCATGCTTAGCCAATGAATTGGTTATATGATAGTAGTGACTCTGATGCAGGTTGTCTGGAACAAGATTTTGTAAAACTCTGTTCTGGATCATTTAAATCTACGCGGGTATGATAAAAATGGACAAGGAAAAAAGATGCTTCGTCATGGTGTTCTTATTCTTGGCATTAAGAGCTGAATGGGGGGTTAAAAACAAAAGTTCTAGATGCAGACTGCCTGTAATAAAACCACATCTCTGCCATTTATTACCTAAGTGATCTTGGACAATTTATCTAGCTTCTTTAAGCATCAAGGTTACCACTCATAAAATAAGTATCATAATAGTACCTATCTCCAAGTATTGGGAGAACTAGACAAGATAATCGAGTTTCCTCAGTAGAGTGCCTGGTACACAGTAATACATAATAGCTATTTTGCTAAAAATAATTCTGTAAATTCATCTAAACTCATCCTCTTTTGTTTCCATAAATCATTTACCTTCAAACACTCAAAACCTGAATAAATACAGAATCTTACATGAGGCTTATTTAATAGTTCTCCTACAAGGACAGGTGATAGGTTAGTTAATAATCATTTATTAACACCTCAGTTTGTATTGGAAGTTATATTAAGTTAGTGGGAAACATTATTGTTAAAATCAAATATATATGTGCTGAGGGCATGTTGCCCAATGGCACCATTAGAGGGAATAAATAGCATTTAATAGGAGGAGGCTTCCTGTAGGAATTGAGTTTTGAGCAAAATAAGAATGGAAAGATTAATTCTTACTAACACAGCTGATGTTTGGAGGCTTTTCAGAGAGGAGACAATAGCTGGGGAATTGGGGATTAAACAGTCCTAAAGTGGGTACCACACTCGGTAAACCTCAAGAGAGGAGCAGAGGGGCAGTACTAGGGACCAAGAGATGAAATCAGATGAGAAGAAAACCTCTTCTTGGGGCACCTGGGTGACTCATTTGGTTAAGCATTTGACTTTGGCTCAGGTCACGATCTCACACTTCTTGAGTTGGAGCCCTGCATCAGGCTTTACGCTGACAGCTCAGAGCCTGGAGCCAGCTTCTGATTCTGTGTCTCCCTCTCTCTCTGCCCCTCCCCCACTCACACTCCATCTCTCACTCTCTCAAAAATAAATAAACATTAAAAAAGATCTTTTTAAAGAAAGAAAACCTCTTCTTACTGTAAATCATCCAAGTATATTGAAGTCTACTTGTATACAAAAATGTATGTGATCAGTAGTTTCCAACAGGAGAGCTTTCTCAATCTCTCTGAAAACTAAATGAAAATGGTTATTGTAAGGCAAAGTAAGTCATTAGTGATTAATGCCGTTAAAAGTTCAGCTTTTTCTACAGAAGAACATAGAACACAAGGAGGAAGTTTGGGAATTAATTATATTTTCCATGACTTTAAAAAAATCCTCAGATTCCAATTTTCTTCTCCTGTGAATCAGGTAAAATTGCTAATACACTCACCTTTCATGGTCCAACAATACACTCACAATAATGATTCTGCAGAAAATGCCCTTGGAGTGTGATAGATTTGGGGAGATAATTAATTCTGCTTCCTTCCTCTCTCACTCACCCCAGACCACTACCAGCACTGCTTCTACTAATCAATTTTAAACTTGAACAAAAATCCATAAGGTTGCAAATGACCAGATGACATGTTTATTTCTGCAGTGATTAATTTCCTCAAAAAAAAGGGGGGATGTGGGGGCAAAGTTCCAAAAGAAATTGGATTGGTTTAATTGACACACTCTGGGTTTGAAGCCAATGAAAACCCTAAAAAAAAACCTTTTTATCTCCTACATTTCCAATCCAAATGATTTTTAAGATAAAGAAAAATAAGAAATCAGGGAAAGAAAAGAAAGCAACCTCAGCTCACCACAAAGACTTTTTTAAAAAGTGTTCAACGTGGCAAAAGTAAAATCCCTTTATAATTCTGGTGGTATTGAGTAAAATCAATACCTGAATTTTAAGTAATGGTGCTATATCAAAGATTTTTGAGCAATTCTCATATTTATAGGGCAGGAGAATATAAATTGATAATGGCATATCTGAAATGCATAAAAATGATAAATACATTATCATATTTGCAAATTAAATAATAAGGAAGTATTGTATCCTAAGTCACAGACAGACACATCCAGAAAAATTAAATGCCTGCATTAAAAGAATCTCACCAGCAAGCCACCTCCAGCTAGGCTAGTTTCTTTTATCACAATCTAGTTTCCATTTCATTAACCTTTGGGTCAAAGCTTCCAGAAAACTGTTGGCTATATCTCAAATAAAGAGATAAATGTGAAAAATAAGACTGATGAGGAAGGAATTCTGGGAATATGATGGCAGCCACAATGTAGTTTTTAAATCTCCACAAATGCCCCCCATAAAAACAGAGCAACTAGGATACCAAAACCAAAATCCATGAGCAATATTTACATCAAATGGTGACAATTAAATAATAAGATTTCCCCAGGAACCTGAAAATTTGAGTCGATAGGGGTAAATCACCAGCAGCCACAAGACCCATTTGTTATGCCATGAAGGAGGAAAGAGAAAAAAGCAAAGGGTATATCTAATGAATCTGAGAACAGGAAAACCCAAAAATTGTCAACAAGTGCTTACTGGAAAGCACAGTGGACCAATGTGGGAACAGTGGCTACAAAATCTACAAACTATAAAAAGTTGGGAAGAGAAGCACACACAAACAGAATTAACACAGTCAAGGTCTGTGTTAATTAACACATCTGGTCAATCCAGCATGGCTATTAAGATGAACCCAGTCATCCACATTCAATGCTTTTTCAATTTTTTCCCACATGTCTGTTATCATGTAGACAAAGACTGAGAATACTAAATAAAATGAAGCTTACAAGACGAATAGAGGAATATTACACTTGAGTATAGTTTTATCAGCTATATGAGTCAATGAGGAAAAAACAAAAGGATAGTTTTATGTCAGAAGATTTAATGCCACAAGATAGCTTCATGCAACTGTCATTCTGCCTTCATAGTATAACATATAGTGGCAACAATCATTTATTGAGTGGTTCAGTCATTGCCAGGCTCTGTTCCAAATACTTTATATGAATGATCTCACTTAACCCTGATAACAACCATCATTATCCCCATTTTTAAACTTTTTTTTAATGCTTATTTTTTTGAGAGAGAGAAAGAGAGACACAGAGCATGAGCAGGCAAGGGGCAGAGAGCAAGAGAGACACAGAATCTGAAGCAGGTTCCAGGCTCTGAGCTGTCAGCACAGAGCCCAACACAGAGCTTGAACTCACAAACCATGAGATCATGACCTGAGCCAAAGTAAGACACTTAACTGACTGCACCACCCAGGCACCCCCTTTATCCCCATTTTAAAGATGAAGAAACTGAAACTAAGAGAAGTAACTGATTTAAAGACACAGTTCATAATGACAGAGCCAGAATTCAAATCCAGACCTACTTGATTCAAAGCCTATTTAACATTTATTATTTATAATGAAAACTCAAACAATAAGTTGATGTTGAAAATTAAAACCTGGTATTATATTAACAAACAACCTATTCTCAAATGACCAACTTTTATATTTCACTAAATCTCTTAATACTTTCCATTGAAAAGACATGGATAAGCAAAAAGAATTCCTTGAGGTAAATATGTAGACCGGTAGCTTAAAATAGTCAACAATAGAGGTTTTGTTCGTTCATGTCTTCATAGCTTTTCTGTGACAAGAGAAGGACTCTCTTTGACTACAGAGATATGATACTTCCACTGTATATATCCAAATCCTACTTAACCTTGAAATACCAGTTCATTCCCTTTTTCCATGTACCTTTCTCCTATCACTCTAGAAATTACTTCTATTTTTTATTGAATTCCTACAGCTATATTTATTGCATCCGGCACATGGTGTAGCATATAATTACTTCCCTGAGAGTATCTGAAGTAACAGAGACCAGATTTACCTTCCAGCCTGAAACCACAGAACCAAACAAATGAAATATATAAAACAAAGGTTTTCAAGACACTGGATAGCAAGCAACAAAAAACCATGATCCCTGAGAGACAAGAAACAAGTAAGATGAGGCCTCCATTTGGCCAGTATATTGCCTTGACAGAGTTTCCAGGCTGCAACCCAGAGAAAGGGAATCAAGAGGAAATCCAGTTGATTCCCTGAGATGAAAGGGCAGCACTCAGAGTCAGGGGAGACCAGGCAACTGAAATTCGTACAATGGAATACCAAAAAGGAAAAACTTTCACAGAAACAGAACTCCAAAGTTCTGCAGAAGATCTCCCTAAAACAATTTAGCAGGGAATTGATTTGCATATGAATGTGAGAAAAAGAGCTGAGGCTGGGGAAAGCACCTGAAAGGATTAGAAAGAACAGTACCTACAGCTCACCTAGGACTGGGAACAGGGCCTGTTCCCACAAAGCAGGCAAAGAACCATCAGAATGCAGGAGTCATCAGGTAGGGTGTTTGGAAGAATGATACCTCAGAAGTGAGGAATAATCAGCCCTAGACTAAACACGCTTCTAGGTGACCCTAACAATTTTTTTTTTAAATAATAAAGCACAAAAATATTTATGGAAATACAAAAATGTCCAGCACTCAAAAAGGCAAAACTTAAAATGTCTGGCATCCAATCAAAGATTATCAAGCATGCAAGGAAGCTGGAAAATACAAAGCTTAACAGGGGGAAAAAAAAATTAAAACGGCCCACAACTTAAAAAATAAAATAACTGACCCAGAACTGACACAAATGTTAGAATTAACATACAGAGACATTAGTTTTTAACTATATTTCATATTTTCAAAAACTTAGTAGAGATAGGGAAGATATGAAAAAGACCCAAACTGAACTTCTAGAAATTAAAATTGCAATGTCTAAAAAGAAAAATACACTAGAAGGAATTAATGGCAGATTAACTATGTAGAAGAAAATATTATTAAATTGAGGACAAACTAATAGAAAGTTTCCAAAATTAAACACAAAGAGAAAAAAGAATTTTAAAAACAGAGAATCAATGGGCTGTGAAACAATTTCAAGAGCTCTAATATGCATATATTGGTGTCCTGAAGAAGACGAGGTAGGAAGTAAAAAATTTTTCTGAATAAATATTTGATAAAAATATTAACCCACAGAACCAAAAAGCTCATTAACTCAAGCACAAGAAACATGAGAAAATGATACCAATACACACCACAATCAAATTACTCGAACCAATGATAAAAAAAAATTTATTTTTTTTTATTTTTTTTAAATGTTTTTATTTATTTTTGAGACAGAGAGAGACAGAGCATGAATGGGGGAGGGGCAGAGAGAGAGGGAGACACAGAATCGGAAGCAGGCTCCAGGCTCTGAGCCATCAGCCCAGAGCCCGATGCGGGGCTCGAACTCACAGACTGTGAGATCGTGACCTGAGCCGAAGTCGGACGCTTAACCGACTGAGCCACCCAGGCGCCCCGATAAAAAAAATTTTAAAGCAGCAAGGGTAAAAAAGACACCTTACATACACAAGAAAATAGAAGGATGACAGCAGATTTCTCATGGGCAACAAGGTAGAGAAGAAGACAATGAAGAAACATCTTTAAAATAATAAAAGAAAAATATGTCAATATGCTTACATAGAAAATAAAATATAATGTACAGAAAAGCAACTAGAACTAAGAAGTGAGGTTTGCAATGTTGCAGGATCAAAGATCAACATACAGGGTTGCCTGGGTGGCTCAGTCAGTTAAGCATCCAACTTCATGCCATGATCTAATGGTTTGTGAGTTCCAGCCCCACGTGGGGCTCTGTGCTGTCAGCTCAGAGCCTGGAACCTGCTTCAAATTCTGTGTCTCCCTCTCTCTCTGCCCCTCCCTCATTTTCACTCTGTCTCTCTCAAAACTAAACATTAAAAAAAAAGCAAAGATCAACATACAAAAACCAATTGTATTTTTCTATACTCCCAAAGAACAATTAGAAATTAAAATTCAAAAAACAATACAATTTACAATAACATTAAACATACGAAATACTTGGATAAATATGACAAAAGATGTGTAAAACCTATCCACTGAAAAGTATAAAATATCACTGAGAAAAAATTTAAAAGACCTAAACGAATTGGAAAGATACATTGTGCTTATGGGGCGCCTGGGTGGCTCAGTCAGTTAAGCATCCAACTTAGGCTCAGGTCATGATCTTGCAGTCTGTGGGTTCAAGCCTTGTGTCAGGCTCAGTGCTGGCAGCTCAGAGCCTGGGGCCTGCTTCGGATTCTGTGTCTCCTCTCTTTCTCTAGCCCTCCCCCACTCACACTCTGTCTCTCAAAAATGAATAAACGTTAAAAAAAAAAAGTGAAAGATACATTATGTTTATTATCAGAAGATACAATATTGTTGTGTCCCAGCATGTTATTTTGTAGAAATTTGTAAGTTGATTCTAAAACTGACATGGAAATGTAAGAAACCTAAAATAGCCAAAAACAACTTTGAAAAAGAATAACCAAAGTTAAAGGATCTGACTTCAAGACTTAGTATAAAACTACTGCAATCAAGACAATGTGGCATTAGTGCAAAGATAGACAAATAAATCCATGAAACAGAGAGTCTAGAAATAGATTCACATTATGTAAACAACTCATTTTTTTTTTTTTTGCTTTTGCCTCTTCCTTTTTTAAAATAGAGTTTATTTTTTAGAGCAGATTTAGGTTCCCAGTAACATTTAGTAGAAAGTACAGAATGTTGGGGTGTTTGGGTGGCTCAATCAGTTAATTGCCTGACTCTTGGTTTCAGCCCAGGTCATGATCTCATGGTTCAAGAGTTTGAGCCCCATGGCAGGCTCCATGCTGACGGTGCAGAGCCTGTTTAGGATTCTCTCTGTCTTCTTTCTCTCTGCCCCTCCACTGCTCACTCTCTCTCAAAATAAATAAATTAAAAAAAAATTTTTTTAATCTTAAATTTAAAAACAAAGTACAGAATGTTTCCACAGACAACTGATTTTTAACAAAGATAGAAAAGCAATTTGGTGGAGAAAGGATCATCTTTCAATAAATAGTGGGAATAACTCCATATCTGTATGCAAAAAAAAGGGGGGAACTTTGATCTCACACTATGTGCAAAAGTTAATTCAAAATGGATCAATGGCATAAATGTAAAATGTAAAACTGGGAAATTTCTACAAGAAAATATAGGAGAAAATCTTTGTGCCTTTGGATTAAGTATTTCCTAAATACATCAAATGATCAATTAAAGGAAAAATGGCAAATTGAACTTCATAAAAATTAAAAACAACTTCTTGTCAAAAGACACTGTTAAGAGGATGAAAAGAAAACCCACAGAGTGGGAGACAATACTTGCAAATCACTTATAAAGTACTTGTCTCCAGAATAAAGAACTCTCAAAATGCAATAATAAGAAAAAAAAATCAAAATGGGCAAATGATTTGAATAGACAGTTGACCAAAGAAGATATATGAATAGCAAATAAACTCATGATAGGGTGTTCAACATCATTAGTCATTAGGGAAATATAAATTAAAGCCACAATGAGATACCTCTTCATATCTATTAGAATGGCTAAAAGTACAAGGGCTAACCATACTAACCATGCTAGTGAGGATGTGGAGAACTAAAACACTCATACACTGCTAATGGAAATGTAAAATCAGTTTATAGTTTCTTAATAAACATACACCTATCATATGATTCAGCCATTCCACTTCTAAGCATTATCCAAAAGAAATAAAAGTATATGTCTACTTGTTCATGAATATTCATAGCAACTTTGTCAGAGCCAAAAACAACAATCTAAATTTCCAACAAGTGAATAAATAAACCAGTTTTGGCATATCCACATAAAAAAGTACTCTCAAAAAAAATAAAGAATTAACTATAGATACAATAACATGGATTGATCACAAAATAGCAAGAGACAAGCAAGACAAAAATGAGTAAAACTCCCAACACAGAAGAAACACACAGAAATACCCATCTCCTGGTTTTCCCCTGAAAGAGGTATATTCGCACACTTTAAAAGCTGCTGCCTGAGCATCTGGTTTCCAATCAGCCTGAATCTAGATGCTGCCTGAGATCTTCCCCTTTGGGATAATAACAAGTCTTGGCACACCTTTAACTACTGGGAGCCACTAAAAATAAAGCAGACTGTTTGGACCATCACAAAGGTTTGAGAGACAACCAACAGGTAGGGCAGAATTGAATACGTTTCATCTCCTACATGAGGCCACTCCTTCAAGACAGAGAGTTGGCTGTTTTATCTAATGCACAGAAACCAATGCAGAGAGTCAAAGCAAACTAAAAAACAGAGGACTATGAATGACATAAAGAAATAAGATAAAACTCCAGAAAAATGAGTATAAACTGTATGGCTCCATGGATGTAAAATTCTGGAAAATGCAAACTAAGCCTTAATGATAGAAGACAAATCAGTAGTTGCTGGGAACAGGGAGGGAGATTATAAAGGGGCATAAGAAAACTTTTGGGAATGATGGATATGTTCATTACCTTGATTATGATCATTTCACATGTATATTTATATGTAAAAACCTGCAAATTGTATACTTTACAGCAATTGTAAAGTACACTTTCCTAGCAAATTACTGTATGTCAATTACACCCCAATAAAGATTTATAAAAATAATGAGTGTTAATTTTTAAACAATCTAAAGTACAAGATAAGAAGGATAAGCCAGGGCAATGTCATGAATTAAATTTTTCCTAATACAGTTAGGAGTAAATAATATGCACTTACATAGTACAGTGAATACACAGGTTTAATTTAAAGGGTGTTTTGTTTTGTTGCTTTTTTTCCCCACTAGATACATTTGGAAGACAAATGTCTATATTATTTTTAATTTCCCTATATTCTAAAAGTAACCTTATTGGGGCACCTGGGTGGCTCAGTTGGTTAAGCATCCAACTCTTTATTTCAGCTCAGGTCATTATCTCATGGTCATGAGACCAAGGCCTGTATCAGGCTCCACGCTGGGCATGGAGCTTAAGATTCTCCTCCTTCTCCTCCTCCTTCTCCTCCTCCTCCTCCTCCTCCTCCTCCTCCTCCTCCTCCTCCTCCTCCTCCTCTTCTTCTTCCTCCTCCTCCTCCTCCTCCTCCTCCTCCTCCTCCTCCTCTTCCTCCTCCTCCTCCCCCCTCTGCCCCTCCCCCTCCCCTGCGCTTGCACACATGCACGCACACTCTCTCTCAGAAAAAAAAAAATTTTAGACGTGATCTTATAGAGGTGCCTGGATGGTTCAGTCAATTGAGTGTCTGACTCTGGCTCAGTTCATGATCTCATGGTTTATGGACTTGAGCCCCATATCAGGCTCTGTGCTAGTAGCTCAGAGCCTGGAGCCTGCTTTGGATTCTGTGTCTCCCTCTCTCTCTGCCCCTCCACTGCTCATGCTCTCTCTCTCTCTCTCTCTCTCTCTTTCAAAAATAAATAAAACATTTAAAAAATTTTTTAAAAAGAAGTGATCTTATTAGTTTTTTCAAAGGAGGTACCAAAACAGATTTTGTGTTTCCTAAAGACAGCCAAACAAAAACAAAAATTATGGGGAAAATAAAATTAGCAATCCAACATGCAAGAACAAACTTGCTACAGACAAGTAGCATCTCAAACTATTGGGGAAGGAAATAAAGCCTTACCAGATAAAATTCTTCTAGGAATAATTTTTAAGGGTGGCTCATATTTTATCTCAGATTTTTAACCTAGCAGTATCAAGATTTATTCCTCTAAATCTTGCCACCTTTCCCAAATGATTATTTAAAACCATGAGTGGACACTGAGTTTAAATAAATTATCATTATTTCATTATCCTAAGATAATGAGGCAGTTGTTCACATTTGGAGAGTATTCCAAAATCAGATCTTATTGTTTTTATTGTTTTTAATGTTTTTATTTATTTTTGAGAGACAGGGAGAGAGAAAGCACAAGCTGGGGAAGAACAGAAAGAGAGAATTCAAAGCAGGCTCCAGGCTCTGAGTTGTCAGCACAAAGCCCAATGCAGGGCTCAAACCCATGAACCGGGAGATCATGACCTGAGCTGAAGTCAGATGCTTAACTGACTGAGCCACCCAGGCACCTCCAAAATCAGTCAGATTTTTAAGAAGGTCTTCAAAAGACTCAGAGCTGAGGAATAATTCAGAATGTTTTGTTTTTTTCAAACAGGATTTAGAGCCCTAATAGGGTTGTTACAAGCTGATGAAATCTCATCAGTGTACACAACAAGGGGAAAAAACTTACATATTTGTCCACATCCAAAAGGTGTGGCACAATACAGAAACTGCTTTTTCAAACTGAACCCTAGAGTTTTGTGCATTTAACTCTACTACGAGTTCTCTAGGTTTGAAGCCAGGTTTTCCAGTATGGCGAAGTGGAGAAAACACATGGATATTTATCCTGATCAGTCATTACAAGCTGTAGCAAACTGGGTAAGTGAGTTCTGCTTTCTAGAATTTTCACTGAAAATGGAGGGATTAGTTTAGAAATTTCTCACATCACCATCATTTTGCGACTATGGCTAAAACAAGACAGTATGCTTTCAGCACCATGGACAGTCACAAGAAGTAGGAAAAAGACTGGCTCAAACAGAAAAGCCAATTATGTTGTTTTAAAAATTGTTATAGCAAAAGTCCATATATAGCTTAATATTTCAAGTTAATGTGGTATTTATGATAAGTAAATTTTCCACTTTTATTTTTTGTAACCACCTTTCAAAATTATGAACATCGTAGAATATAACAGAAACATATGCCTTGTGAAGAAAATCTCTATATTTATTATCTAAATGTTCCAATTAATTGTGATTAAAGATTTATTTTTTAAAAAATTCAAAAGATCTAAATGGACAAACAAAACAATTACCAAAAATGTAAGTAAAACTACATGATATTTCACACTTCTCTACTCTTCAATTGAATACTAGGAACTTAAAAAGAATAAAATTTCAGTTTTATAAATTAAAAATGTCAGACATATACCAATATTTTTAATCAATTTAAACAACATTGAAGTTTCTATCATAATATATCTTAGAATTTAAAACCAATGTTATCATAAAATATTTTAGGGTAGAGTGCCTTCACATTAAGTAATGCTAACATCCTTCCTATCCAACCTCAATATTTGAAAGCAAATTAAGTCAGGTTAATATGAAAGTCAAATCTACAAGTCTTCAAGGTCAAAGAGAAAGGAGGAAGGAGTCCATCAAAGAAATATTCTATATTTTTTGGTATGTACACTCATGGAGTAGAATATTTTTTAAGTTTCCCTGATTATGGGGGGAAAGGAAGGTCTCCATGGTGTAGTGTGGTTTTATAAATGTATTCATTTGTGTATTAATTATATAAGACTGCTATTTGGAAAACATTGCTATGTTCTGGGGGATACAACAGTGAAGAAATAAATATAGTTCTTCTCACTGTCTAATATTGATTTTCTTGTTAGGACAGTAACTCCACATTTGTTGCAGTGTGTAATGAAAAGAGTGAATCTAGAGATAGCAAGAAAGCTTGCTGGACCTCTTCTGAGGAACAGATTTCTACTCTCGCAATACAGAAGGGAAATAGAGAAAAAGAGAAAAGAGAGAACTGGCTGTGTGTTTTCACAAGTGAGAGTTTTCCCTGGTTCTTACCATTTTAGAAGGAAGAAAGGAAGAAGGAAAAAGAGAGACATATGCATACTATGAATCCACCCACTCACAGACATGGCTCAATGTGAGTCCTGCAACCTGTCAGATTTGTATTCCTCCACCTTGGGGTCAAATGAGGAAGAAAACTAATTTAATGGAATGAGTAATAAAAGAGCAATGAGGTCCCCTCTCTAGGGGACCACTGTATAACTTTCTATTTAACTTTCTTTTGGGGTGAAATGTCAGTATCAAAATCTAATTTTCATGTCTGGGTAAGCACATAGTTGACCATTATCTTTTCAGCAGATCTGTCTCTCTGAAAGCTCCACCTTTCAAAAGATAATTGAGCCAATCTTGATATTAAATAAAACAAGGACCCATTTATGTTTGAAGGGAATGGCATCTATTTGCATTACACAGAGGCAAAATTGATAGTTAAAAATTCTAAAATGTGCATGTAATACAGTAATGTGCAGTATTAAGGAAAGCAGAATTGGAGCAAAGACCATCTTACTGCGATTCAAAAGTACAAGGAAAAGGAACACATCTGGCTGGTGTTAGTCACTATTTTCATCGTATCAAAGCACAAAAACTAAAAAGCCAATAAACTGCTTATATTTATTAATTTTCAAGATTTCATGTATAAGAAAATTGATGATGTTTCATAGTAAAATTGATTTAAATCAACCTGTTGATTCATTTACCTAAACAGTTTCACTTTTTAATTTATTAGATAGTATTGAATTGACAATCTAATTTTTCTATATGCAAACCTAAATAGAAAAAAAAAAATCATCACACCCACACACAATGTACAGTAAAGTAATTCTCTCAATGTGTGAACCATCTAGTCTTACAACTATGAACTGGATAAAAAAGCAGATGAGACCAAATGCCCTTCTTACACCTTAAATGCTACAAGAACATCTTTTGTGATCTCATTTATTTGTCAAATATGTACTAAGTATCATTTTTCCTGTCTACCATGGAGACAGGTAGAAGAAATGTCAGTTTTTTCACCCTTGACTTCAGGGGCTTACACTTTAAATGAAAGGGTCATCTTATAGGTCCTGCTAACAGGTGACTTAGGCAGAAATTTTACCCCACTTATTTTCCAATGGGATATAATCTCTATCCCATATCCCTTGCAATAGGTTGTGATGATCTTAAGGGCAGAAACATTGACACCTTCCATGTAACAACTACTCCAATTCTCAGGGTACATACACCACATATGCAATCAAAAATCAAATATTTTTCTGGTATAAAAACAGTGAGAGACCAGTTTACCCAAAACTCTTTTAATAATAAAATATATTTTGGGATTAGTATTGCTGAGTATTCACCCAGAAATAGTATAAATCATATATTCTGAAACTAAAAGTACTATACAACAAAAATTACCTTATGAATAAACAAATTCTAAAAAAAAATGTTAACATCTTTGTAACATTGTTCTATTTGGCTAAGCTGATGTGACAGATGGGTGATTGTAAACTGAAATTTCGTATTTGCACCTAATTTCCTGTTTAAAAACAAATCAAAACCCACACCACCACACTGAAGTACATTTTTAGTTTATTGCAAGCTGACCAATTTAAGTCAAATCCATGTATTTTGCTTAATGAAACTGAATTTAACTCTATTTCACAATTTGGAGCACCAAAACAACCACTAGTCTTAGAGTCACATGATGTGGTTCAAGACCCAGCTTTGCCACATATTAATTGTCTGACCTTGGGCAACTCCTCTAACTTCTTGGTGATTCAGATTCCTCACATGCAAGTTAAAAAGTTAAGATGCAATGCATTCAGCATCTACTCCGCCTCTAAAAGGCCCTACTCTTTTACGACACTGGCATTTACTGAAGCTTTAACGCTATCTTCATTCAACCCAAATAATATTCCATTTAATCACAAAACACAACCAACACAAGCCACATCATTATATATCATTCTTGTGAATTCATCCACTTTTACTTGAATATGTAACAAGGCACACAGCACTTTTATGAATTGGCAGAATTTTTTAAAAACCAGTAATTCAGACGGTCACTTTGACCTTTCAAGAGGAAGTTGCTATTGTTCCTCTATCATTTGAAGTTCTAATAGGAAACAGATGACATATTCAAATTGGGTAATTTAAAGGGAAGTTCAGTAAAACTCTATTTACAAAGATACAAGAAGGGTATAAGAAAAACCACAAGGCATGGTACAATATCTTGGAGCTAGTAACATACCCCATTACCCACCCACCCCTCCCCCCAGAAAGTAGTAAGAGAAGGGAGTGTTGCAGGAAGTTGGAAACAGAGAGGCTATATGGAGAAGACCACCTTACAGGAGCTGTGATCTTAGTTAGAGGGACACAGCCAGTTCAAGGTGACCTTGTAAATAGGAAGATGAAGTAATAAATGCCTTGCCCTCACAATCTCCACTCCCTCCAGTCTCTGGCCAATGCTCCCCATTGGCCAAACCCAATTAGAAACTGAGGCCAAGAGAACCCTGTGGATATATTTCGTACAGGTTGGCTTCCTAGAGTACAGACTAGAGAAAGATGAAGAACTAGAGGTGCAAAGGGAAATACCTAACACAAACCGGTTCCCTCTAATTAGGCTAGGTTCTCAAAGAGTTATACTGTCCCCCAACTTGATATGAGGCTTCTTTAATGGTGTCATGAGTAAAAGCTACTTGTCTAGTGAGTTCATGCAATATGCTGGATCCCTTCCAAATTCTATGTATTTAATGTTCAAATAATCTTTATTCTGATACTAAGAACCTATTAGAACTCTCTAATGTAGTCATCTGGGATAATTTTAGATCTCAACAGGTTTTCACAAAGAATGTAAGCAAACCAATTGCTTAAATTGGAAGAAATGTCAATGTTAGTAAAGATTGATTTTCTATACTCCTTCTTTCTAATTAGTTGCTTTGGACATCAGTGAGTTGCATGAAAAGAACCACAATGATTTCTCTGATTAAGTAGCTCCAGCAAACTAGAAAGGTTGGAGCACAGCATTATTAACTCTTTGATGGGCTATGTATGTAAAGCCATGCTGAGCTGCACACATTATGAAATGCTCCAGGGGATAGGAAAATAAAAGTGGATAAAAGGAGGAGGAGCTTCAAAAGGAGGACTTAATTTAAACCTCTAGTTTAGAAAAGACAAGGAGCATATCTGCCAATGTAGAAAGAAAACTATTGCTAATTGGATACTTGCTGCCATGTACCAGGTGCTATGCTAAGTGTTTTTACATCATATCTCATATAATCTGCATAACAGCCCAGTGAGATATTTTTATTTAGAGCATTTTACATATGTGGAAATTAACTTGCCTAAGGCACTACAAAACAAAATCAAAAAATACAATAATGAGACACTGTTTCAAAAAGGTTTTGATGTAACCTCAGGCATAACACCACCTTTTTACCATTTTTAATCATTGCTGTGTCTTAAAAAGCTATAAAACACCAATAACTTATTCTCCCTATTTATAGCATCAATCTGGAAAAGCAGAATTGACTGCTTCTTTTCACAAATATTTTAAGTGGTTGTCACAGCATTTGGAAGCACACTGGAAAGAGTTAGTCTGTGAAATCTTTTCCCCAGAATAGGCAGACTGGTTTTCTACCACACACTCAGTTCAGAATAGCCCTCTGTTTTCATGCTTAGAAGTCAAGCCTCCTCAAGTACACTTGGGGCAGAGGCTATGTCTTGTTCCTTTTGTAATCCTTATAGCACCAAGCACACATATAGGACACATAATTGGGGTTAAATGAATACTCGTTCAATGAGTAATCAGCATAGCACAGAATGTTGTAAGCAAGAGACTTCAGAAAGAAAGTACACACTGGTTTATTTGGCCAGGAAAAAAAATAAAAATTAAACCAATCTTTTATCATCACTAGTGCTGTGGCATCTAACCTGCTTTTCATGTGGGCCACAGACAAAGTATACAATAGGTGCCATCTATAATGGAGCCTTCCCCACACCCATCACATGTCCACTCAAAACAGACCCCACCTCCAAAGAATTAATACAGGAGGAACAGTGCTAAAATGTTATGAACTGGAAAAAGAAGAAGAAAGGTAACATTTGATGTTAATTATGTGTCAGGCATAGTATGTAACACTTTACATGTATTTTCTCATTTATAAGGATAACAATCACTGTTCTCACTTCATAGATGAAGACATTGAGCTTAGAGAAGTGATTTGCCTGTGGTCACACAAATAATAAATGATGAGTGACAGAGTAAAGATTTAGCTTAAACTCTAGAAGATAATCATTAAAGGGCAGCCTTATTATCAAAAAAAAAAAAAAAAAAGAAAAGACAAGAGATAGGTACAGCCACTATGGAAAACAGTATGGAGGTTTCTCAAAAAATGTTTAAAAAAGAACTACCATATGATCCAGCAATAGCGGTTTTGGGTATTTATCCAAAGAAAACAAAAATACTAACTCAAAACATTTGCACCCCCCCATGTTCACTGTAGCATTATGTACACTAGCCAAAATATGGAAACAAGTGTCCATCAACAGACAAGTGGATAAAGACATCGTGGTGTGTGTGTATATATATATACAATGGAGTATTTTTCAACCATAAAAAAAGAATTAAATTGTGCTATTTGCGACAACATAGATGTACCTTGAAGACACCATACTAAATGAAATAGGTCAAAGACAGAAAAAGGCAAATATCATATCATCCCACTTACACACAGAATCTTAAAAATAAAAAAGCTCATGGATGCGGAGAACAGACTGGTGGTTGCCAGAGGTGGGATGGACAAAACGGATGAAGGTGATCAAAAAGTACAAACCTCCAGTTATAAAATAATAAATTCTGGGATGTAATGTACAGCATGGTGACCATAGTCAATAATATCGTACTGCGTATTTGAACATTGCTAAGAGAGTAAATCTTACAAGTTCTCATCACAAGACAAAATATATTCTGTAACTTTGTATGGTGACAGATGTTAACTAGACTTAATTGTGGTAATCGTTTCACAATATATACAAATTTGAAAGTACTTTGTTGTGCACCTGAAACTAATATAATGTTGTATGCATCTCTATTTTAAAAGAAAAAAAGCAGGCTTTAATATCACTAACGATATAGGGAGTGGGGAACACCAACTTTTGCCTTGGTGACACTGGAGTCATTATTGAGACGACTTATGTATATGAAGCTTGGTTGCTCCCTTACATTGGTGAGGGCATCACAGTAAACACCTAGGTTGCCCTAGAAAGACCGGGAGAACATGGAAACATAAGTCCTAGCTCTATTGCTCTCTGGCTGTGGTTATCTGGGGACATTCATGTTACCTCTCTGAACCTCAGCTTCTAAGTCTGTCAAATGAGGATGACAATACTTTAAGAATCATTCAGGGGATTCAGTCAAAGTGCTTCAAAATCTATAAAGCACTGTGCCACAAAATCGTTGATTATTGTCTACTATTGATAACACTCTCAGCCACCAGCAGGATAGGAGATGCTGCAACATAAAATCCTGGGCAATCACCCCAACATGTTGTACCTTAGGAATGGTTTGTCAAGAGAAAAATCTAATTATTCTTTATAGGTCACAGCTTGGGGACTCTTCATCCAATGATATAAGGAACCTGAAGGAAGAGATGGGGATAGTTAGAAATGGCAGGTGGGATTTATGCTAATTTTGTAGGACAAAGAAGGGCTTGAAAATAATTTTGGAAAGAGATAATGAAAGTTTCTCTCAATTGTTATCATATTCCTCTTCAAGGCCAGAAAAGGGAAGAACCTTTACTAATGATGAAATTAATTATTTTTTTTATTTTGTTATTTTTTTAAAGTAAACTCTATACCCAAAGTGGGGCTCGAACTCATGGCCCTGAGATTAAGAGTCACATGCTCTGATGACTGAGCCAGCCAGGTCCCCCTAATTTTTCATTTAAATAATAACATTTTATGGTATTCAAGTATACCTTGCACTGTTCCAAACTGTATTTGAGATAAGATACCTTACATTTTTTGGTACTACTTTGTGATTTTTCAAAGAATTTCATAGTAATGGTTTCAACTGGTGGCATTTTTATAGTGGTATCTTCTTAATTCTACTAAGGAGGAAGACATATATAGAAAAGGTGATAAATTATTTTTATTATGTACAAGGTTGACTGGATAATTTTAGACCCAAGCTGTTTTCCAAAGCTAGTATTTCTTAACCCTGTTCCCTAATTTTTCCATCTGTAAATAGAGTCAAATAATTCCCCACTGTTTTTCCATTTCTAATAAAATTATGTATGCAAGGTGTTTTGGTAAATTCTAAAGAACTGTTATTATTGCCCATTATCCATCAACTCTGGTAACTGAGAGTATATTTCTTAGTCACTCTAACCCACAGCAATTCCAATCAAGATGCAGCCCTACAGAAACCCCTTTATTTATCTAGGAAGTTTTCACACATAAGGGAAGTCCACACAATGTGCAGACAGGGAGCTGAATTAACTAGAACTCCAGAGGGTCCGCCCAGCTGCTTGGACATCCAAACCTGGCACTGAGCAAATGAACTCCTAAAAATCACAGGAGGTATCAGGGTAAACTCACCCAGCCATCTGACTCACTCACAGCATCTGGGCATGAGAAAATTTTATTTCCCAAATCCCACTTCCCTGCCCCCATCTTCCCTAGTCACACATACAAACAATCTGGACAGTCCATAAGGTAGAGGATAATTTTAGGGGGTTCCCCAGGGCCTGGCTGGCTGCTTTCCAATCATTTCTTTCTGGCCTGTGAAATCAGATGCACTATTTCCTTATACATGAGAAAAAATGAAATCAGTTTCTATTTGCAGAGTGAGATAGAAAAAATGAAAGTCGCACACAGCTATGTCACAGAAAGGACCTTCCTTAAGCTGGAGGAGAGGAAGGAAGCAAAAGAGAAATTCAAAGGAAAAAGTAGTTTGATTTGTTAACCCCTGAAAATCAGGGTCCCACACACTTGGTCTCATGTACATAACACATTTAAGGTTTTGGAACAAAGCTGGTAAATAAAATCAATGAGATTTCTGAATTCATGTTAAACAATGGTCATGTGGTTTAATCATCATGGCCCTTCTAGAAGCAAATCACTGTGTGTTTTCCTGTCTGTGTGTAGCTCTGTACATGCATCTGACCACTCCCGTACCATCCTTCTTTCTCCTAACAGACACACAACACATTTTAACATTTATGAAATTTGGCTAAAATGAACATCAAGAATAAACTGTTGGACCAAAAAAAAAAAAAAAAAAAAAAAGGGAAAGGCCTAGGGCATTAGATTTCACAAATGGCCTACACTGATTCAAAAATGGAATATGAAAGGACACTGATTAAGGATTATATAGACCAATATTCTGTACCTAAATGTAATTACAAATGAAATCATCTTATCACATACCCAAATTTTCCTGGCCACATAAACCCACCTCCACCCTGAGAACATCAGATTCTCTTCCAAGGATCCCTCCTTCCTTGGTATTGGTAGGTGTCCTCCGGGGGAAATTACATCATCTGAGCTCTCGAACCAGTCCAGGCAACCATAGGATGCACTGGCTCTAGGTTGCCCATGTGCCTGAATTACTACTGCAGGAGACTACTTACTGCTGCTCTGCCCAGGCCATCAGAGCTCCCCTTGCACTGAAAGGGTTCCCTCCTCTGAGTTCTACTCTCTGAATGAGATATGATGACCCTGTTGTGGGGCCAAGTTCTTTTTTCTGACACAGGGTAGCTAGGCTCAGGAGACAGACAGAAAGGGGAGGGAGTTCAAATAACAGCCACTATATATTTCTGCAGCATACAATCCTAGACTCTCAGACTTTCTTCAGAGCCCCACAATCCCTCCTTGCAATTTGCCTCATGCCACTGAAATCTGCTCATGCCCTGCCCCCGATGTTGATAGAATTTCATTCATAAACTCATTTAAGCTTAGTCCTTAAATGAGTCCTCAGAAAGTAGAGATTTCCTTAAGTAAATCCCTAGGTACAAGTGGAGTCCAGGGCTTACTGCACGGGGGTTGAAGCTCGCGTTGTAAATTATGACTGCTTCATATTTCCTTCTGTACCTTTGAAACACAAGTATTTCTATTCTTGACCATCCATACTATCCTTGACAGTCCATTCACCAACAGATTCTTGCATGCCCAGGATGCTAAGTAGGCACCTCCTCTTTCTGTGCTCTCCATCACAGCATCAGTAACAGCAATTCACATTTGTATAATGCTTGACATTTTATGAAAGACTTTCACATTTATTACCACACTGGAGCCTCACATCATTTCTGGGAGTAGAGCAAATCGAATATTGTTACTTTCATTTCAGAGCTATAAAAATTGACACTCAGTGAGGTAAGGAGATTTCCCCCAGGAGCATTCGGCCAGTGAGGAAAGGAGCCAGGCTCAGAATCCAGATCTTAAGACTCCCATTGTAGGTTCTTTGCGATGCATAATGCTGCCACCCTTTAGTTTTCAGTCCCATGTGCGTCTCTGTAGGCACCCTCCCTTGACTTCTAGCCGAGTTCAAATAATCTCCATGAAAGTAAATTTCCATGCTTTCAGGCCATCCAACAGCTTCCTGAGAAGCAGGGCATCATTACTCCCTCTTTCCCACTGGAAATATGATAAGAAAGCCCACTGGGTAAGTGTTCTTGGAGTAAATTAATTTTGGAATAATCTAACCTGACCTCCAGCCAGAATTCTCTACCAACAGCATGCCACATAAAAGTCTGATGAATAAAATCTTGACTTATAGCATGGATTTGCTTCACTTGACTTATTTTGAGGACACATGTTTGCAAACCAATTGCAAAATACTGTGTTTAATTATATTGCAATCTATGGTTGAATTTCATTCAAATAGCATTTATAATTGGTACATTTTTCAAGTACTGCTTCTGCCAGAGTTGTATGTAAAAGTACATTATCGTCATTGGTACAACTACAGCCCAACTTAGCATCAATATACATCCCATAGATTAGGGGGTAAGTCACTAAAGGACAGTGGCTGTCACATTTCCATAAAATACAATTAAATATATTCAGAAATAAATTGGTTCCCAGATTTTGCTAAAACAGCATATGGCATATTTTCAAAATTAATGAGCACTGATTGAGCACCTAGGTTGTGCTCAGCACTGTGGAGAATTCAGAAAAGCATAAAGTATGTCCTAAGATAGTCAAAGGAGAGAGAGACCCCAGGGTATTGGGATCAAGGTGAAAGTATATTTTGGAAACAAAAGGTGAAAGTATATAATTATCATCATTTTCTCATTTGTCAATTACTACATGCCAAACACTATGCTTAGTATTTTGTTTGAATTACCTTATTTAATCCTCATTAACAACTCAATGAGATAGCTACTGTTATTATCCCAATTTTATAAAAAATAAAAGTGAGATGCAAGGATGTATTTTATTTAAGGTCACGTAGCTCAGAAGTGGAGGAGCCCAGACTGGAAACCAAGTATCTGATTCTCTAGCCTGTGTACTCTTAGCCTCTTTCCTATAATTGGAGAAGGCTCATGAAGGGCTGGGTCCTTACTATGGAATTAGGTAGGGTTTGGTTAGGAAAAATGGAAAAAATTAAGATAGGTCATTATACTAAAGGATAGGACAAGTAGCCTAAACAAAGGCACAGGGTCAAGAATTTGTATATGACCTATGAGGATCCCTGAAGAAAATTAATGGCAGGAAGTAAAGTTAGCTAGGCAGAGTAAGACATTTAACAACAGCACCTTAAAAATACCCTAGGTAGAACTTAAAGACTTGAGCCTTTGGATACAGAAAGTCACACAGGCAGACTCTTACATAGGAAAGTGACAATGAAAAGGAATTGCGGTATACTAGCAGCATATTCAGGAAAAGGGGAGAAGAGGGAGACTTGAAAGAAGCAAACTGATTATTACTTATTGTGAAATCCCCTACAGACTCTACAACTCCTTGGTCATAGTACATAATAAATGTTTGTCAGGAGTGCCTGGGCAGCTCAGTCAGCTAAGCGTCCAACTCTTGATTTCAGCTCAGGTCGTGATTCCATGGTTCATGAGTTCAAGCCCCAAGTCGGGCTCTACAGTGACAGCACAGATTCTCTTTCTCTCCCTCTATCTCCCTCTCTGCCCCTCTCCCACCCACGCATGCTCGCTCACTAGCTCTCTAAATAAAATAAAATAAAATAAAATAAATAAATAAATAAATAAATAAATAAATATTCTTTTAAATGCCTTTCTAAAAATAAGTAAATAAATGCTTGTCATATCAGTATACAAAGGCTAGTAGGGATAAAAAGAAAGGTGTAAGTCCAAGAAAGAATCTATGGGAGTCACTGACAGATTGTTCATGAAATAAAAAGAAAGCAAAAAATGGCACCAAAGTGCTACTCTAGGAAAATATGTGGTGCTTTTGGCTGACAATCGAGTTGGAAAGGAGAAGTGGGTTCCAGCCGGGTACAGGGGAATGATGGGTCCTCCATTTTGGTTTGAAAGTGTAGAGGTTTGAAAGGGATATAGAATACTTAATATATTATAGGTATGTAGAGAAATAGGCCTAGAATACACTTAAGATTCTCCAAGGGTAGAAAGCATAGTCCTTACTCATCACAAAATTCAGGTAGATAAAAGCTGTCATTTTATTTATGGGACACTTCGATAGGCAACTCCAAGTAGGTAGAACTTTTTAAATACAAAAGTCACTACTAGACCTATTGTATTTTATCAAAGACTTGTGAAGTAAAGAAATTCATAACGTACAAGAATACTATTACAAATTGAAAAGAACTAAGCAAAAGGAAATAAATCAAAGAGTGAAGCTCCTATCCCTGCTCCTCTTGACATGCAGACAGCACTGGCCATTTGAACACCAGCCTTTACTTATCAAAATACAAAAAGGAAAAAATCATGTAATGGTCTCTCAGCAAGAAGCCATTAGACAGATCTAATCATAATGGGACCAAATATTCCTATAAATGAAATGCATGCATTTAGGACCACAAGCAGAGTTTAAAAGCAGCTAACACAAAAGGTAAGTAGAGTTGCCTGTGCATACACAATGGCTCAGATGTGATAGAGCAATCCAATTGGCCCTCAAACAAACTGAATTGTGAATTTACAAGACAAACTCAGTATCCATTAGCTTAAAATTCAAATGACCCTCATCGAAAGCCCAGCTGTGGCAACAGGAGCTATTATTCTCAAACTTCTCTCTTATGATCAAGCACCAACATCCAATCACTGAAGCTACAGCCTTATCCAAATTAGTTGCTTTCAAAACAACCTGACCACATGGTTCATTCTTTAGATGCTTGAAGCCCACCAGAATGACCAAGTGGATGAGAGCATGTAAGATTCATTTAAACAAAGGAGCTCATTGTAATGAACAAAATCAAAATCCTTACCAGGCAAATTAGAGGGGGAAAAAAGACTGCTTGAAAATTTAAGTTCTTTCAAGAGGGAAGGGTTGGGGTCAATTAAAATATAAAAAATGGAAAGATCCGTAAATGTAACCTAGGGAGTAATTCAGCTAGTGGGACATGTTTGTCGTTAGTAGATGCAAAGAGAAATAAATTGAAATCCAGCTACAGTGTTCTAAATAAAAAGCACATCATAAAATATGCTCAGGTAACATGCCAAACCTATAATCCAATTTAGAGGCAGAATATTTATCAAACGTTATTTGGTAAATTAATTGTTTGAAACCCTGAAAATATTTTCTCCCAAGAAATAAGGTTATTCATGGTGACTGGCTTCCCATGGTAGACCACAAAACTCTCCTAATGTATAGTGTAATAATGTGTAAGTATAGTACTGGAATAATGAGGGAACACAAATTGTTCTGTAAAAATAGAATCTTACCATCCTCTATAGCAGTGCTTTTCAAATTATGAGTCACAACTCATGAAATCAATTCAGCAGGTCTTTCCCTGTTTAATTCTTAATAGAAAGGAAGAAATGGAATGGAAAGGACAGAACTGCAAAGATCAAAGTACAACCCCTGTCATAAGTAAAAGTGTTATTCTTGAAACTTAATTTCAATGTTATAGGTATAAATAGCTATGTGCATTCAGGATTGCAATGTAAAATATATTTCTTACTGTGGCTCACAGTTAAAACAGTTTGAATGTCTTTTAGGAAGGCTTCCATGGAGTGCCTACCACAAAGCTAGGGTTTAATAAATAACATTCGTTAAATGAGTGAGTGAGTGAGTGAGTGAGTGAACCAGTGAACACATGAAGAGTGAATAAACAGGACGCCAGTGATACACCTCTCTCAGTCACAGACCTGACACTTGCAGAGGAAAGCTTGCTTACTCCATCATTTCCATACTAGTGAGGCAGTGGGGACAGATAGCTGTCCAACTTCAATTCCCTATGGGTGTCTCCCTTGGCCTGGGACAGGATCTCTGCCACAATAGGGACCATTAAGCAGGAAAGATGGGGGACAAGGCTTCTACAATTGAGGGGGATTGGAGTCTAGGGGCTGGGTTATGATGGGAGGAGGGGAATGGCAAGATAGGGTTGCCAGATTTAGCAAATAAAGATACAGGGTGCTGGTTAAATTGGAACTTCAGAGACATCACAAATAGTTTAAGGGCGAAGGAAATCATGAACCTCCAGAATGAGATCAGTTTGATCCATCATGTGATGCAAAATGATGTGTACAATACTCTGGTGGGTGCTGTGGAAAGAAAAATTACTTAGTTCTTGATCCTGAAGAGGTCAGAGATGCATAGGCAAGGACCTCAGCAATGACCATGCATGGAACACTATTCTAAGTACTTTCCAGGCACCAACCCATTTAACCCTCACCACCTGCATTCGACAATGTTATTATCTCCATTGAAGACACACAACTGAAGCATGGAGAAGTTACAAGAGAAAGATGTCCTAGGTCTCCTATAGAAACAAACAGTATTCAGGGGGCCTGCAGTCGAGGGCTGGTTATTGTCCAAGGGGCTGGATCTGGAGGCGAAATTTGAGAGGAACCTTGCAGAGAGAGGAAACATCAATAGACGAATTGGCGGAAGAAAACTCCAGGCAAAGCAACAGCTTAGTGGTGAGAGGACATGACCAAGAAATGGATATAGACAAAAGTTTGCTAGCGTGCTAGGAATACAGTAAGAAGGAAAGACTGGACAAGAAAATTTAGGTAGTGACCACACTGTCAAGGGGAAACTGCATCCCCTATGGCATCTGCATGCAGTGGGAACCACCAAAGAATTGGGGGTATATAAAGGGACACTGTGTTCAGTCGGGCTATTAAAGAAAATGACTTTGGCAATGGTCCAAAAGATCGAGCGGATGAGCCAGAACTCAGAGGCCAGGAAAAGATCAGGTGAGTCAATGCAGCTGGCTGGCAAAGCACTGTGGAATCAGAGTCCAGGATCAGACCGAGGTAGGAAGTAACCTTGGACAATTCAGGTAATGACCCTGAGCCCTGGCTTCCTCACTTCAACACTACTTACCTCATAATGTCATTGGGGAATAAAACAGGACGTGCAGGAAATGCCTCATAAGTGGAAACTAGCTATAAAGGGTTATGGTGATTGAACTGAATTTTTCCCTTAACAATTCCTCTGAGTTCAAGCAGCCTTTGATCGAACATTTCCAAGAGTAAGGTACTTGTGCCATCCCAGTGGTGACACAGTGATGATGAAAGAATGGAAGAATGAAAGAATGAGGGTGTTTACCTTTCTTATTTCCAAAGAGAAAGAGTATGGCTAGGAATAAAACTGAGGTAGAAAACAAAAGACAAAAACACCAAATACCAAGTAACCATAGTTGAAGAAAGTAGGTGAACTTTGAGATCCTCACTCTAGCACATACTAAAGTGACCTTAACCAAATTATTCAAACTCTATAAACTTTGACTTTTCTCATCTGTAAAGTATATGGTTGTAAACACCTATATCGCGAACCCATTAGGGAAGATAGCTGAGATTGTGTATATTATGCCCTTAGAACAATACCCACCAGAGTAGACAATAAATGACAGTTATTATGTATTATGTATAAATTAAAATAAAGCTATAGTCACAGTTAGGCAGCAATACCGGTGGAAACAAGAAAACAGAATGTGGAAATAAGTAGAACATACATGAGGTATGACAATTCTAGAGACCACATCCAGAAACAGTGGCATGGAATTGAACACCCTTTTTCTGTAGAGCCAGATGTGTTCTCCCCAGTGGATGTGGCTCCTGAAAGGTACCCCTCCGGGTTAGATGATGAAGGGTCACAGCATTAAAAATGCAGGTTTGCAGGGGCACCTGTGTGGTTCAGTTGGCTAAGCATAGGACTTTGGCTCAGGTCATAATCTCACAGCCTGTGGGTTCAAGCCCCGCGTCGGGCTCTGTGCTGACAGCCAGAGCCTGGAGCCTGTTTTGAATTCTGTGCCTCCCTTTCTGTGTCTCCTTTGCCCCTACCCCACTAACATTCTGTCAAAAATATTAAACATTAAAAAAAAATTTTTTTCAATGCAGGTTTGCTGACTGAGGGAAGGGGGTCCAGAAGGAGAAAAAGCAGTTGCCTCTGACTTCATAATTCTCCTGCCACTTTCTGCTCTTAAACCAGACTCCATCATTGACTATCATGAAGGCACAATGCAAAGGTTCATAATATGTCAGAGCCAACAGGGGCAGGAATGGAGGTCAGGGCCAGACATCCATCCATCTAAGCCTACAGGACACACATAAGTAGGACGTGCTAGGTCTGAAACCACCATTCTATGCTTACAATGTCCTACTTTTCTAGACATCAGAATATCCAGCAAGCCCACTCTTTCTGCAGAAGCTATGCAAGTATGGTGAGGCATACAAACATTATCCCAAAAATCTAACCAGTGCTCAGGGCACTGCTGTGACCGAGGTAAACTTCTTATCCTTTCGGGGTTTTTTTTCTTGAAATTTTAATAATTCTTTCTTAAAGACTTGGTTCGTAAACTTAAATACTTGACTAAGAAAAAGTAAAGGGAAGATGAACAACATGATCATGAAGACACTGTGTTCCAAATACACACCATTGGTCCTTAGCCTCTGACAATGACACAACAAGGTATGCATTCAACTTGTTTTCCAGCCACAGTGACTTTCTGCCTCTGTGTTCTCCATACCAGTCACCTGTTCGCCCTTGTCAGACACCTGCAAACACACACGAGGTCCTGTCGGGATCCAGTACCCTTTCAGGTACTATGCAGAATCTCCTCTGTGCAAACCAAACTGGCCTGGGTAGGAAGAGCCTGCATTCGTGGCCACCTCCTAACCAAAATGGAACCAAAGGCCATTCCTTATGAAAACATCCACCTCCTCTCGTGACCCCCCAGACACTAAAGGTAGCCTCCAAAGTTAGAATGAGAGCATTTGGTGGAAATGAAAAGTTGCCTAAATTTTCTCATGTCCTAGCACTTTCGCTTTTAGGAAATGAATATTTAGAAAGGCTTAAGAATATCTTTCTTACACATTTCTCTCCCTCCCAAATATAGAGGCCTCAACAAATGCCTCTTCATTTATGAGTAAGAATGTGTTGCCTGAGAAGAAAGCAACCTCAAAACACATTCCATACTCAGTCATTCACCTCTTTGAGCAGATGTACTCTTATAGGTGGGGAAGGGATGATCTCTTAACTCTTCTACCAACACTGATTAAAAGTGATACCTGCTGGGGTGATTCAGCTAACACTGAATCAATCATTTGTAGAAAGAGGGAGAGAGCAGATACGACTCTGGCTTCTGCCCCCAGCAAATAGCACAAAGCAAGATATATGGAGTTAGCAAGGACAGAGGGAATTTCCTTTCCCCAGAGCTTTTCAAAGAGAAAACAGCCGGGGCACCTGGGTGGCTCAGTCGGTTGAGCGTCCGACTTCAGCTCAGGTCATGATCTCGAGGTCCGTGAGTTTGAGCCCCGTGTCGGGCTCTGTGCTAACAGCTCAGAGCCTGGAGCCTGTTTCAGATTCTGTGTCTCCCTCTTTCTCTGACCCTCCCCCGTTCATGCTCTGTCTCTCTCTGTCTCAAAAATAAATTAAATGTTAAAAAAAAAGACAAAACAGCTACTCATTTTCTTAATTGTCTAAGTATGTCTCTGATTACTTTTTAAGTCTCCCTCAAACCAGCGATGATTGAGAGCCAATTATTCCAAGAAATCAAGGTGGGGCATCTATTGGCTAGAAGATAAAACAGGAATAAACAACCAAAGACAACAAAATTGCTTGATGTGGGTTGGTAATTTAAGAACAAAAATCCATGGGGTACCTGGCTGGCTCAGTTGGTGGGGTGTGAGACTCTCGATCTCCAGGTTGTGAGTTCGAGCCCACGTTGGGTGTAGAGATTACTTAAAAGTAAAATCTTTAAAAATAAATAAATAAAAACAAAAATCTAGGGGCGCCTGGGTGGCTCAGTCGGTTAAGCATCCAACTTCAGCTCACACTCTGTGAGTTCGAGCCCCACATCGGGGCTCTCTGCTGCCAACTCAGAGCCTGGACCTGCTTTGGATTCTGTACCTCCCTCTTTCTCTGCCCCTCCCCCACTCACACTCTGTATCTCTCTCTCTCTCTCTCTCTCAAAAATAAATATTTTTTAAAAATTAAAAAAACAAAAACAAAAATCTAAATACAGTAAAGGACAAGTCAGAGAGAAAAGCAATTCTAAAGGAGCATCTCACCTCTCTGGAATGACCCCAAACACTAACTAACATTGACATCACAGAGAGGGAAATGGGCAGAGATGTAACAGGCCAAAGGAGACGGCTAATTTTAGCTGCAGGCCTGAAAAACTTTACTTTTTCAGGCTTTTCATTATTTTCTTTTTAGATTTCAGGCCACCAAGCACCCAAGCATTTCAGTCTGGTTTCTCTCAGTCTGCTGTTGTGTTCCCAGCTCCTCTCCATCACCTCTTATTGAGATCTCCCTGCTTAAAAACCAATCTGTCACACAGCAGAGATCATGGGTTGGGCAATCTGAGCTCTAAGATCGAAGGAACGTGGCCATAGAAGGTGGAACACCAACAGTAGCCAAAGGTGAGAAGAGACGCACTAGAAGCCAGGGAAGAGTCTGAGAGTTTGCAGCCTCAAGAGTTGCCTTGCTGAAGGACAAGCTTTCACATCCATGACAGAGGACCCCAAGTTCTGCTTTCTCTGGCCAGCTAGGAAACTGCAGACAGAGAGGTAGCTCCTGGAGGAGCCCCAAGGCTGTCAGGAGGACCAGTCAGGCCCTAGGACTGAGTGAGGAGTACCGAGCAAGAACTCAGGACACTGGCCACTGCCACTGCCCTCTGGTCCAGGCCTAGTTGTCAGGCAGTCTGTTGGAGGAGGGTGGTAGATAGAGACAAAGGATACACTCTGTTCCCACTGTGGAGGGAAGGGGGGGGGGGGGGTTGCCGTGCACAGTGTAAGGCTGTCCCTACAAGCAGCCAATATAGGTTTCCCATAAAACAGTGGCTGCCACCATTTGTCTCAGTAGGACCAGCCAGCCAGCCTTCTCATAAACGGTTCCTTGCAGAGATGCTTACAGCAGCATCATTGCCACCTCAGGCAGGTGTGAGCAATTAGATGTACCTGCCTTCAGAATTGCGATTTGTTCACCTGATCTGGCAAACCCCACTTTAACTCTTCTCATCCCCGACGTATCTCACTCACAGAAGAAATGAGTTAACTTCAATGGAGTTTGCAGCGTGCTGGGGGTTTGGGGAAGGGGGCAGGAGGAGACAAAAAGGCGGAAACCTCCTGACCTAAAGATTTTTTACCGTTAACTTTTTTTTTTTTTTTTCAGATTAAAAGGTTAAAAAAAAACACCACCACTACAACAAAGTAAGCAGCAAAGAGGGACTGCAGGATCCTGCTCATTTTCAGGCATTCCTAGCATTTTAGGTAAAGAGCAACTGGCAAAACTCAGTCCAGACTGACAGAAAACGTGCTCGCCTGTCAACGAAGGAAGGAAAAACAGGTTCACTGAGGTCCAGGAGGCGAGGATTCAGCCTCCCGGGCTTCAGGTCTCCTCCTCGCCCTGCCCCACCCCAGACTTGCAGGTGGAAAGCACGCATGTGAGACCGCACACACTTGTCAACTCCTGGGGACCCCAGGGCCCCGCTCGGGGCCCGCCGCCGCGCCACCGCGGACGCCCGTCGCTGCGGGGACACACCCTCCACCTACCTCGAACATGGGAGAGGCGCCCTTGCTCGGCAACGTGCAGCCCAGGAGCTCGGCGAGAAACTTTGCCATATACGAGCGCGGAGGCAGGCTCCCTCCCGAAGCGCCGGATGCGTCCTCGCCCCGCGCGGGAGCCGGGGCGGCCGGGGCTCGCGCGCAGCCCGCGGGGCCAGCGAGGCCGGGGCTCGGGGGCTAGCCCCGCGGCGGTCGGGGGCCGGAGGGCCGGAGGGCCGGAGGGCCGGAGGGCCGGGGCCCGGAGGGCCGGAGGGCCGGAGGGCCGGGGCCCGGGCGAGCGCGCCTGCTGCCCGGCCGCCGCAGCCCGCTCCGCCGACCGAGCCTCCCGCGGCGCGGGAGCCGGGCGCTGCGGTCCGCGCTAGCCTTTCCCGCTGAATGTCACCATTACCATAGTAAAGGGAAGGGCCCCGCCGAGGGGGTGGCGGGAGGGCCAACGGCGCCGCAGGACGGGCAGAGCGCGCGGGCAAGGGCAGCGGGCGGGCACAGCACCGCGGCGCAGGCACCTGCCCGGCCACTCCGGCGGCCCCGCGCGGCTGGAGACAGGCAGGCGACGGCCGGGAGGGTCGGCTTCGGGAGGAGGGCCAGGATGACCTAGTTCTCCAGTTTCCCCCTCCTCGACGCGAACCGGGGTGGGAAAGGCGGCTGCCTCGGGCCGCTGACTGACCGGACGAGTGGCTGCTGCAAGGCGCGAGCTGCCCAGAGGGGCTCCCCCACCGGCACGCGCCAGCCCCACCCTCCCTTTGGGGAAGGGAAGGGCTCCAGAGCCTGGGAGGAGGGACGCCCACTCCTCACATTAACCTCTGTTATTGAATGGAGCGGGCAGGGGTAGCCCAGAAGGGGAAAAGTGACTTTGAAGGCACGGGGGCTGGGCTAGATCCGCTCCATAATCACAGTCACAGCTCCTTCCCTGGCCTTGGCTGGGGTGAGGGGTTAAGGTGAAAAAGGATGGTCAAGGCAGGAGACACACAGACAGGTGTGGTCCTGTTTTGGGTTTTGGTTTTTTGTTTTTGTTTTTGTTTTTGTTTTCCCAAACCTATAAGGCTTGTTGTCTTTTAATAAGGGAGATACTTTTAGGACACAAGGCTTGTGTTGCAAGGCTTGTGTCCTTATAGCTGTACATCTCAAACTTTAGTGTGCATAGCAATAACCTGGAGAACTTGTTTAAAACCAAAAGTCCTGGGCCCCAACTCCCGGTGTTTCTGATTCAGAAGGTTTGGGACAACCTCAGGACCTGCTTTTTTATTAGGCACCCCAGGAGATTCTGATGCAGGTGGTGCCCAGGATGGATTTTAAGAAGCACTGCCCTACCTTAACAAATCCAGAAGTCGGGGCACACCCGAACTGTAAAAGCAACAGATTGATTGGCCATAGAGACCCTAAGGAAAGTTTGTTAAATCACCTAATGTTCTACACAAGGAAGCAGAACTAGAAAAGTTTGTATTACTTCACAAGTAACATTTTATTAGAGACACTTCAGGCATTATAGAAGGACTCTGTAAATCTTGTTTGACTGAATGAATAGAAGATGGATAGCTGGGTGGATGGTGATGAATAGCTAGATGTAGATTTCCCGATTCAGATTCCAGAACTCTAACTGGTACAGCAAAGTCACTGGATTTAGGAAATGAAACGGGAAGGAAAGGTGTTAAACTAAATTAGTTTGAATGCATCAGTTCAGTGCTTCTCCAACTTTTGCAGTCAACTATTTTTCACAGTAAAGAGATTATCAAAAACAAATTTTCTTTGAAATCTCTAGTTTTATCTTTTTTCATTTTAGCCTATGAAATAGTCAGTCAGGTTTGTTACAGTATAAAAAGACCTACTCCAATGAGTAAAACTAATGCTCCAAGTATTCTATATCCAGAATCCCATTGGCACAGCACCAGCCAACCCACATCAGCAAAATTAAGAAATATGGCAGCTAGGTGCCCTGTGGGCTACACTAAAAAGAAAAGGGAAGGGAAACTAATATGCATTGAGTACCTACAAATGGCTCAGGCACTGTGTCGCTGGGTTGGAGCATGGGCTCTGGGGATAGACTACTAAATCCCACTTCTGATATTTAATAGCTGTGAGACTTCGGACAAGTGACTTCACTTCTCTGTGCTTTGCTTTGGGCATCTGCAAATTAGGCAAATAATAAAGGTAGCTACTGCATATGGTTTGTGTTTGTTTTCTATTGCTCTCACAACTTAGCATCTTAAAACAACACCCATGGATCATGTCATAGTTCTGGGAGTGGGTTCAACTGCGTTCTCTGCTGCATAGGATCTCACAAGGCTGAAACCAATATGCAGCCAGCTGGACTCTTATCTCTGGGCCCTGGGAAGAATCCACTTCCAAACCCAGTTCCTTGTGGCGTAGGTCTGAGGTCCTTGCCTCCTGGTTGGTTGTCAGCCCGGCCGCCCCCTGCTCCTTGAGGCTGCCCAGGCTTCTTTTTATGTGACCCCTCCCATCTTTAAAGCAGCAATCAAGTTGAGCCCATCTCATACTTTAAATCTCTCTGATTTCTTTTACCAACAGCCAGAGAAAACTTTTTGTTTTAAAGGGCCCATGGGATTATGTGATTATAATATCCAGGCCTACCTAGATAATCCTATCTCCAGGTCAACTGCTTAGTCATGTAATCACATCTTCAAAGTCCCTTTTATCACATCATGTAACATAATCACAGAAGTAACACCAGGGATGAAAACCATTAGAGCTTTCTAGAATCCAGTTTATCACAGATTATTTTGAAGAATAAGTAAATGTATGCATTTTAAACCCTTAGAACAGTGTTTTGTTTTGTTATACTTGTAGTAAGAACTCAGTGAAGGTTAGCTGTTATTTTTTTCTGCTCATGGCACTACATTTGCCTGTCATAACAACCCTGTATTATTTTTTTTAATTTTTTAATGTTTTGTTTATTTTTGAGACAGAGGGAGAGTATGAGGGGGGAGGGGCAGAGAGAGAGGGGAACAGAGGATCCAAAGCAGGCTCCGCACTGACAACAGTGAGCCTGACACAGGGCTCAAACCCATGAACCCTAGATCATGACCTGAGCTAAAGTCAGACACTCAACCGAGCCACCCAGGCATCCCCAACTCTGTATTATTTTAAAGGTAAGAAACTAAGAATCAAAAAGTCAGTCAATGTTGGTGAGGTTGTGGGGAAAAAAAGGAATCCCTGTGCACTGTTGGTGGGAATGTAAATTGGGGCAGCCTCTGGAAAACAGTGTGGAAATTCCTCAAAAAATTAAAAATAGAAATATCATATGATCCAGTATTGGACGTTTACCCAAAGAAAATGAAAACACCAATTCAAAAAAATATATGCACACCTATATTTATTGCAGCATTATTTACAATAGCCAAGATATGGAAGCAACCCAAGTGTCCATTGATAGCTAAATGGATAAAGGAGATGTGACACGCACACACACACTGGAATATTATTCAACCATAACAAAGAATAAGATCTTGCCATTTGGGACCACATGGATGGACCTAAGGGGTACTGTGCTAAGTAAAATAAGACAGAGAAAGAAAATATCATATGATTTCACTTATATGCAGAATCTAAAAAAAAAAAAAAAAAATGAATGAACTGTCAAAAAGCACAAACAGATCAAGAACAAACTGATGGTTGCCAGAGGATGGCAAAATGAACGAAGAGGAGTGGGATATGCAGGCTTCCAGTTATGGAGTGAATAAGCCATAGGAATAAAAGGTACAATACAGGGGATATAAATAGTCAATGGTATTGAAGCAGTGTTACATGGTAACACACAGTAGCTACACTAGTGGTAAAATAGTATAACATATACACATGTCAAATCACTGCGTTGTAGCATTGTGTGTCAAAGATACTTCAATTTTAAGAAGAAAAGATTGTCCAACCTACAGGGCACAGACAGGAATCAGACTAGGACAGTGGCCAATCAAATCTGTGCTTTTGCTAGTATGTGATACTGCATCACAGAAAGCTGGCAAAGGACAGGTAATGTTCATCTGGGGAAGGGGGACTTGAGGGAGAATGTGGCAGTAATGAGGGGGCAGAAGGAATATTTACAGATAGTCATTTGCTGTATGTGAGTAACTTATGGTGTAGCGCAAGGGAAGCTACACTACATCAAGAAAGTCTTTAGCTGAACTGGTGGTTTTTAGTGAGCAGAGGCATTTTCTTGTGATGATATTCATCTTAAAAGGCTATACATTTCACTTGTGGTCTAGACTCATTCCTTTGATGAACTCGTCCTCTCCATGTCGCCTCCCCTCTGCCACACTGCATCAAGAGGAAATAAACATTTCTAAAGGGCAGTCCCACCAACCCTCCCTCGATAGCAAGAGCACTGCCCAGCCTTTCTCCAGGGCCTGCCCAGGCCCTGAATCATTACCACACCTATTACCTGCTGTCTACCTAGCTAGTAGCATGACGGCAGACACCCAGGACAAATAAATAAATAAATAAATAAATAAATAACCAGCTCTGGTCCTCCCCCATTTAGGACCTTGAAGGGTTGTTCATACTCTTGGACTCAGTATTTCTATTTCTAGAATTTATCCTAAAAAATAACCAGAGAATCGCTCAAAGAGTATTGCGTTTAAAATCGTTTCATGGCCATTGGAGCAAGTGTCGTTTTTACTGACACAGTCCCCGTCATGCTTAAAAGAGCAGGACTTGAGTCAGCCTGCCTAAGTTTGAACCCTAGCTCTGTCAAGGACCAGCTGAGTGATTACCGGCAAGTACTTCCATTCTTTAAGCCTCCATTTCCTTATCTGGAAAATAGGGATGATAACACCCACCTCATAAGAATTTAATTCATTTCTACTACTATACTAACTTATTACAATGATTATTATACTAACATACATTCATATAATTAATGGTTCTACATAGTTTCACTGTAAGCAACTTTACCACAAGCATTTTTGCTGCATAACCAAGTGGCCATGAGGCAATATTGCCATAAAGATAAAAATCATGAAAAATACAAGAGGAGCATTCATTAAAGAAGATATAATAAAACACGGATAAGGATAACAAAATTAAAAAGACTTCACTAAAGGGGCACCTGGGTGGCTCAGTCAGTTAGGTGTCCAACTTTCGCTCGGGTCATGATCTCACAGTTCGTGGGTTCGAGCCCCGCATCAGGCTCTGTGCTGACAGCTTAGAGCCTAGAGCCTGCTTCAGATTCTGTGTCTCCCTCTCTCTCTACCCCTCCCCTTTTCTTGCTCTCTCTCTCTCTCAAATATAAACATTTTTTAAAAATTAAGAAAAAAAGACTTAATTGCAAAATACAAAATATTTTAATACATTCAAAATGTTTAGTGTAGATTCATGGCAATACCATGCAAATAATTAATTTTACTTCGTGGATTGTATCTAACCACTTTCTCCAAAGTATTTCATTCACAATATTATACACTTTTTTTGCTTATTGATTCATCTTCTTATTCAGCATCACACTCTTTCTTCATTTGTTAAAATTTCTTCTTTCACTGAGAGAGATGCCAGTTTTCCAAATACTAGGATGCACATTTGTAACTAGATCATGACCTGAGCCGAAGTCGGATGCTTAACCGACTGAGCCACCCAGGCGCCCCCAAAATTCAATTTTTTTTAAAAATTTTTTAATGTTTATTTATTTTTGAGACAGAGACAGAGCACGAGCAGGGGAGTGGCAGAGAGAGAGGGAGATACAGAATCCAAAGCAGGCTCCAGGCTCTGAGCTGTCAGCACAGAGCCCGATGCAGGGCTCCAACTCAGGAGCAGTGAGATCATGACCTAAGTCGAAGTCGGACGCTTAACTGACTGAGCCACCTGGATGCCCCTAAAATTCAATTTTAAAGACACTCACTTTTACTGTAAGAGCTAACAGTCTAGTTATCAATAATAGCCATGACCCTAAGCAGCACATATAATCTATTTTTATAACTTACCTATTTTCTCTTCTCATTTAGTTTAGAAACTAATGTAGAAGTCGAAGAATAAAGCACACACACAGAGGGATATTATTCAGCCATAAAAAAAGAATGATATATTGGGGTGCCTGGGTGGCTCAGGTGGTTAAGCATACAACTCTTGATTTCAGCTCACATAATCTCATGGTTCATGAGATCCAGCCCCGATTTGAGCTTTGTGCTAATAGCACAGAGCCTGCTTGGGATTCTCTCTCTCACCCTCTCTCTCTCTGCTCCTCCCTGGTTTGTGCACACATGTGTTTTCTCTCTCTTAAATAAATAAAAAGCATTAAAAAAAAAAAAGAATGAAATCTTGCCATTTCAGACAACATGGATAAACCTTGAGGGCATTATGCTAAATGAAATAAGACAGAGAAAGACAAATACTGTATGATCCACTTACATGTAGAATCTTAAAAAAAAAAAAAAAAAAAAGTTCATAGGTACAGAGAACAGATTGGTGGTTGCCAGAGGGCATGGGGTGGGGGCAGTTGGAAAAATGGGGAAGGGGGTCAAAATGTACAAAATTACAGCTATAAAGAAATCAAGTCATGAGGATGTAATGTACAGCATGGCAACTATGGTTGAGAATACTGTATTGAACATTTGAAAGTTGCTAAGAGAGAATAAATTGTAAAGGTTCTCATCACAAGGGAAAAAATTTCTGTACCTAGTGTGGTGCTGAATGTTAACTAGACTTATCGTGGTGATCATTTCACAATATAGACAAATATCGAATCATTATGTTGTACACCTGAAACTAACATAATGCTGTATATCAGCTATACTGCAATTAAAAAAATAATAATAAAAGAAAGAATGCTACTTTAATTCATCCTGCTTCCTTCGTGGCTCTCAGGGAGAGCCGGTATTGCAGTTACTGTAAATACTGTACTTCAGTATGGTCAAAAAACAGAGCAGTCTGATTAATCAACTATTCTGACTAATTATCATCTATGCAACACATGAATTACCACTTTTCAAAAAATTAGGCTGTCATCAATTGCAATTAACACTGAAACACTACTGAAGGTTTCATAATTCTTTGATGATGCAGAAGGCACTTCAGTGTCTCTCGGGGTGTCAGCCTCGCCAGCATAAAAATCATTTATCCCAGTAGGATGGATGAGGGGAGATGCTGTCTAATAGGAATTTTCAGTCGAGAGAAATGCAACCAAGCCAGGTTTCACTGTGTTTACAAGGCTGACTGAAGGTCTACTGAGCTCTTTAAGCACCTCCTGAGAAAGACGCTCTATTTGTCTGAGATGTTATAATTATTATTCCACAGGAATACAATGGTAACATTCTATTTTACAACAAAGAAAATTAGATTACAAGTTTTCCTACAATCCTCCCTCCTCGCACTAAGATCACACACCGTACAGAGTTACAATGGTGCCAATTACAACATCTTTTCATGCACTGTATGCTCCTTGGGTTTTTGATGATCTGAATGGATTTCATACCAAACAGCAGGTACTGGCCGCAATCAAAACAATTTGGAAGAAAATAGTTCCATCTTCTGTGCTCAAGTCATGTTATTGATTTAAACTTCGTATTTGCCTCACTTCTTTCTTGGTACAACAAGCAAGTATGTGGCTTCTGTCCGGGCCCCCATTCTGCCAACAAGAAGGGGAGGAAAAGCCTGATACACACTAGGCCTTTTCCCTCACTAGCTGTTAGAAGCTCATTTCCCTCAAAAAGAGAGTGTTTTTAAGAATTTAGTCCAATCCACCACTTCTCCTCCCCACCCCCCCCCCCCCCCCAACTCCACTCTACAGAATCAGAGGCACAGAGAGGTTAAGGCTTTTGACCCAGTTTACACAGCTAGTATATTGGCAGAGCAGGGCCCAGATTCTAAATCTCCTGATAGCCCACAAGCTCCACTAAGTCATTTACTCAGTGCCCATTGTGTGAAACTCTACACCTTCTCTAAATCATGCCAGGGAGGAGATTTTCCCTGAAAAATAGCATTTTTCTTTGAGCTAGGTGCAAAACAGAAGAGAAGAAAAGGGAGAGAGAGATTATATGTATGTGTTGAAGGAAGGGAAAAGAGCTCAGCATCATTTCCTTGAAGTACCACTCCCACATCACAGCCAAGCCTACTCTCCTGATGCAGGAATTTGGGGTTTTAGTCCTGGCTCAGCTGCTAGGGTTTATTTGTTTACAAAGCTGTAATGGGACTCCCTGAGAGAATCTCTGCAGAATACTTGAAGCTGGTGGCCAGAGGCTCTTCAATGAGCAAAGAAATACTCTGGCTTTCCCAGCCCTGCCCTGGGTGTCTAAGATGGGAGGGTGGCATATTCTAACACAGGAAAGATTCAAGGTTTAGGTCAATATATTTGGCTGATGCTCAACACAAAAGGAAGTTAAGCTGTTGAAGGGGTTAAGCCATTCAGTGTGATATCAATCAGCTTCCAACTCAGCCCTGCAGGGAACTTGTACTATGACTCTTGAGAGAGGTGTAGCCTGGAGAAATTGAATCAATAAATGGGAAAATTATAATATTATAGGTATGATAAGAAACTAAGAGAATAAGCTACATCTCCCCCCACCCCCACCCCCTTCAGTTTGGGGCTTAATATAAGAGTCACTGTGCTTGTGGGAAAGGTCTAGCTCATCATGGTGCCAGTGACAGTGGTAATGCCCCAAACAACACCAGTGACAATAAGAAGACTGATATTGCATAACAGTGACAAAACCCACAGTACATCAAGGCTACACCATACCCTTAGGAACCATTTGGCTCAAGGGTAGAGAACCAAAGTTCACTTCAGAAAGAAGTGGGGCACCAATATGGAGCCTGGGTGCCAAGTGCATCAATGGGCAGCAGCAAGTAGCATTGTAGCTAACACTAGGCAGAGGAACATCAGGGCCACGACCATGGCACCACCCAGGAGCATGGTGGCCACAAAGCCCACAAACAATGGAGCAGAGAAAGGGAGCCGATGCTAAAGAGCAGGGCTGCTGTAGGGATAGAGCTAAACCTGTGATCACCTGGGTCTTCCACAGGGAAAGTACCCTCTATGGGATTCGCTAGAAAGCTGAAGATCCAAATGGAGGTAAATGCTATTTTGGCATTTCATCGCTTTACACCCTCCCAGGACTGGTCCACCATCTTAACCAGTGTGGCCTACATCTATGAAAGTCCCCATGAAAGACAGATGGGACAAAGGAACAGACAGGCTGTCAGCTCTGGCCAGAAGCACACCATCCCGCTAAAGGCTGGTTCAGTTCTAACTATCCACAGAGGCCCAGATCTGCTCTGCATTAGACACTCAGCAAGAGTAAAGAGCTCTGGACAGGGTCATCCCTAGGACTCCATCAGTCCCACAAGTTCAAAAACAACTCAAAGTCAGACCAAATCTTAACACCTGGGGTTTGAGAGGAAGAAGGACAAGACTAATCCTGTGCCAACCTGAAAGGAAGGAATGGTTCCCATCCAACCGCACACTTCCATGAGTTCTATAGCAGCCACAAATTTAAACCAAAGCTTTTTGAAAAAATATCATTTCTGGGGGGTGCCTGGGTGGCTCAGTCGGTTAAGCGTCTGACTTCGGCTCAGGTCACGATCTCGCAGTATGTGAGTTCGAGCCCCACGTCGGGCTCTGTGCTGACAGCTCGGAGACTGGAGCCTGTTTCAGATTCTGTGTCTCCCTCTCTCTCTGACCCTCCCCCGTTCATGCTCTGTCTCTCTCTGTCTCAAAAATAAATAAATGTTAAAAAAAAAATTTTTTTAAAAAGAAAAAATATCATTTCTATCTTCTTTGTTTGTTCCCCTATCAGCCCCAACTTCTCAATTCTCCGTGGGCAGAGGTGTGTTTCAGACATTTTCCACAGCCAAGCAGCACAAGTCATGATGTGGAATCCACACGTCCATTTTTCTCCAACTTCCATTTCCGTGGTAATAGCAGTAACAATAACCAACGTGGCAATATAGGAGAGGCATTGTGCTGAGCACTTTGCATATATTCTTATACATTTTTATATTTGATCATCTTATCAACTCCTTCGGGTAACACAATCATAGTCCCTACTTTACAAATGAGGAAACTACAGCAGCGATGTTTATTACCTTCCCAAGGTCACGTAGTTAGAAAGAGATGGAGCCTGGCCAGGCATCCAGGTAGCCCTCCAGAGCCCACAACCTTCCCTACATCCCATCATCATTAGACTAGAAGAGCGGCAAGGGATTGGCCTCTTTCAGCTCCCCCTGTAGGAAAAGCCAAATGTGAAATGAGTTTAAAGAGGAAGGAGTTTTTAAATATACACTGTCTCATCCAAAAACATGCACATTTTTCTGACTAAATAAAAATGAGCATAACTGAAGAATTTTGACCCCAGTGCCCTCAAGCCTGCACAAGAGAATATTCCAAGTTCACTTTCTGTTAGTCACCCCTGCCTGACATTTGCTTGCTGGGAAAAGCAAGGAGAGTCCCAGTAGGTTTCCTACCCAACTTGCATATAAATTAAAAACCTTTCTAAATCTCCCACTAAATTTCTCCAATTTAAGTGAGGTTTTAAGTTAAGAACTTGCTTTGATAGGATTCACTTATTTTCATCCATTTCAGAGTTTAAGATTCCCATTTGCCAATTACCTTAAATGACACAAGGGTTCTGGTTCAAAGACACCCAATCGCCAAATAACTTTAGTCCTGCAATGAGCTATAGCTACTAGGACAGGCCCATCAACAGTCACAAGATTTCCCGCAAAGGAGGAAAAAGGTTAAAGTTTCATCCCTCAGGAAAACAGCATTCAGATTTAGCCAGGGAAGAATCTGTAGATGTCAAGGGTCTAATCTGCACCCATTGGGAATGGCTACAGTTTAACCCCAGCCACCTCATGCACGCATCAGAAGATTTCACAGATCCTTATTAATTTCAAGGATACAGTTCTGTAGAGGGTACATGGTGATCAGGAAAAGGTAAACCATTTATTAAAACATGCCAGAGGCATCAGAAAACAAAGGAAAGGTAAATATAATTGTAGAGAGGGTGACCTTAGTAACCTACCGTAAAAGAGAAGGAAAACACAAATGATCCAAACTGAAAAAAGTCTGAAAGAGGTGGGGGGCAAAGAGGGAAAAAAGCAAGCTTTGTGTTTTATTCTGGAAACATATATTATGCTCACACTGAGAGCTGACGGGCAGATGGTTGAAGCTCATACAAGGAATATTAAATCTTTTGGAACCCTCTTGCCCTCCTGATACAACACAGCTCATGCCTAGAGGGCAAGACAATCAGCACACAAACGCCTACAAATCACTCAGAGTCTGTCACTAGCTGGGAAATCCTCACTGCATCCCTGAGCACACACACGTAGCCTGAATGATTTGCCCTATCCCTCACAACAGGTCTGGTAGAGAGGGTCAGGAGAGAAGGCCAAGTCAGTCTGTCTGTCTGTCTCTCTCTCTCTCTCCCTCACACCCACGCACACATGCACACATAGTGAATGTCTTTGTATTCAGACAGGCTTCTGCCATTAAAGACACATATGAATTGAAATGGCACATGAAAAGCATCCAGCAGGGAGCCTGTTTATGGGCTCATTTTTGCCATGTCTTTGCAGGAACAGGAACAGATAATTCGATTTTAAAGGCCAGGAGAAATAAAGTCAACAAACTTTTACCTTGCCCAGTAGTCTTTTACTCTTTGTATTTTCTGATGGGCAATCATTCAACAATGCAGTGAAGGTCACACACGTTCCGCTGATTCTGCCTGGAAATAGCAAAGCATGAGACAAGAAAATCATTCCAAAATAACAGAATATGTCACATTCCTCTTTTAACCTGGGCATCTAAAGCTCAGTGGCTTATGAATATTTGGATGACAAGATGCTTTAGAGCCAGGTTACTCAAAGTATGGTTCACAAACCAAGTCCACTGACATCACCTGGGAGCTAGTTGGAAATGCAGCATCCCAGGCCCCACCCAGGCCTACCATATCAGACTCTGCTCAGGAAAGCACTGTGCTAGAGCAGTAATTTCCACTGAGAGGTGGGTGCACCTCGGGGCCCACACAAAATGATCTATAGGGTGTGCAAAGAAATTTTACAACTTCTATTTTTAAATATTTATCTCTATGTTTGTTTATTTTGTTTTGTTTATGATTATGTCAAAAAAAAAAGAAATTTAGCTTCTCTACCATTTGGCATTTAGCTTGACAGTGTTACGTGTATAAACCTATCAATAAATATACTTATATTAAAAGAATGGCCTCAATTTCTTTTTTTTTTTTTTTTTTTTTAATGGATAGGGCTTTCCATTTAAAAATTGGGCTGAGAGTTCTAAGCTCTGGTGTAATTAGGCCATCTCTCTGTCCAGGAAGCTTCCCCTGTCACACGTTGACTAGATGTCCCCTGTCTCCTCCAAGTTACCTTGTAAATATGTACAGTGATAAAGAGCAGGGCCCTTCTCCTAGAGCACTTACCATGATTTGTCCAGCTATGCCTCACCCAGAACACATCAGCTAGCTGGCCAGAGGACAGGGACACATGTACGACACTGACACTTCTTCCTGTCATCCCCCCACAAGCTTTCCCTTACATCCACACCGTATAATCTTAGTGGGCTCGAGTCCTTTGCAAGACCCACATAAACAAATAATCATCCTCCAATAAAATAATGAACTCATTTTATCTGTAGTAAGTGCCATGAGGGAAAAGTGCAGGAGGGTCAGGGAGAACATGCATCGTCTGGAGGGCCAGGGAAACTTCCATGAGGAAGTGACATTTGATTGAGGACCTAAAGAATGAACACAACTTTGGCAGAGCATTCAAGCAGGAGGAGCTAGTGCAAATGACCTATGTGAGGAAGGAATTTGTAACAGATTAGATTCTGATTACTGGCTAATGTGATTGGATATGGGTGAGCAAGAGCGAGGGCAGCAGGGATGAAGCTAGAGGGGAAGACAGAGTCCAGATGTTTGGGACCATGTGAAGGATTTGGGACTTTATCACATAAGATGATTGAGCCTAGGGTAATGTTCCAGTTTGAGCTCATCCAAAAGGAGATCCTGAGGCAAGGACTGGGTATAAAAAATTTATTTGGGAAATAGTCCAGGAAGCTTGGTGAGGGCTGAAGATAAGGTAACAAGACAAGTCAATAAGAGTGTCACTAATGAGCACAGTAGGCAATTCAGGCTCAATCCCAGAGGGGGCCCTCTAGGTGATTGCATGAAATATGCCTCGGAATGTTGCCACAGACAGGCAGGGAAGCTGGACACATATCCATCAATTCTCACCCCTTGTTATTTGTAGGATGCTTCTGTAGTGTTAATTTCTACCATGTATGAAGATGAGGAGGGGCCTATGGCCAGAGAATGTCTTCAACACATGCAGGTAGACATCCCATGTATAGGTAGAGTGAACAACCCATCTGCCTTGCACAGGAATGTCCTGGCTTTAGCACTGAAAGTCTTGTGTCCTGGGAATCCCCTAAGTCCTAGCAAACTGAGATGACTGGTCATTCTAATATAAGAACTATCTATAGCTGACATCTGGAGTAGGTCAAAGGGATATGGGTGGAACACTGACAATATCTGTGAAATGGCGTCAAAAGATTCAACAACTGCACCCTGTCTAGATCCTGAAATATCAATGACATTGTCTTACCAGAAAGACAGAGTCTGTGACATATGTTTAGCAATGCCCAAGAAGATTACAAAGCTGGACATCAAAAATTTCCAGAATGTAATACATGTTATTGTCTATAATAACATGCCTGTATTGGTTTCCAATGGCTGCTAGAGCAAGTCAACACAAGTTTAGTGGCTTAAAACAATACAAATCTATTATCTTATGGTTCTGGAGATGGAAGTCTAAAATGGTTGGCAGGGCTGTGTTCTTTCTGGAGGCTCTAGGAGAATCCCTTTCCTTGCCTTTTCCAGCTGCTAGAGTCTGCATTCCTACTTGAGGTCCTGTAAGCACTAAAACTGCTGCTTCCATAGTGAAATCTTCCTCTCTGACTTTGACCTTCCTGCCTCCCTCTCATAAAGATGATTATGATTCCATTGGGCCTACCTGGATAATCCAGGATAATCTATGTTAAAATCCTTCACTGAATCACATCTGCAAAGTCCCTTTTGCCATGTAAGGTAACATATTCACAGGCTTCAGGGATTATGACATGGACATCTCTGGGGTGCAGCATGGGGTGGTGAGGGGGGCATTCTGTCTACAACAGTTTCCTTGATTCTAAGGCACATTTAGTTACAAGATGTACATTAATTTAGTAGTGACTTTGATGGGTGGCAACCACTAATTAAGTGTAAATTTTTAATGTGTATCCTGATTTCAGAAATGTTATAATGTGGGGGAGCCTGGGTGGCTCAGTTGGTTAAGCATCCGACTTGATTTCGGCTCAGGTCATGACCTCATAGTTTGTGAGTTTGAGCCCCGCATTGGGCTCTGTGCTGACAGAGCATTCTGCTCCGTGCTGACAGAGCAGAGCCTGCTTGGGATTCTGTCTCTCTCTCTCTCTCTCTCTCTCCCCACCTCCCCCCACCCCCCGCCGGCTCATGCATGCTCTCTCTCTCTCTCTCTCAAAATAAATAAATAAATAACTTTTTTTAAAAAAGGAAATGTAACGTGAACAGCTATACAGCACAGAATTCAGCACCTATGATAATGCCACAAACAAGGCAGAGCTGTGTTTTTATAGGCCCAGGTTGTACATGCAGAGCCTAAGGTGAAGCTCCACCAGGTAGGATGTAGCGGTAGAAGATAGGCCCTGTCCTCCTAGAGCTTTCTTTCTTGGGGGAGAGGCAGACAATAAGCAGTTACCCAGGGGCTGATGAGGGCCATGAGGAAGAAGGAAGCAGGGCAGGGAGAGGAGGATCTTATTCAGATGGACCAGGTCAGGGAAAGTAGGCAAGGAGGTCATGTTTAAGCAGAGACCTCGGTGATGGCACAGAGAACAGGATCGGGGTCATAGGGCAGCCCATGCACAAGAACTATGAGGCAGAAGGAAGCTTGACACTGGAACATTCGTCAGTTTCACAGGAAAGACATTTCCCAACTACCACTTTCCCCACTCAGGCATAATGCTGCTCAGGTAACATCAACTATAAAACTTGACGGTAAATTCCTTTTTTTTTTTTTTTTCTTTTCTTCTTATTTTATAGAGAGAGAGAGCTAGAGAGAGGGGCAGAAAGAGAGAGAAAGAATCCCAATTAGGCTCCACGCTGTCAGCTCAGAGCCCCACACAGGGCTCAATCTCACGCCTATGGGATGATGACCTGAGCAGAAACCAAGAGTCCGACGCTCAACTGACTGAGCCACCTAGGCAGCCCTTTTTTTTTTTCTTAAGGTTGGGTGGGAGCTGTGGTTGGACAAGAAGGAGAACAAAGTAAGAGCTAAGAAGGTTACCTGCTATAAAACTTCATAGCAGAAACTACCAGTTTTGTTCCAAATTTAAACTTGTCTTGGAGTTCCTGGGATTGAGCCCCACATCGGGCTCTGTGCTGGCAGCAAGGAGCCTGCTTGGGATTCTGTCTCTCCCTCTCTCTCTTCCCCTTCTCTGCTCAGGCACGTGCAAGATAAATAAATAGACATTCAAAAAAAAAATTTGTCTTAAGTACCTTGCCTGCGAGTAGTGTAAAGATAGACCCAAAAGAAACATGATATTCTCATCTTCCTACTTTTTGTTCCCTCAACAACTGGTTTCACCATTTTAAAAAATAAAATGGGCATTTCTTTCCTTCTTTTTTTCCTTTTCAACTTTACAATCGCAACACCCCAATAGTTCTACCACCTCCATCCTAATACACCTTACTCCCACCCTCCTGAAGTTGTCCCTTTATCAGAAAGCCAGAGCTCTGAGAAGCATGTGAGCCTGTCCCCTGACCAGAGATGAGACAGCCAGGTCCTGTCCCTACCAGGGTCAAGGGCCAAGACCAATGTCTGTTTGATTAAAACCCCATCAAAAAGAATAAACAGAAGTCTTAGTCCCTCTCAAGAGAAAGGGAAAAGCCATCTGGAAAATCCCCTGCATCATTATGACAGCTACAAATTGCCAATTATTAATGGCTCCCAATCTAACAGCCAGAGTACAACAGGGACTCTATTTGTTAGGAAATGCTGGTGAGGACCAGTTCCCCAAACAAAAGGGCAAACACGCAAGCACAAAGAACCTGCCCACCCCCTCCCCAGAAGTTCAAAGGTTTAGAACCTTACAGCTTTAGAGGATAATCGAGAGAAGACTCATTAGCCGTAGAAGGGTGAGCCCTCAAGCTGTGGCTCATGGCTAAACCACATAAAAGAACACCTTCTTATTGACCTTGACTTACACATCTCAACAATGTTTCCTAACATCACATTTACAATCAAGATAGATACAATTAATATAAACACTATTCAAAATTATGTAGGAAATAGGAATTTGATTTGTGTGTGTGTGTGTGTGTGTGTGTGTGTGTGTGTGTGTGTTCCCTTGGGTTGTTCATGAAAGTATTTGAAGAATTGCTCACCCACATGCCTGTGAATCTGATGGTTATTTTACAAATCATTATAATGACAAAAATATACAGTCTGGCAACTCAATTGTCATGGATGTTTAACTTAAACCTCTAGCTTTCAGAAGTACATTTACATGATGCTATTATTGTTACAACAGTCATTTTAAAGTTGTATTATTACACATGTAAAGTATCTTGACCCAAGTCCTACAGGAAACAAGAAGGGCCTGGAAATTTATAATTGTATTTGACCAAAACATGAAACCGTAACCAAGAAACCGGGAAATTTTCAATAACAACCTGGACTAAGCTGAATATTTTCCAAACCATAAATCATAGGTTTGTTGGACACCTTTACAGGTTAAATGATGCAAGCAATTTCAGTGCAGGCTGGTGTGATGCCCACTGAAATGAAATGTGAACCAATATCTTCAGGGAGATGTTCAGCAGGATCCACGAGGATTTAACCATAAGTCACTCATTAGTGTTAATGGACCATGGCTCTCAAGGTCCAGGTGACACCTTGGGATGTTACTTCCTGTAGAAAAGGTAGATCAAGGCAGTACCCGCTGTGGTCTGGGAAAACTGAAGGCAAATTAAATGTTGTCACCTATTAGAGGTGGAAGGAGCTAAAGGCTCAATCTCTATTTTTACTAACCTGTCAACACAGAATATTTTTTATAGAAACTCATCTGCCATTCCTCATCAAAAACTACCTTCTACTGTGGCTATTCTGTCCTTTCTATTTATAACTAAGCTGCCCGCACAGATATGGAGGGCAGCGATTCTTATACTTTTGACTCTCTCAAAATCTAGCCAGTGTTTTGGTCATCATCGATGCTCAGTAAATAATTCTTGACGAGAATGAAAAAGGAGAAAGAGGAAGAAAAGGCTATAAAATATCCTCAGTTGTCATCTTGAGCAGGAAGAATAATCACAAGTCATAAACGCGCCCAAATGAAGGAGTAACTTTAAACGGGTTACTCTTGTGATTTCAGGTAAGAATGCCCAACACCCCTAATTAAACCCAGGTCTAAGTTTAGAAGGTTCCCTTTTGTCATTTAAAATCGGCTGTTCCTCAGCTTAGATGGAGTACTTCTTGGCCTTCTTGTCGCTCATTCAGCTGAGGTTAGTGTAATACATTTAACCTTAATGGTGTTTACACTTGCTCTGCTAACAGCAACACATGACAACTGGATTTTTATTTAAGTGTTCTCTTGGATGGCATCCTAGTGAGATAAGATAGAGCAAAAGAAATAATGTCCGCAGGCACACATTACTAATGAGGGGTGAAGTTAATTGGTGTTTGGGCAACAGTACTCATTCCTTGCTTGCAGAACCATTCAATGTCATTAACAAGATTCTAAATCCCAATAGTGCTTTGTAATACATCCTGTATTACCAAAGTTCCTAACTTCCTGTCAGAGTTGACAATTATTCTCGAGAAAGGTTGATTTTATCAAATTAGGTAATCAGGGATATTAAGCCATCTGAGGACTTTTCCACCTATAGGCATCTTTCTTCCATTCCAAAAATAGCTATGTGTGCCAAGCACAATGGTAAACGTTTTATGCACATTACTGACGCAAAGCAACCTTGAAAGGTGAAATTGCCTTCCATATTTCATAGGTTAGGAAGCTCAGAAAGGTTAAATAATTTGTCAAAGGTCACACAGCTATTCAGTGAGGGAGCTAGGAACTGAAACCAGCTCTTAGATTCTAAATCCCATCCCCTTCTCAGGCACACACCTTATGGCCTGAACCTTTATCCCGCTCTCATGAAGCCAGACCCGAACTCTCTCATTTCACCTGGAACAACTTACCAAGTTTCTCCTATTTCTGGAGTGGGGAGTGGAGCTGAAAGTTACACTGACAGGTAGAAATCTGATTGCCCTCAAAACTCCCCCATGTCTATGATTCAACACCTTGTAAAGACATTATTTATTATTGTTGTTCCTATTGCTATTAGCATCAAATCAATATTACAATCAAAATCGTCAAATCAATATTACAATCAAAATCGTCAAATCAATATTACAATCAAAATCAATCAAATCATCAAATCAATATTACACTAAATCACAAGGCAGCACTATATTTTTCAAAGTTGGACTAAATTAGGGAGATGAAGCTAAGCTCTCCCTTATTCAATCAAACTAGCTCTGTAGAGCCTGACGACTTAGTGCTCTAAATTAATAAATAAAACAATTTATAAAACAATTTGAGCCAGAGGATGCCTCCATCTCAAGTTGTTTGAAAGGAAGTTGAGACCTGCCTTTGAAGAAAAAGTCCTACATTTGGCAGCAATCTCAATCCATGAAAGTGGTTAGAACTTGCTATCATTACTCTTCCCCAAATATCCCATATGTTAAAAATGAGACACAGAAATATAAAAAGATGTAAATAAATAAACAAAAACCTCATGATCTCATCACCCAGAGACAGTCTCTATTAGTAGTTTGTATGATTTCTTTCTTCCTGTCTATCTTCTGGGTACTTTTGATGCATCTGATTTTATATCACAAATACAGCTTTTCATTCCTGAGGAAATTTGGGGAACTCTATGGAAACTCAGTTCTAACCTTAACATATTAAGATAATAAACATTGGTCAGAATTTCTTCTGAAAGGTTGACTTTCAGAAAACCTATCAGCTTAAACTCATTGATTTAAAGGAATTGACCCAAAGGAACCTAAATTTATTCAAATATTACTGATATATAATTCCCTCAGGTTTGCTGAACTATATAACTTCATAAATTTCCCTAATGACAGGACAACTCCAGTGAGGATTACAAAATTCTGCAAAGTCAGGAGTAAGCAAAAAGGAAATTAAAAATTGTGAGAAAGGGACATTAAACAGATTTTGTTCACTTGTTTTAATTAGTATAGCTGAATTTTAATTATCACAATTCTTCACCAGACACTAGAAAATGTGCTCAAACCATTTTGGAAAATTAACAAAGCTTTAATAGTACCAGGCCTTGTTTAATTTTCTTCTATTCTGCATTTGCAAAACAAAAAGTGACTTAAGCAAGAAGGTAGGGCATTTGGAGCAAGCAAGTAAAACAGAAGTTTTGCATCACTTAAGTAATTCATTAGACTATAGTCTTCATGAAGGCAAGGATGTTTCTACTCATTTATTGTCGTAGATGTGGCATCCAGCATAGTGAGTGAGTGAGTGTAAAAATGAATAAATGATTGTATCTCTTGGCCCCTCAAAAGGGCTATAAAATTCCCAAAGGCAGAGGTCGTAACTTTTATTTCTTCATACACAAAACATCAGTAGAGGGTTGAGTAATTAGGAATCAGTCAATAGATACCCCTTAGCAAACACATTTTCTAGAAAGGAATAGCTTTCACCATCCCCCAATGAGAAGGACAAAACAGTCTAGACTCTAAATGAACAACACAACCCAGGTAAATTAGTGTGATCCGGGAGGTGCAAAACTCTGCTGCTTCTCCTCTCCTGAGGTTAACAGCAGGCTCTATTAATGCAAAGAGAGTCAAGGTCTGTACTCCCTGAGCCACCCACATGTTTCCACTGCCTCCTCTTACGTACATTTGAGTAGGTTTCTCTCTGTTATGGGCAATATTTTACCTAAAGATATGAAATTTGGGGGGGGGGGGGAGGTAGTGAGGTGGAAAGCTGTCTTATGTAAGAGGGTCTCCTGACTCCAGCACTGCACCATCTGACTCCTGATTCATTTCATTTCAGCTCTCGTGGACCACCATCAGACTAGATCCAGATTACGCTACATGCCCAACACCTCGATTTTATCATCACTTGATTCTTCGTGTGTTCAATTAATTTGACCCATCCCTTGGCTGAATTTGCTGCTGGGTTTGCTCTGACACACATATGAGTTTCAGATCCCAACCGCACTCTGGTCCCTAACATCTCCCTGAGCTACCACTTAACAGCTGTGGTTGTCCCCTTTTGCCTCTCTCAACCACCTCTCATTCAGAGCCACAAACCACAGACATTAGGTTCTCCACAGAAGTGATTTTACATTCCTGAAAATGAAAGACTTTGAATCATTATGAGAGCAACCCCCCCCACACACACACACACACTTTAACAAAATTTATACAATACAGAAAACTACAGAATAGGATATAAAGCTTCCTTCTAATCAATCAGATGCCCAGGAAACAATCACTAGTATCAACTTACTGCATATTCTTGTGCATTCCTTCCTAAATCAACATCCAAGTTTTGGCAGAAGAATTTTGTTTCATCTGTGTTATCCATCAGTTTGGATTGAGAGTCACAAGAAGAAAAATCCTTAGTGTTATGAGCACATGATGTCATCAATAAATAGCTTTTGACACTAATTATGGAGTAAATCAGTTGCCAGGAACAAAGGTATGAGAGATCTGTCACAATTCCACACCTGTTTGTTTCCCTGGTTGAATGCTTTGACTTCAATAACATTTTCATTTAGAGTGTTTATTGGTGACATATGAAGAATATAAGAGAGATGTAAGTAAGAATGGTTTGGTGTAATGGTTCAAATCAAGTTTTGCTTTGCTCCAGTCATTTTTTTTAACCTGCTGGGCTTCCTTCCACAATGCAAATTTGATTCTTTCTATAACCTACTTGAATTACAGGCCTTGGCTTCTGCAAGTCAAGTGTTATATGGATTTTAAACCTTATAACCCTGGGTATGTCTGAAGTCAGATTAGTCTTTACGGTACAAAAAAAAAAATAGACTTAAGAGAATCTGTTCTATCCAAGTGCTTGCATTTCACCAGCAAGGGTGAATTTTTACATCTATGTGTGAATACCTATAAGTCTTAACAGAAGTTGGACGTAACCAATAGTTTCATTTCACCTCTGTATACACATCTCTAATCAAACTTAAAACTTTGTTATATTGCTAATTAACTCTAAACACATAAGGGGAGATAGAAACATTATTAACAGGTATAGGTGTTAGTGTCTCTTGCTAGGGAGCAAAGAGTAGCATTCAGTCTCTTGTGTATATATCTAGATGTCTAGGGATGTGTGTGGGGATGTGTTATAAACACTTATATGCACTGTATATAACATTCCAGGAAAATAAATAACCCCCCCCCCATCTAAAATCAACATATATTAAGAGGTTTGGAGTGTAATCAACTCACCACCCCCTTTCAGAGAATCACTGTAGGATATAAAATAAAAGCACAAAGCTGTACCATTTTGCCTTTTTCTTTCAGGAGCCAAATTTGCATTATCCTTCTGCCATATGTTCAGGTAGCTTTCAATGATACCTCATGCAGCTGTGTCATTGAATTCCCCAACCTTAATGAATAAACTAATTACAGTCTGAAATGAACTCTTGCAGACTAGCTATCTCCTGCCATAGATCAAGAAGAGAACTTTATTCCCACAACTATCTACTCATTTGCATGAGCCATAAAAAGTGCACCAGACCATCATTCCCTACTCCAGCTGGGCAACCAGAGCTGCATCAATAGGACAATATGCCATCATTATTAATTCTCCATAGTTCAAGCTCGCAGCAGTAAATTTGCCACTGCCATGATTCTCAAGTACAAATGCAACTAGGACGCTATTGATTAACTTGAGTTAGATGGCAGTGTTGCTATAATTGTTAGTTTCACTGCATTAAATTTTACAATTGAGCACAGTATTCATTTGGGTCCTAGAGTTGTTTGTTTACAAATCTTTTCCAAATAAAAGTCAAAATAAAGGTTTGACCATTTGAAGAATTTTAGAGTAGTAAGAATCACTTTATCAAACATAAATATGGCTGAGTTGATGGTGAAAATTACCAAGAAAACAAGCTAAAGAGAGAGGGACAGGAGATGTAAGTCAGCCTTCATTCTCTGAATTCAACATTCATCCTCTGCTCTGAATTCAACATCTATCCTGCTCCTCAGATAAGGATCCTGCTGTATCTGTTAATTATAACACTAGGTTGGATTCCAATTACATGGTTCTCGGATGAATGTAACCTTATGGTGGCTTTGTTGCCAAATTAACTCTTTCTCACCAGCAGCAAGTAACAAAATTTAAAGAGACTGACCGCAGAGCACCCCAGGCTCTCTGGCTTCTTTCTCCCTCAACGTGGCTGCAAACATTACCATCGGAGTTGTAGAATTCCAGAATGAAAGGTGGGATAACATATCATGAAAGTGAAAGTTAGGAGGCCTAAATTTCCAGCCCCAGTTTTGTGCATTCTAGCCCTGGGACTCAGACTCATACAGTTTCCACTTCCTTTTCTGCCATGTAAGGTGTAATGACGCTCCACTAGAACATGTATAGGAGTGGACATGTCTTTGAGGTCTACATGCATTTAAGATGCTAGTGGGATCATTTTTACATGACCCTTTCTACCCAGGTCAGACCTCTGTTGCTTATTCTATTCACAATATGTTCAGATACTCTCATCCAGAACAAAAAAAATTATCATCATCAAATGTGATGTTTAGAATATATTTCAGATTTCCTCTCAAAAACTATGGTTCTGTGGTATGTTTCACACTCACAAAAGCACAAGATTGTAAGGTAACTCAGGAGATCATAAAGTGTTTGCAACAAATAAGATTAAATTTAAACCATCCTGATCAAAAAATGGTCCTCATATTTTTCCTTAAAAGAATTAAAGTTGGAAAGTAGGGCTAGAGACAGAGTATCCTAATAATGATATAACACTGAAAAGTAGGATTACTATTGTAATAACTTCTATTTATATAGGATGGCACAGGAGCACCTGAGTGGCTCAGTCAGTTAAGCATATGTGACCATATACACTGGAGCCAATAACACGGGGGAGTATTTGAGAGGGAAGAGATTACCACCCAGGGCCTGAAAAGGCAAGGATAAGGCATGGGTTTATCAGAACCCAGGGAGAAGAGCTCTGGGAAAGTCCATGCCTGACTCTGGAGTTATGGCCTTCAAGAGAGGGAAGCAGCCAACCTGTGGTAGCCCAGCAGGGAGGAAGCAGGACGCCCCAATCCTCCCTCTCTCCAACATCCTGTTAGTTCCCCCCATTGGGCAAACCCAACCAAGAAGCCAGAAGGCAAGGGGATCTCCTTATGGCAGTACTTTCAGGTCATCTTCCTGGGCCTAGAGGAGAACAAAGAGAGGATCTGGAGGAGCAAATAGTCAGAGATCCAGCAAAGTGGATTAGCTGAGTGAGTTCCATCAACACCGGGAGCACATCTCCTCTGATGCCACTGAGAAATAGCCAAAGTCCTTATACCTTGAAGTATTCTGAATTGGTATTAGACCATAATATTTCCTATATAATTTTTTTTCTTGTTTTATGCACAATAATTCAGAATTTCAGAAGCTGGAGCATCATGTAAATAAAATGGACTCTTGGAGAATATCAGCTTGAAGGCAACTTAGAGCATTTGAATTGCATTCTGTAGCAAACACCACATCCAAACCGCCACAGAGAAGAGGTTGTCAATGTTGCTTTCAAAAATGGCCCATGACTAGTATCCAAAATCTATAAAGAGCTCACCAAACTCCACACCCAAAAAACAAATAATCCAGTGAGGAAACAGGCAGAAAACATGAATAGACACTTCTCTAAAGAAGACATCCAGATGGCCAACAGGCACATGAAAAGATGCTCAATGTCGCTCCTCATCAGGGAAATACAAATCAAAACCACACTCAGATATCACCTCACGCCAGTCAGAGTGGCCAAAATGAACAAATCAGGAGACTATACATGCTGGCGAGGATGTGGAGAAACAGGAACCCTCTTGCACTGTTGGTGGGAATGCAAACTGGTGCAGCCACTCTGGAAAACAGTGTGGAGGTTCCTCAGAAAATTAAAAATAGACCTACCTACCCTATGACCCAGCAGTAGCAATACAGGAGTACTGATGCATAGGGGCACTTGTACCCCAATGTTTATAGCAGCACTCTCAACAATAGCCAAATTATGGAAAGAGCTTAAATGTCCATCAACTGATGAATGGATAAAGAAATTGCGGTTTATATACACAATGGAGTACTACGTGGCAATGAGAAAGAGTGAAGTATGGCCCTTTGTAGCAACGTGGATGGAACTGGAGAGTGTGATGCTAAGTGAAATAAGCCATACAGAGAAAGACAGATACCATATGTTTTTACTCTTATGTGGATCCTGAGAAACTTAACAGAAGACCATGGGGGAGGGGAAGGAAAAAATAAAAAAGAGGTTAGAGTGGGAGAGAGCCAAAGCATAAGAGACTCTTAAAAACTGAGAACAAACTGAGGGTTGAGGGGGGGTGGGAGGGAGGGGAGGGTGGGGGATGGGTATTGAGGAGGGCACCTGTTGGGATGAGCACTGGGTGTTGTATGGAAACCAATTTGACAATAAATTTCATATATTAAAAAAAAAAAAAAAAATGGCCCATGAAAGCTGAAGTTTTTTTTTAAGGAAATAAAAATGGCCCAGTTGTCCAGCCCAATGGCATCATCTCTTTTGGACATACTATTTGACCCTGTTGAGGAACCCATTGTCCTCCATACTATCTCATGCCATGTTTTCCATAATGTTGTCATTTCTTGTTTCTCCTTGCTCTGTGACTGCCCTTTTTATTCTCTTTTTCTGTCTTCTCTCATCCTACCCCCAAACTAAATGTCAATGTCCCCAGGACTTGAGACCTCCCCCTCCCCTTGTCTGCATACTCTCCTGAGCAAATTCAGCCATTCCCAAGACCCACCTGCATGTCCACGCCACAGCTGTCCTTTCCAAATGCATGACCCATAGCCTTTCCTCTCTAGTCTGTCTCACTGCTTCTAGAGTTATGGTTTTAAAACACATCTCTGATCATGCCACTTCTCCATTTTAAAATCTTCAGTGGCTTCCAGTTGTCCAGGTAAGTTTTCTGAATATAGCATTGAAGTCCTTGTGGCCATATCCCACTCCGCAGTGATCACCCACTATCAGGCAGAGCATGTGGACCTTACCTTAAAAAAATTATTCCACCATGAACTTTCACATAACTTTGCCTTTTCTCATGTTGTTTCCTTCCCACCAAAAGTTTCTTTCCCTGATGAACTCTTATTCATCCTTCAAGGACCAATTCAAATGTTCCCTACGCTAAGATGCTTTCCCCAAACTTCTTACGAGATTGTACAGCTCATATTCCAACAAAGCTACTAGTATATAGTAATAGGATTAGCTTTTTACATACCCATCTCATCTACTGGGTTGTGAGTTCTTTTAGGGGCAAAACCATGCCTTATTAATCTTTGACACAATGCTGAACATAGAGTGAATTAAAAGTATATGTTTGCTAACTTACATATTCTCACTAATATAGATAGTAAGTCCTACTTCTAGAAAGAAGACCATTCTTGAACAACGAAAGCTTGAGTAGATATAAAAAAGAACTGACCTAAGATGTGCAAAGTCAACACTCATCAGTTAAGCCCGGGTTTTAGGCAGAATTAGCATGAAGGTTAAGAACATGGGCTCTGAAGCTAGAAAATTTAGGTTTAGGTTTGCCAGATAAAACACAGAACATTTATTTAAATTTGAATTTCAGATAAACAATGAATAATTTTAGTGTAATTATGTCCCAATATTGCAAAAAGAAAGCAAGTATGGCATGAGTGTCGTGTGTGTGTGTGTGTGTGTGTGTGTGTGTGTTTCCCTCTGAATCTGGCAATTCTACAATCCTTTGTTCTGTGGCTTCCTTGACCTCAGACAAGTTAATTAACCTCTCTGTTCTTCGGGTTCTCGTTTTTAAACTGGGATAATAAAAATCTACCCCATAGAGTTGTTGGGCAGATTAAATGAGTTCATACATACATAAAACAGTTACATCACTGACTGTCACATAATAAGTTCTCAGTATTAACTATTTGCTACATAATGGCCATTATTATTATTAGAAGTTTCATCCTTATTTTAATGCTTATCTCATTGAGATAGGTTTTATGCCCATCTTAATGCTCATCAGTAATAATGAATGTTAGAAATGTCTTCCATCTTCATTACTAACAAAAAAGACACATCCCTATGTACAGGATCATACTACTGCTAATTCATTTTACCACCAAAATGGCTCAAATTGAAAAAAAGAAAAAAGAAAGTAACTATGTGAGGTGATAGATAGGAATTAGCTTGCTTGCAATAATCATTTCATGAAGTATATGTATATTAAATCATCACATTGCATACCATTAAAAAATCACATTGTACAACCTAAATATATATAATTTTTGTCAATATAATGCCTCAATGAAGGTGAAAAGATAAAGTTGGTTATAAAATAAATGTAACTTAAATTAAACTAATTTAAAAAATGGCTTAAGTCTAACTGCAGTAAGAAATACCCTAAAGATTTCTATTTAAACAGAGAGATGCTAGCTGAGGACAATAATTACTAATAACACAAGCCAGGCAGTTCTGTCTTAAATAATCTTACATGTTTGTAGCACAATTCATTTTTTCATGTCTCTCAAGAAAGTCAAAAATTAAGCAGTGAGAAATTCAACCATGAACAATGTAGAATACTATTTTAGTGACAGAAAAAAAGAACAAATGATAGAAAGATCATATTCTAATGTCAGGGAATGAGAATCTCGCTTTCAGTCATGAAAAAGAAAACGAATTTTAAAAACCACTCGTTTTCACCCATATGTAAATCTATCAGCTCCATTACTGCAACATGTTAGGATTATTACGCTAGACTTCAACCCCATCTTAATGGTGATTACTAACAATCATATCACAGAATTATCAGCCAAGCGCAATGCTGTACAGACTGTTAGAGCATGTGTATATTTCTACACCGTCCCTATTGTTTTGGCATTGCTTATCCAGTCAGAGCCCAGGTCCCCTTCACAAAAAGTACAACCAAGTGAAGAGAGAAATATGCCAAGTAAGAAATGGCTCCACGAGCTTGTATGAATCTGCTCCAGTGGGAAATACTGTCTCATGTATTACTATTAAAAACATGCACACACACACACATACAAACAGAGAGAGAGAGAGAGAGAGAGAGAGAGAGAGAGACGTCTCAAAGCAATAAAGGGCCTGCAGAGAAGGAAGGTAAAATATGCTTGCTGAGCAATCATTATCAAACAGGGGGGAGGCCTGAAATCAACAAAGGACCAGTCACAGGAAATTTATAAGTTAATATCAGTCACACCTGCAAATTACTACAGTGAGACCCCTGACCAAATCCAGAATACCATTTAAATGGATTTGGTGAGATATTTATATATCCCTTGGAGTTACTGAATGCTGTGAATCTGAATTTGTCAGTTATCCCAATTAAGTGCAGGGGAAGTAATATCTACGGCAGTGCAGATGAAGCAGATTTAACTATACGATTCAAGAACAGGGTTTTTTTGTGGGAATCTGTAATGCAGTCATTCACACAGCTTGTGACTCAGGTTGTAAATTTACTGTTTGTATTTAACGGCTAATCAGGATTTTTTTTTCTCCTTGCTTAAAAACTGCAAGACTCTCTGATGCCTTAGAAAACCCCAAACACAAAACAGTCTACTGGTACCTTCTGTGAGTTTAGCAAAGCATGTATTTCAAGCTGTTAGCCAAAATAACCCCATTTGAGTGACAATTTACACACATGTCACAGCATTTCATCTCCCTTGTTTTCGTGGAAAAGGTCAAAGCCATCAAGCCGACATGCTTAGCCAGAGTCAGGGAGAGTCATCATTTCACAGCCGTGAAGTGGAACTCACACAGCAAATGAGGCTAATCATTCAGCAAGTACAAGGAAAAGAGATTATGAGATCATAATTTTCTCACCAATTGAGAATCACTGTGCATAAAAATAGAAATTAATAGGAAAAAATTCAGAATACTTACCAAGAAAATAAGAGCACTAAATAAAATGATCTCTCATCTGGGAAATGACTTTCCATTTCGAGTAAAACAGAAAGCTCTCAGACATACAAAAGATAGGATGGAAAGATAGCACACTGCCTGTAAACAATTTGACTCTGTTGCTTTATTTTCAAAATACAATTTATGACACAGAATGCCCTGAGTGGCCCTGTAGATGCCACTCACCTGGCAATGGTATCGCTCTTTCTGGGGGCAAGTGGGAAATGATTCTGCTTTCATTTATTTGGCTACAAACAGAAATGGTCTATTCCCAAACACGTTAGCAAAAGTGTTGTAAAGACTGATGCAGCTCACTAACGGGAGTGCACTGATGTGCACCTGCCTTTTAAAACCTTATAAAAATCCTGCTTAATGTTTTCTGGATGAGCATCTCCCAACAAAAAAAGATTCTTTAATGATGTAGGAAGGAAAGATTCTTTCTCAGCTTTTATGCGTTCAGGAGAGCCTCGACAGAATTAATGTTTCCATGGAAGAAATATGTAATAGACTTTAGGAAAAGTCTAGTTAATCCCAAAATTGTATTCTAAGGAGGATGAATTCTTTTAAGGAAAAGACTGGTTGGCCCTTTTGCTCAGCCAAGCACCTCAGTTGGTATTGGGTATGCAAAAGCTGTCCTGGGTTGTGAATTTGGGAGTGGGGGCTCTAGACTGTTGACATCTTGTGAATGAGAGAGTAAGAAGAATTTGGAGTTCCTGAGAGCAAGTGTGGAGATATGGCTGAGACAAAGCAGGCAGAAAAGCAGCAAGGCAGAGAGAGGCTAGGATACAATAGGAAGTGGCTAGACCGGGAAGACTTACCCTTGTGGTGGTGTAGCCAATTCCCTTTAAGGACAGGAATGTTTAACCCATGACTGTAAGTTATATTCTGTGACACATGATGTGGCAAGCTGACTCCTACCTTTGGTTCCACAATCTTCCATAAAGATTCTGACTAATGAAACAACTCTTGGTGGCTGCAGGGATCAAGAAGAAAGGGCCTACCATACCGGACAGAGATAAAGGACCATTCCAAGACACAAAACGGAAAAAAGGGGATTCTCCCAGAAGTAACCCTGGGAGCCAAGACCCCCAAGATTTTCAGGAATCTTGGGAATGGCATTAGACACTCCAGGGGATGGCTCCAGGGTTTGAACCCTCTTATCCAAATCTCCAAGAGCAGAATAACCAGCTGATGCCTGGATACAGATGTTTAAACCACTCTCGTCCCTTCACCTTCTAGTTGAATAACCCCGTTCTGCGCTTTAACTCTGGCAGCAATGCTGTCTTTGTATAGTCTCCACTCCATACCTTAGAACTCAATTAAGCTGAATACCCTGAGCCATAATCTACTCACCAGTTGTTAGCTTGACACTTTTTTTTTTTAATGTTTATTCATTTTTGAGAGACTGAGTGTGAGCAGGGGAAGGACGGGGTGCGGGGTGGACAGAAGATCTGAAGTAGGCTCTGTGCTGACAGCAGCGAGCCCGACATGGGGCGCGAACTCACGAATTATGAGATCATGAGCCGAGCCGAAGTCGGACACCCAACCAACTGAGCCACCCAGGTGCCCCTAGTTTGACACTTTTACAATGTGAAGGTCACGCAGACCACTGATTTCACACACGTGCCAGCCCCAACGTACCCACACGCTACATTCCAAAGCTACACTTTGAAGCCTACTGGTTGGAAGTAGGAGTACATTTTTCCCATAAAAGTAATGTTATAAATCAAATGTTCTCAAACTTTAATGCACAAAGGAATCACAGAGGTGGCTTAAAAATAGATCCCTGAGCTCCGCCACCAGAGATTCTGACTCTGGGATGGAATCCAACAAGCAGCATTTTAATTAAATACCAGGTGATTCTGATGCAACCACACTTTGGAAAATATCATCATTAGTAATAATAAGATTTTCTTGATACCCCCCACAAAGGCTAACTTAACCCATAATATAACTGAAATTGTAGTAAGGATAATTTTCAGCTTTGGATTGTCCCTCCCCCTAGTCTCAGATCCTTAGGCTAAGAGCCCAACAGCTCTGAGCATCCAAGAGCATGCAGCCCTCTAGCAGGGGCTAAGTGGAGCAAGACAGCAGCAACTGTCGTGTAGAAGGATTGCCCATAATTCACATCCCCCCCCCCCCGAACTTGTCACCCCATACAGAATTCTAATTAAGATCCTAGTGGCTTAAAAGAATGAAGGTAGTTCCTTAACTTACTTCACTGATAAAACTGAGAAAATCTAGCTCCAATAATTTCTGTGTGGCGATAAAATTTCCAGAAGAGCACAGCTTATTTGGAGTTTTTTTCTCATGGAAATTAATTGAAATTACAGAATTTCAAGTAATTTCTTTTTTTTTAATTTTTTTTTTACATTTATTTATTTTTGAGACAGCGCGAGCAGGGGAGGTCAGAGAGAGATGGAGACACAGAATCTGAAGCAGGCTCCAGGCTCTGAGCTGTCAGCACAGAGACAGAAGCAGGGTTCGAACCCAGGAACCGTTAGATCATAACCTGAACCGAAGTCAGACGCTTAACTGACTAAGCCACCCAGACGCCCCATCAAGTAATTTCAATTATAGAAGCCAAGCCCCCAAACAAAAACTGAATGGAATATTGTTTTCCTTGTGAATAGGAATATACACCAAAGAGCTTATGATGATACACATGTCCTCTGCAGCATAGTGTCCAAAGTGATAAAAGAAAAATAATATAAAGGACAAGAATTGTTCTAAGTGGCTGAAAGATTTCCTAGGTCTTTTGCATGATGGCCTGCCAGAATCTCCATCCAGCAAAGACTGCCAAGAGACCCTAGACGTGAACAGGCAACTTTTAAGTTTAAAAAAAAAAAAAAAATCCATCAAGCTTATAGCAGAGTAACTTCTAGACCTTGAGTGACACAACATGACAATTTCATTGGCTGACCTTTCAAGAGAGAGATCTAATTAGACACTCTGATGTTCAGGTTCTGAATTATGATGAGCAGGTAGGGGTCTCTAATCCCCCCACTGTTGCAGCTAAACATTTGGGAGTAATATTGCTAATTAAAATGCAGCATTCCAACCCCAAAGCAGAGCTCCCTGCTCTAGTCCATACTGGAAGAGCCTGCTGTTTCTGCTACCTCTTCTCAACATGCTGCCGATCATTTTCCACCATAGAGATTCCCATTATTACAGTTTTTAATGTATTCCTGTAACAGATGCAACGTGTTTACCTGGGTGCCTGGAGACTGAATCTCTTCAGGTGGGTAATCATTTGAATGAGGAAAGTCAAGAAATCACTATAATCCCCACCTCACCTCTTGCACAAAACAAATTCCATGTGGATTAAAGATTTAAGGCTAAAAAGTAAATCCACAACATACTAAGACAACAAATGAGCATGTTGGCCACAGAGTTTAGAATCGTAAAAACCTGGAAAAATTTTTTCTAAGCCTGAGTATCCATCAGTAAGGGAATACACAAACATAAATGATGGATTATTCATGTAGTGGAATCATAGGTACCCACTAAAGAAGCTCTTTAAAAGAAGGAGGTGGAATTCTACATTCTGTCATAGAAAAATGTCTCTGACATTGATAAGTGGAAAAGGAAATTAGAGTAAAGTGTGTGTTAAAAAAAATGTGTGTGAGTGCATGCATAAAAGAAATCCTGGAGGTGGGGGGGGGGGGCAGAAATAAAGAAATCCTGGGGGGAAATGCACAAGCTGTTAACATTTGTTCTGTCTAAGGGCGAGAACACAGAGCATCATCTCTTTGTATACATGATGCCTTGCAGTATAGCTTGATTTTTGCTACAACAAGAAAGTGCAATGGAGTCACACCATTAAAAACATTTAAATTGGTAAATTCCACCCTGCCCAGAGTGAAAAGAGAGAGAGAAAAGATCATTTGAGTTGTGCAATCATGGTTAAAAGTATAAAGCAAAGCAATTAAGAGCAAGATCACAAGAGCCAGACTGCCTAAGTTTAGATGCCAGCTCCGTCTCTCTCTAAATGTGCAGGTCACCTGACCTCCCTGGGCCTCAGTTTAACTTTTTAAAAAATGGGTATAATGAAAACCACATTTTCCCTTAGTCCACTTCAGTTTTAACCTCTCAGAGCATGAATATCTTACTGGATTCCATAGGCTTTTAGTATTTAAAGATCCATATTTCTGATACAACATGGCCTCTAAACACAAGTCAACTACTTTTAGCAGTCAAAGAAATAATGGTTTGTTTCAATGTCAGTGGGAAAACCAGCTGTGTCTGATTAATCAGAAGATAATATATCGATCTTCAGTGTAGCATGTAAATGTGCCCATTTATACGTAGTCTAGGAGAAATTTAAGGGAATTTCGAGGGTGACTTTGGGTATTTTCAAATTGTTTTACACACCGGCTTTCGTACTGAACCATAGTATAGAACACAATTAGTTGTTTTTTTTTTAATAGGCTTCACACACAGCGCAGAGCCCAATGTCTTGAACTCATGACCCTTAGATCAAGACCTGATCTCTTGTACATTTTTATGTTACAAGTGTCTCTGAATCTTCTTCTATCTTGAATCATTTTGTACTTCAGCTTGATTTAAAGAGGAAGGATGATTTAAAGAGGAAGGATTACAACCACAGTTGTAATCTCTGAAATAGGGCATCCCAGCCTTGGTGCTCGTAGCTTTGTGGCCTGGGAAGCAGCCCTCCTGGTACAGATAACAGGGCCCCACCACCAGGCACTGGCATCCTGGGAATTGGTATTGGCTGGCATCAACCACAGAGGTACTAGCTTCAGCAGTGGTTTCAATGGACAAGAGCCATATAGAAGCCACTCTCAGGCCAAGCAGCAAAAGGAACACGGCCACAGTAGGCCATCGCAGTTGCCACCAGATGGGAAAAGTGCCATCTTGTAGCATCAGAGGAAATACAGCAAGATGAATGAAAGAAACCTAGTACTTGGAGCATAATTTGAAATTCCCTGGGGATTCTTCAGAGCTATGAGAACAAGTCTTGAATTCCCATGGGAATTTTGGATACATGAAAGGGCAGAATGCTAAATTTGGCAATGAACTTGGATCTAGGACTTGAAAGAGTCCACAATATGCTCTATATGAAAACAGTGGGGAAAGGAATCCTGAAGCTATTTTGGTGACTGCTCCAGCCAGTGTAAAAAAAAAAAAAAAAAAAAAAAAAAAACACACAAAACAAACAAACAAACAAAAAAACGCATCCTGTGGGGGACTTACACACTACAGAGGTGTTTGCAGATCTGGGGATTCTTGAATATCTCTGGGGATGACCCTCAGAAATGTTAAGGGTCTTCAGAGTACCTTGGCGTCCAAGCCTTTGATCACCCAACAAATACTTATGCCAGAAATTGTAAAACTCTATGAAGAGATCCTGGAAGAAGTTCCCTTGGGGACATCAGGGAGAAACTGGATAAGCAGATGCCCTGATGGAGGAAGGCTGGGACTGCAAAAGCACCCCATCATGCTGTCTGGTCAGCAGATCCAGACTGAACACAAACTTCAGTGAACTTTTCAGTCTTCACGCTCAGCCAAAAACCTTCCTCCAGACCCTCAAAAGACGCATTTTTAAAATTTGTCTATGTGGAAAAGCCCTTGTAAGGACATAAGCAAGCTTTTATTTTGAGTTTTATTTTTTAGTATTGAGTTTTACTGAATCATTGAGGCAAGAGAAAACACACAAATTCTGAAATAGTGTCTCATTAGGGAAATTCAATTTTTTATGGCTTACAGGTTGGGCTCAGAGTTCTTAGATAAGGTATGAAAAGTAGGTGGACCTTTGGATTAGCAGATTTCTTAAGCGGAGGGTCAGTGCAAGCAAAGAGAAGTTCTAAGAGGCAACGCATTCTGAGGCTGTCACTACAGAACTGGTGAGATAGTTGTTCCATGTCTCACTCTTAATAACAACAACAACAACATCATAAAGTCTGTGCATCGTAGATGAGAACTAGAATAGTCAGTCCCATCCATTACTCTATATTTCATCTTTCATCTTAGATTTTAAGTATCCAGAAGACAGATCTCCTCCTCTTTCTTTGTAAATTTAGCTTGCAAGGAATGTATTAGGATCAGCCCTGCCACAGTCTCTTTACTCAACTAAAGACATTGTTCCTCTCTGCAGGGATCTTTCAAAAGAGAAGGCAAGAAATTCTAGACTGTTACTTCTTTAGGGCTCATCTAACTTTAGGGATCTGTAGTAAAACATGGTACAACTTACAGCTGTGCTACATGTGTATAAAATGAAAAGCCTCCCCTGCATACCTAATAAAGAAGGCAATTGTGGGAACCAAGAATGGAGGCTCTGAATTTACTGCAACTTTGAAAAAGCAGAGGGAAAAAAAGTGAAGAAGCAAGTGGCAATCGACACTGACACGGAGATCCAAGCTGCTTGCCCATCGTCAACATGTACTCTTCCTTCCACAACCACCCAGGCAGGGACCCCTCGTCCTGCACACATCTCAACTTATATGTTACTTGTTCAGGATATTTTCTCCATTTCTTTTTTCCTTCCAGTTTTAGTGAATCTAGTTCTTCCATATTAAAATATTTTGGAAGTAGAAGGATATGAGCTTGATGTTGGGACATCTAGACCATGGAATTTGTTTAATCTTTTTTTTTTTTTTTAATGAGATATTAAAAGAACCTCAGACATCTATATCCCATTCAACTGGATCTTAAATCCAAGACAAGAATTTTTCTAAATCAATAAATAGTGGATTGCTTATCCAGTGTGTAGTTAAAGAGAAAAATGTAATGATCTGTTTTTCCTGGCTCGCCACCCCGGAAAGTCATCTGTCTCCAAAGATGAGGTGAGGATACTGGACAGAAGTCCCAGCAGGAGTAAAGTATTAAACACTCAGCGAATTCTAAGTCATTTAAAAAGAAAATGGGCCGTGTTTTTAATGCTTCTGTGTTAATCACTCTTCAAGGTTGGAGGGATGGATCCCCCAGCCGTACCACAGGCTTACCCTTTAATAGCTCAGGGTTTCAAGCTCATAAAAACCAATGGACTAGATGCCAATGGACTAGTACTGTGTACTAGACACAGTACAGTGAAGAAAATGCTTACGATACTCGAAAGAGGGGGAAATATGTAAATATGCCAGTGTACCGATATCTTTGTTTCTGGAGTCAGAAAAACTCAGGTGGCTTCAGTAACTGCAACTCCATTTGACAAAAGTTTTGTGTATTTTCCAAACACCTTTTTATCTTAAAACATTTCCCCAGGTCATGCTTTAAATGCAGTAACATACATAACTCATTTTAAGGAGACATGTTATACAATAAGCGAGTCCTACTAGAGACCAAAACAAATTAGAAGAGTCATTTAGTGCACTTTGCACTCCCACTGAGCCTGCAAAAATTATTTAGCTTGTCCTTCCTACTGAACCCTCTGCCAGCTTCAAAGCATTTAAAATAATCAATTAGCTAATCCTTGCAACACCTCTCTAGGCTTAGCCAGTGTTCTCATAACATTTTAGAGATACAGTTTAAAGCAGATAGAAACAAAACCCAGTTATCTTGTAAAGCACTTGGATTACCCAAGGATGCATAGCACCTGAGCAGTCTGCAGCCAACACTCAGGGCTAAGATGCCCACCCTTGAGCAGATTTTCACTTCACCAGGGACCCCCTGTGTCTAGCACTCACCACTTGAATGAGAGTCTCCTGAAAATTCCACAGACTTGAGGTGAGAGCAGCCAGAACCACCCGTGGGAAACAAAGTGTCATTTAGATCAGCAGAAACTCCAGGGGCACAAGGGAAGAGGAGGTCCACATAACTTGAAACTGGAAGATCAGCAGCACAAAGTGTAGAGGAACTAAAATCCACTGCTTTGTAACTGCTCAGGCTTCCCCAGTGAGGAAGTTACTCAGTGTAAATTGAGAGGAAACTAAAACATTGTATCTATACATATATATGTATGTATGTATTTAAACTAATATGATACTTAACATTTTTGAATACTCATACATATTCATATAGCAATTCTGTGAGGTAGGTAATATTATCCCCACTTTAAATTTGAAAAAAGTGAGGCGCAGAGTGGTAAAATAATCCCCACTCCAAGCTAGCAAGTGATGGGAATGTATTCGAACCCAAATCGGTCTGGTGTCAAATGGAAGATAACCATTAGACCATACTACCTCTCAGTAATACAGGCATTTATTATAGTATCCTCTCCGTCAGGGCCCACAAGGCACGGATGGCACGTTCCAGTGTAATAACTTGAGGAAAGTTTTACAAAGAGCCTGTCTACGATGGGGTGGGCTAGAGGCCGGGAACCTCAAGAGACAATGCAGTTGGTTATTGGTGGTCCTTGTTAATATCCATAAGCCTGAAAGGACAAAGAGGGCTGCTGGAATTTGGAAACAAAGTAGCGGTGTGGCCAGGGACAGTTTACAGAAAACATAAGACTGTCCAGAAATGCAGCTAATGCCCTGGATGCTACAAAGAGAGGGGAGGAGCCATGGATGCACAGGCCCCGCCCTCTTCCCTCCCTCTAATCCCCACCAATACCTCCGTTGGCCAAACCAACCAAGAGCCAGAGGATGAGGCAGCCAGCTGAAGTTGTCCCACTGCCAGGGCACAGAACAAGGTAGAAAAAACTAACGAGTGTCTCTGAAAAAGGAAATAGATTGACCAAACATGAATTTAAAGGAGAATCATAGGGTCATGAAATTTCATCAAGAGTCACAAGAAGAGGCATAAAAAGGTATATTATGCTAAAGGATAATGGCGGGAGGTAGGGAGAGATAAAAATTTAGCTAAAAACACAATAAAAAGCACACTTAAAGGCTATAGAAAAATATAATATTCTATCCTTACATTTTTACTTTCTAATAAATTAAGAATAATCAAGTATGACCATAAGTATGCTTTTTTTCTTTGCTTGACCTGATGGTTTGATGACTTAAAGGAAGAGCAAAGAACTGAATTAAATTATCCAGGGGGGGAAAAAATGGGCTGAAAAAGCAGCCAATTTCTGCCAATCCTTCTTCCCCATATGTTCCAGGGAATAGAAGGCTCAGGAAGTATTGAAGCACATGGCCTAAACTGCTCCCTTTTGGAGATGAACAAAACCTTGCAAACTGAAGAAGGGAGAGCAGAGAGAGAAACAACCAGTAGAATATATTAACAAATGAACAAATGACAAAGTCCTTTTATTGAAATATCAGCAAAGGTCTGCAATTCCTTGAATTCAGTCAACAGGTACCAAAAATTGAATAAATACCTACACCTATAGATTCTTCTTTTAAGTTTCACTATATTGAATTTCTGTGTAATGGGAGTAACTATCATTAAAGAAGAAATGAACACTAAAACAAAAAAAAAATTATAAAATAATATTTAAATTGAGAGTAAATACAGACATCAATACCAGCTCATTATTCCATCTAAAACAACTCTCAATATTCAGAGGCAAAGTCTGCTGCCTTGAACAAATTATGCCACCTGCATAGAGGGCAAAACTCAATTTAAAAGCAAACATGGGAAGACTGTCACACTCTTCATGCTTTTTTGATTAATGATTGCATAAAAATTGAAGGAAGCCAGTTGAATTCCATGGATTCTCCCTCTGATGTACCCCCTGGCCTAAAGGATACCTCACCTATGGCAGAATCTTGGCACAATCACCATACATGTCCACTAGTCATTACAGGAACAGAGCTGGCTGGATTATCACTTAGCAATGTCCAGAGTTCTCTGATTCACCGTCATAAAGGAAAATACCTACACCCAAGTCAGCGTCTGGGTGGCTCAGTCAGTTGAGCATCTCACTCTGGATTTTGGCTTTGGTCATAATCCCAGGCTCATGTGATCGAGCCCTGTGTTGGGCTCCATGCTGAGCATGGAGCCTGCTTAAGATTCTCTCTTTCCCTCTGCCTCTCTCCCCAGCTTATGCTCACTGTCTCTCTCTCTAAAAACAATAAAAAATAATAATAATAAAAAAATATAATGCAGACCCTGTTCCACGGCTTTGCCTCACAGGCTCTGCAGACTTAGCCTAAGGTGTAACTGCTAGGGCAAGGAAGACCATCTCCGATGATCAGAGCTCACAGGAAAGGTTCAAGGCCCTCACTTCACAGGTGAAAAGGAAGCAGGCCCTAAAGGACCAAAGTGTAAGGCATTCCACACCAGGGAGAAATTTGTAAATATTTTTCTTTTTTGGCAGAGCTTTACGTCTTTAAGGCCAAAACATTGTGCCTAGCACAACAGCGATAGTACATAAAGTAACTTAAATGGTCACTCAAAAAAGTGACGATGCTTTTTCATAGACTTAGGTGTACAAAGAGAACTGTCATCATGAGTAATATTGGGGCTGGAGCTGAGCTAGAAATGGAAATATGTGACCAAAGGCAAAATCTGTATGCATATAGAAAGATGGAAATAAAACGGAGAGCAGCTGAGTTTAATGGCTTCATAGGTCCTTCCAGTTAAATGTCTATGATTTACTTTAAAATCTTTAGTAAAGACAATGGAACACAATAATGTGCTCGTTGGCTTAAGCTTTACTCAAGGGGCAGTGAGTCGTCCTAATCAGGAACCCACAGTCTTGGGGTGAAAGTCCACACACCAGAGGGACTCTGCTATTGCACTCAGGTATACATATCTCAGTCTTCACCTGTGCTTTTGCTAATGAGTATAGAGTTCAGAAATAGAGCTCCACTGGTGAAATTAGCATCTTAATCAGCACCATGGATGTAGAAACAGGCTCTCACTGGGGAAGAGTGGTATTCTAGATAATGTGGGAGGGTTAAAATATCTGCCACATTTCCCACCCTTGCATGAACAGAATAAAAGAATGGATTGAGGCCTGCAAACTGCATGCTTAAGGACAAGACTTCCTCCCTAAATGCTCCTGTGCCCTTCCCCTACACCCATAGAAATGCAAATAAAAAGGGAGAAAGCTGTTAAGGAGAGAAAGACAAACACTTCAGAACAGAAATGATGTAGATGCTTTGCTTTTGAAGCAGAAGTTCTTACATAGGCAAACATCAATTTGTAAGATCTTGAATGCATTTCTTTCAAACATACATTGTATAGAGTGACTCTTGGTTATCCTAAAGCCTACATTGTCCTGAAAAAATTAAAGGAGACCACATGCTTATCCACCCTCACCCCTTACCCCACACAGAAATACACTACCTAGCCACAAACATAAGATCCCCCTGTTTATGCTATGACTTTCTTCTCTGCATTTCCCTGGATAGTTTACTTTAAAATAACCAAAACTCTTTCACTGTCCAATTTCATGTTAGTACATTGTAGCAATCTGTTGATAAATACCTGCCCTGCAGTGCTTCTAGATTAAATTTTTTAAACATTCCTCTTGAGATTTTTAAACATTTCCATTTAAATAATTTTGCAAACCTCCTTTTTAAGCACCTCCAACATATGGGGTTAGTCCAATACCTCACCTCAAATATCTTAATGAATTATTTTAAATTATTAAATTATATGTCCACTTTTCATAGAGTATGTCCATTTTTCATAAGCTCCCCAGCTAACTGCTTTTCTAACTCTATACTAAACAGTGAGGAAGAAGACATTACAAATCAATGGACAATAACATTGGTGACTGCTAGGGTCCTGCAATATTAAATACCAAAGATGAAGCAGCCAATTGTGTGGACCCAGCTGAGGTTTCTTTGCATAATCCTTTAATGAAATGAGACTGCTGAATTAGAAGAAGTTGGGCAAACCTGACCCAGATTCTTAAAGTAAGGGTAGTTGCCCTAGATGTCTGTCAAGATTGTGCATTAGAGTGTATTCTTAATCAGTGAGCAATCAAAACAAATATTTCACTCCGCTTCATAAATCCATGCTGTGTGATTGCATCTGACACATCTAGGAGAGGATAATCCCTTACAGTTCACTTCCTCTTGTTTCTAAATGCAAGTTGCGTTGACTTAAACAGGCCTCTGCAGTCTGCTCTGAGCTAGAGAGATATGTGGAGAGTTCAGAGGAACTGATGAAGCAGGAATTCCTACCTGGTCACTGGAACCAGGACCAAGACTCCCAGGGTTGGTAGGGTTCTCCCAAATTCGCACAGGAAGAAATTTACATGGGGTTCTTTTTAACAGATAAGAAGAGTATCAGTATGTATATTTCAGTGTTGTTTATTTCAACATTGTTGGAAGTAGCAAAATAAGCAGAGGAACAAAAGGAAATCCCTTCAAATCTCCATCTATAGGGAGATGATTGAGTAAATTATTGCCCATTCATTCTGAACTATTTTGCAATGAGAGAAGCAATACAGCACAGTTTAGGAGCATAGAGTGTAGACTCAGACCACCTGGGTTTTTCATTCTGCCACTTCTTAATCTGTGTGACTCTCACAAATTACTCAGTTTATCTAGGCCTCCACTTTCTCGTATGGAAAATGCTTATGATAATAGCACCTACCTTCCCAGGGTTGACAAAGGGATCAACTAAAGTATTTGCAAGAGTTATTTGGACATAGTAAGCACTCAATAAAAGAAGCTAATAATAAAAGAAGCTAATATTAAAAGAATCATTTGTCTAGTTAGAGCTAATAACTGAATTGAATGGATATTAATGTCAGAGTAATGTTCATGGTAGGATAACATTAAAAAGTGACCCTATATATCTATATATATTTGCCAAGCATTGAAAAAGGTATGGAAAGATACACCCACTAGGAGAGAAAAAGAGAATAAACATTTTCTTTGTATTCTTTATTTTGTGTTGACTTCTGATAATAAGCATGAGTTACTGATGCAATTTGTTACATCAGGTAAAGTAAAAAATGTGTTAATGTCCAAGTATTTTTTGGATACCTGAAGTCAGCAGATACTTGGCCTTGGGTCTACATATGGAAACCAACACTGAGTGTTGGGGGTTGGGGGGAAGCATAGCAGTACAGCAGTCCAGGCCTGACTTGGTATCTCTTTCTTAACCGTTCATTCATATAGCTGAACTGGGAACACCTACAGGATACTGACTGTTGGTCATTAATTGTCGGTGCCCACAGATGTTACATTAATGGATGGCTCCATCCCAGAGACACTGATTTTGCATGTCAGTGGAGATAGACTAGGTTGTACTGCAGAGGCTTCAACAATGAAGGTTTTTTCCTCATTCACATTATGTCTCCATATGGCATCTCCTGCCACAGCTCCATGCCAGGCTTCACCGGGAACACAAGATAATGGACCTAAGCCTTCATCTGGAACACTGCTGAGCTCATGGCAGAAGAGAAAATGGAGAGCTACCCGTTGCCTCTTAAAGCTTTGCCTGAAAATGACTCATCTCTTCTGCTCACATTTCATTTGCCAAAGAAAATCAATCAATCATATGGGTGTGCATGAATTTAACGGTATGAAAATGTACAATCTTCCATCAGGGAGGCCACTAATGTAAATGAAAAGTACTGTACTCACTGCTTGTGTTTCTCCATTATTCTATGTTATTCACAGAATGCCTCTCTTCTCTTCTTTAGAAGAAGTTTATAACCCCTTACCTAAAACCCTTGGGGCTAGATGCATTTCAGAATTCAGAATTTTTCAGATTTTATGCAACCACTATTAGGAATACACTATATGGGATCTGGGGAGCTCCTTATATTACTATTCCTGAAGCAAACACATAAATATCCACATTAAATGGAATAAATAAGGCCTAAACTTCTGTCAGTTAAAATCTGGGTATTTTCACCAAATAAGTTTGCATAACTTATTTAAAAAAATAGGATTTTCAAAGTTTTTTATAATTCAGAATTTCAGATAATGGATTGCAGATGGGTATAATCAAGAATCAGCTATGGGATAAATCTGTTTTAATGTCTTTTCCTTCCACAGAAAAGAATCAAAACTAACAACCAGTGAGAAATTTAGAAGGAAACCAAACATTTTGGTAATGCCATGAGGTTTCCACTCTACACTCTGTCAGAGACAACACAATTTATGGCACTATTTAAACCCAACAACCTAGGTCTAAAAGCAACCAAAGAATGAAAACCAAACCCTATGAACATGCTTCAAATTTCTCTTTATGATAGCTTTGACTTATGTTTATATCAAAAATATTAGTGTATTTGAACAAACTCCAGGTAGGTAAAATTCCAATATTTATTGAGGAATTTGGACCTAATCAGCAATAGTATGCTGGGGAAAGCATTTTGAAGAAAGAAAGAATGAAGGAAAGAAAGAAAGAAAGAAAGAAAGAAAGAAAGAAAGAAGGGAGGAAGGAATGAAGAAAGAAAGAAAGAAAGAAAGAAAGAAAGAAAGAAAGAAAGAAAATCATCCGAAATAAATAAATATCCTGAAGAAACCAAAACCAAAGCTATGTGAAAAGCAAGTATCTCACATCAACCCCAGTCCAGGCAATGCGCAACAGAGTAGACTAGTTGACCTGTTGTTAGCTCCTGAAGAACATACAGTAGTCACTATTCCAGGAGATGATGTTGGAAAGGAGCAAGAATCATGGTCAAAAGACCTAGGTTTGATCCTCAACTCTGCCACTTACTTGCTGAATGAGGTTTAGCAACATTCTGTACATCCATTTATTTTTTTCCTTAATTTTTATTGAAGACAACATCTATTTCTTATGTAGAAGAGGAGGTTAGTGAATGATCTTGCCTACCCAACTACATTGTAAGACTGCTGAGAGATTCAGAGGAGGAAACACTTGAAAACCTATAGCTCTGTACCCATACTAATCACCACCATGCTGTTGATCCCTTGGTGCTGTCCTTAGGTCAGATATTAGAAACCCCTTTCTGTCCATCTTTCCCCTTCACACACACACCATGGACCAATTTAAGAGTTCACTGGGCTCTTCACATCTTGAGGTACATTCTGCTCTTTTAAAATTTATGCAAAAACATATGTTCTTATCCAGAGTTTGGCTTTGCCTCAAGGGTCTGTTTGTTTTTTCTAGTTCTTTCATTTAGGAAAAATACAATTTTCTAAGGGAATGGTCAGTGCAAACTTTTCATAGTGATATCAGCCCCAGGAGGTCATTTGACAAACTGCAATGATTGCCAAGAAGACAAGCCAAGTCAGAGTTTAAAAAAATAAATAAAAGGATGAATTAGAAACATGCTGGTTCATCTCAGGCTTTAATTCAGAGAAGACACTAATATGCCAATTCTTATTTTACAACAAATAAAAGTTGGGACGAGAAAAAATGCATTTATTCCATTCTGGTTCAATACCATTTATTAAGAATTTTTGGATATGACACAGCAATTCTACTTCTGGGTATTTATCCAAAGAAAACAAAAAAGCTAACTCAGAAATATATATGCACCCCCATGGTCACTGCAGCATATTTGTAATAGCCAAGATATGGAAACAAACAGTGTCCATCGATGGATGAACAGATAAAGAAAATATGGCATATATACACAATGGAATATTATTCAGCAATTAAAAAAAAAAAAAAAAGGAAGCCTTGCCATTTGCAACAATGTGGATGGACCATGCGGGCATTATACTAAGACAAATACCATATGAGATCACTTATATGTGGAATCTAAAAACAAACATGGGGCACCTGGGTGGCTCAGTCGGTTGGGTGTCCGACTTCAGCTCAGGTCACGATCTTGCGGTCCGTGAGTTCGAGCCCCGTGTCGGGCTCTGGGCTGATGGCTCAGAGCCTGGAGCCTGCTTCCGATTCTGTGTCTCCCTCTCTCTCTGCCCCTCCCCCATTCATGCTCTCTCTCCCTCTGTGTCAAAAATAAATAAACGTTAAAAAAAATTTAAAAACAAACTCATAGATACAGGGAACAGGCTGATGGTTGTAAGGGTGGGGATAGGGATTTGGGGTGGTCAAAGGGGGGTCAAAAGGTACAAACTTCCAAATATAAAATAAATAAGTCCTAGGGATATACTGTACAGCATGGTGGCTATAGTTTAGAACACTGTATTGCATATTTGCACATTGAAAAGATGGTAATCTTAAAAGTTCTCACTACAAGAAAAAAATGTGTGTAACTATATTGGCAATGGATTTTAACTAGACTTATTGTGGTGACCATATCACAATCTATACAAACACTGAATCATTATGGCATACACTTAAAACCAATATAATGTTATATGCCAATTGTACCTCAATTTTTAAAAAAGCATTTTTTGGCAGAAAAGTTGGTTCATATGCTATTTGAGTTTAACATGGAGGGAGAAGAAAAATGTTTGTTTCAGGGTCAGGAACATTAATTACAGTGGTCTCTCTTAGATTTTAGGCCCCAGAACTATTCAGTTTAAGTCCCTGACTTGGAGAAGTTTTTTTGCCTTCTTCTCTGTACTGTGTACAGTTCAGATTACAGAGGGGAAATCCTATTAGGTCAGTATTTTGGAATGGCAAAGCAATTTTTGCCTGTTATTGCTGAGAACTGAGAAGAATACAGGAAAGATCTCTTGATAACAGAGGGAACTACAGGAATTATTGTAAACATGAGAAAGAGAATCACAGTTTTTATGTTCTCCTATTCAAATAATTTTCCTTCTATGTTCCCAATCCTATAACATATATTTACTACTTCAAGTGTCAAGTCTATTCACAGCTTCATTCAACATTTGGCCAGCATTTATTGAGTACCAGCTACACAGGAAATGTAAGAGTGAGCAGATCAACATAGTACCTGCCCACACAGAGCTTAGGTCCAGGTCTGGCTAAGTTCTAGATTCTGGTGGAAACAGAATCCAAAGAGCCAGACAGAGTCGTTACTCTGGGCCTGCTTTGCCTGGTGGGATCTGACAGCTACTGCTGGTGAGAGAGGCAAAAGTAGGCTACAAGAATTAGTCTTACAAGGGGTGCGTCCCAGAGAGGTCAGCTAAGGCAGGGAACCACCGGTAGGTGTGATAGCTCTAGACTCACAAGACCCGGAATCTGGAAGGTCAGAGATTAAAGCAAGAAGCCAGGAATAAATGGGTATGACTATCAGAAACTCTGAGTTAGAAGACCTTTACTCTCTGCCTTTCTTTCTCCTCCTTCCCAGTATTTACCCAAAGAAAATGAAAACACTAATTTGTAAAGATCTATGCATCTCTATATTTACTGTGGCGCTGCTTACAATAGCCAAGATATGGAAGCAAACTAGGCGTCCATCAACAGACAAATGGATAAGGAAAATGTGGCAAATACATACTGGAATATTATGCAGCCATAAAAAGTATGAGATCATGTCATTTGCGACAATATGGGTATGATGCTAAGTAAAATAAGTCAGACTGAGAAAGACAAATACCATATGATTCACTCATAAGTGGAACCTAAAAAAAAAAATGAATAAACAAACAAAAAAGAACCCAGGAACCAATGGGTAAGACTATCAAAAACTCTGAGTTAGAGGATCTTTGCTGTCTTTCTTTCTCCTCTCTCTCAGCTAAGTGTGGGCACCCCTGCTGGCATCCATAGAAATGTGTTATAAGCATGACAGTCCTGAGGTCTGTAGGGAGGTTCTAACTTAGACGGATGCAGAGGCAGAGCTGTGAGGCTCTCTGTGAGGTCAGAATGGTAACATTTTCAAGTCCTTAGGGGCACTGCAAATGTTGTAGCTTGTAGCCCAACAGGAACATTCAGACCCAAAACAAGTGAGCCATAACCCCTCAGTCTGATAATGATGAATCTGGATGGTATAATAGAGAAGCAGCATCTTTTAGAATTAGTAGTGAATGTTCACATACTCCAGATGCTGGAGTAACCTGAAAAATTCTTGGAACAAATCCAATATCCTTTTCTAAGATGTCATGTGAGTATATCACAGACACTAATGCTTCTATTAAATAAAATAGAGGGTGCATTTTCAATGACATTCTTTATTAGGAATTATATTGCTAGAGACAGAAATAATATAACAGATATAGCAATATTCTAGGTTATCAGAGTGGGAGTGGATCAAGGCAGGAAAATATGTTTAAATTTCTGGGCTATCATCAAATGGGTTGAAAGCCATTAAGAAGGATCATGATACGACTTTCTGTTCCATGCACTAAGATACAGTGGACCCGCTGCCCATGCATCTGGCCCTGAAGCTTTCCTGCAGGCCTGCTTTGCCACAGTGGCAGAAGGGCTGGCTGGCTGAAGGCTTGGGAGCTGTACAGAGCAGCAGATGAATTTGGCGGTGGCTTGGATGCAATTCACAGCCTACAAAAACATACCACTTCCCTGTGCGGTTTTGCTCAAGGTCAGGATCACACCCTCCGAAAAACCTCCCATGCATGAGTCAGGCAGCCAAACACAACTGTGGTTAATACCCCCCGGCAGGGCCCCCTCCAAGGTCATGGGCACTGCTCCAACCACTGCTTTGTCGTCTCACCAGGAAAGGGTCTCCCATTGCCACCCGGGAGCCCTTGACCACCATTAAGTCAGCCCCTCAAAACTCACCAGCTTTGCCATGTGTGAAACATGAATGGTATGGCCTACAGTTTCTGACCCCAGTGCAATCTCTGACAGCTAACCACATCTTCCATCCAATGTGACTGTGAGCTTACATGATGTTTCAGTCTCTTCAGTCCATGCTGCTTGGGTATGAACATCACTTTCAGAACACAGCATGCTGCAGACAGTGGGCACTAATGTCTTCTCACCAAACTGCAGAGCCCTAGCACCCACTCCCTGGTATTCTGCCCTTGTCAACCTGAGGGTGAGTCCAGGAATCTGGACCAAAACAAGCACCTCAGTTGCTTATTCTAATACAGGTCAAAGGCCCACACTGTGAGGAACAACTAGTAGAGAGGCTGAAATGATGTCCTGACCTGTGCACATATTTTGAACTAAGCACAGAAAACAACTCCTTCAAGCAAAAACACCATAAATCCAAGAGCATAGAAGTTCTGCTATGGTCTTATCCTAACACTGGTGGCTTTTACCTGTGATATAAATACTCACATGCACAGTATTCATCCTGAGCTTCTCAAACTATTCATAAGAAGTTGTAAATATTGTATGCAAATTCTGACCCACAAATGACCAAAAATATTCAATACCTTATGCATGATTGACAGGCCTGAGGGAGATTAAGCTTTGTGCCATATCACCTAACACTATATATTTTCCTATTTTGGTCCTTAACCCAGCATTTTGAGCTTGCACTTTATTTTAGCAGCAATAACGTTACAAGATTTATGCACCAAGGCCATATGCCTTGCATAACGCAAGTACTTGATTTACAACTGATTTTAAGCTGGTGATGCCCAGCTTAATGAATGAGCCACTTTACTTGTCATCTCTTTAATTTCAACCCTCCTTTTGAGCCCAAATTTATTTTATACTTCCACAGATTTTTCTCTACCTTTTTTCTCTTTGTGTGCTACTACTTTTGAAAGGTCATTTGGGACATAAAATATAATATGTCTGCCAAAACTAAAGGAAAGAGGCAGAAGAAGCAGAATGAGAAGTAAAAAGAGAAGTGAATGAGAGAAAAGAATGGAAAAGAAAAAGGAAGAAGAGGAAGAGGAAGATGTCTTCTGATCAGTCCCTTCCATGCAAAATTTCCTATTGCTTTTGTGCATTCCTGCAATACTCAGTTACATCTTGTCCCATCTACCATATCCACGTTTCCCTTCCACTTGCCCAATGACATGAAGTCCACACTCTTTCCCAACTCCAGTGATCTCGCTTGTGTGAGCCCATGAGGCTCTCAAAGGTTCAACAAAGACTCAAAACACACCTGGTGCCCAGCCCTCTGCCTCTTTCTTAAAGAGAAGACCACTTCAGGTGACGTGCCTGTGTTCGAGATGCCCCAGCTAGTATCACTGATGTTCTATCAAGCTCTATGTGGTCCACACACTGCTTAGGTCTGGTCACCCACCTGGTGTTCTGAATAGTATGTCAACCTCTTTCCCAGCTAAACTGATCTCATACTCAACCAAAATTTATAAGCATTGACTAAGTACAGGTACTATGTGTGATGTTAGAATGCAGAGTTTAATAGGATTTGGAGTTCACACCAGAATAGGAGGGACAGACGTAAAAACAGATAGCTGTGCTGAAAGAAAGTGTCAAGATTTCCTCAAGGAGAAAACAGGAATGTGGAATCTTGAAGTATGAGTAGGAGTTAGCCAAATGAAGTGGTAGGAACAAGGATCATATCTCAAGAGGTATGATCGAAGGCACGGAGGTAGGAAATACTGGTGCGGGGATATACAGTCAGTTTGGCATTACTGGAATATGAATCATGAAGCCTGGAGAGGTGTTTCATGAAGCCAAAAGCCAGAGGCCAGGATGGCGAGAGATTTAATGCCTCACAGAGGTGCTTGAATTTATTTTATGAGCAGTGGGGAACTGCCAATGAGTTGGGGGTTTTTGTTGTTGTTTTTAAGAAGGAAAGGTATGCCTGGGACATCGGCGTGGCTCAGTCCGTTAAGTGTCCAACTCCTGATTTTGCTCAGGTCATGATCTCAAGCCCCGCATGGAACTCTGTGCTAACAGCATGGAGCCTGCTTGGAATTCTCTCTCTCTCTCTCTCTCTCTCTCAAAATAAATAAAATAAATATTTTAAAAAGGGAAGGGAGGCTCTCTCCCTCTGTCTCTAAATAAAATAAATATTTAAAAAAGACAACTGAGCGACTCAGTCAGTTGGGCCTTCAACTTCAGCTCAGGTCGTGATCTCACAGCTCGTGGGTTTGAGCCCCACTTCAGGCTCTGTGCTGACAGCTCAGAGCCTGGAGCCTGCTTCAGATTCCGTGTCTCCCTCTCTCTCTCTGCCCCTCCCTTGCTTGCCTTCTTCCCCTCTCTCTCTCTCTCAAAAATTAATAAACAAAAAAAAACGTTTTTAAAGGCAGGGGAGCAGGCACATGGGTGGCTCAGTCATTTAAGCGTCCCATTTCTACTCAGTCATGATCCCAGGGTTCATGAGTTCGAGCCCTGCATGGGGCTCTCAGTTGACACCATGGAGCCTGCTTTGGATCCTCTGTCCCCCTCTCTCTCTGACCCTCTCTCTCACTTCTGAAAATACATACATACATACATACATACATACATACACAAACAAACATTTTAAAAAGTTAAAAAAAAGAAAGAAAGATATGCCAGATTTGCATTTTAGGAAGACCCACACTGCTGGCGATGCAAATCCTGCATGGGAGGTGGGATAGAGTAGTGGCAGGGGAGCAAGATTAAGGGTATCAAGACGAGCTGGTCAACTTGTATAGTAATCCAACCCAGAACCGATGAGATTCCAAATCAGACAGAAGCAAGCATAAAGAGGAAGGAATGGATTTGAACAATCCTTTAGAAGGTTAAATCAATTGTGTGTGTCAGGTAAGGAGAATTCAAGGAGATTTCCAGGCTTCTGACTCATGTGACTCAGCAGATTTACTGGAACAGGGAAAGTGGAGGAGAAACATGTTTGGGAATATCAGGAGTTTTTATGAATTCACCATGAATTCCAAACCCTTTACACAAGCCATTCAATCTACACTTTTTTTAATGAAGAATTTTAAATGCTTCTGACTGTCTTATAGGAGAAGCGATTTTCCCAAAGGGTTTGTTCACTGAAGTTTTATCCTCTGCAATTCAATTTGTACCTTCCTGACTCCATTAGGGTGCCTATCCACACATAGGTGGTACCCAGTGACACTTCCACATGGCTCCTGTCTACGTTCACCCTTTTGGTGTTGCTGGGATCAAAGATTGGCCTCTGTGACTGGTGACTCAAACAAGCACCAAGAACAGGGAGGACCAGGGGCCGTACCATGCTGTTAAGAGAAATCCCCAGGTCACTAGGGTGCCTGGGTGGCTCAGTCAGTTAAGGTCTTACTTCAGCTCAGGTCATGATCTCATAGTTCATGAGTTCAAGCCCAGCATCAGGCGCATTGCTGTCAGCATGAAGCCTGCTTTGGATCTTCTGTCCCCACCCCCCACCCCTCCCCCATGCTCTCTCTAAAAAATAAATAAACATTAAAAAAATTTTTTTGAGAGAGAAATCTTCATTGTTGTATCTGTAGCATTTTATTTCATATTTCAAAAGATTAAATATAATAATTTGTTAACAAATATGAATTCAGGGTAATAGATACATAGCCATTTGTTTGTTTTTAATTTTTATTTATTTTTGAGACAGAGAAAGAGCATGAACAGGGGAGGGTCAGAGAGAGGGAGACACAGAATCCAAAGCAGGCTCCAGGCTCCGAACTGTCAGCACAGAACCCGATGCGGGGCTTGAACTCAAGGACGGCGAGATCATGACCTGAGCTGAAGTCAGACGCTTAACCGACTGAGCCACCCAGGCGCCCTGGCCATTTATTTTATTTCTGTATGTTTTCTTTTACTTTTAAATCCTCAGATTTAATTTCCATAAGATTAGCTCACAAATATCTTTCATTTCCTTATTTCCACCAATCATCCCTCCCTTTTTCCCAAACACAAAACCTGGGAAATTTTCTTTTCCCTTTAATCATGACTGTGACTATGTTGGATATGTTGGATGTGAAAGGAAGGAATGAAAAAAAATTAATAAATGAGGTACATCTTTTTCCAAAATTTTTTTTTTTAAATTTTAATGTTTATTTACTTTTGAGAGAGAGAGACAGAATGCGAGTCGGGGAGGGGCAGACAGAGAGGGAGACACAGAATCTGAAACAGGCTCCAGGCTCTGAGCTGTCAGCACAGAGCCCGACGTGGGGCTCAACCTCATGAACTGTGAGATCATGACCTGAGCCAAAGTCGAACACTTAACTGACTGAGCCACCCAGGCACCCCATCCATATTTAAGTCCTTATTGAGATGCTGCAAAATTACCAGAAATGCATGTGTTTTCATATTATGTACACTGTATACAATACATACTTATTTGTATACATATATATTCAAACTTGAGCTAACAGAACCACTTTGAATACCTCTGTTTACTCTCTAAGAAAATATATAAAGAGTATTAAAAAAAATTAAGACATCAACATAAAATTCATGATATAATATTTTTTTAAAGACTCAATGATCCAGGGGTCCCTGGGTGGCTCAGTCAGTTGAGCAACTGATTCTTGATTTAAGCTCATGTCATGATCCAGGGTTCGCATTGGGCTCCATGCAGAGTATGGAACCTATTTGAAATTCTCTCTCTCTCTCTCTCTCTCTCTCTCTCTCTCTCTCTCCCTCCCTCCCTCCCTCTGCCCCTCTCCCTTACTTGTGTACACTCTCTCTAAAATTAAAAATTAAATAAATAAAAATAAAGACTCAATGATGCAAAATATCCCCCAGTGATTTGTCTAATGTCGCAGTTCAGTTCCCTAAGAAGCAAACTCTGAACTGAAATTTGCTTGCAGGACATTTAGTAGGAGGTGGGAAGAAAGCAGCTTTGTGCAGAGGGAGAACTTGGGCCACAAAGGTTTCAGCTGATCCTCCTGGTTCTTTAGAGTTGTCTCTGTTGGGGTTGAGGGGGCCAGGCCTTTATACCTCCTCATCAACCAGACAGCCCAAGATTCAGATGCAAGCTGCCCCTTGAAACAAGACTGTGACCTTTGGGAAAAATAATTTCTGCCACCAAGGACAAGTCCCCGTAGGGGGACCCAGCTGGGAGCTACCTGCCGCCAACATTCCTAGTATTTGGGGTAACAAGTGTTTCTGCCCTCAAGTGGGGTCCTGATAAGCCCACCACACTATCTGCTTACTGTATCTGAGTTTTAAAAAGAGAAGCAAACCTTCATAATTACATGTTAAATTAATGTAAGCACAGTGCCCTTTAGCAAATCACTGAATACTGTGGGACTCATTTTCCTTACCTCTCAAATGAGGTGGGATAGGACTTTCTCTAGTTTCTTCAGCCCTGAAGATCTAGATGTGGGCCAAATTTATTACATTGTAGAACCGTGGGTTTTTTTTTAATGTTTATTTATTTATTTTGAGAAAGAGAGAGCAGGAGAGGGGCAGAGAGAGGGGGAGACAGAGAATCCCAAACAGGCTCTGCAGAGCAGAGCCGGACATAGGGCTGGAACTCACAAACCATGAGATCATGACCTGAGGCAAAACCAAGAGTAGGAAGCTTAACAGACTGAGCCACCCACGCACCCCCTAGAACTGTGTTTTTATAGTCTATCTGTATATTTTCTATGTTCATGTGGGGCCCTTTGAATAAATAATACATGCCATGCTTTCATGCTCACTTTATATGACTTGAATTTGTGGAAACACTTTTTGATTTTTTTTTTAATGTTTATTTTATTCTTGAGAGAGAGCGAGACAGAGTGTGAGCAGAGGAGGGGCAGAGAGAGAGGGAAACACAGAATCTGAAGCAGGCTCCAGGCTCTGAGCCATCAGCACAGAGCCCAGTGTGGGAATCAAACTCACGAACCATGAGATTATGACCTGAGCCGAAGTCAGACGCTTAACTAACTGAGCCACCCAGGCAGCCCTGTGGAAACACTTTTTGAATGTCTCTGGTTGCTCTAAGAAAAATTTAGAAAATTTATAGAAAGAATTTTCTTTTTCTAATGACATATTATTTACCATACCTATGATTTGTCTGATTCCAAGTTAACTGGTCAGAATATGTAGGCTTCCAGTTGTGGTGTTATCCTCATTAGAAAATAGGATTTTTAAAAATATCATAACATACTGTAATGCTTTTGTCCCTACAATAAGAAGTGAAGAAATGTTCATAAAATAAGAAATAAAGAAATGTCCTGAGGAAATACAGACTATTTCAGAAAATGTACTGTTCTGATCATCTAACAGCTCACAAAACAAATAAACAATGGCATTAGATGTACATTTTGAGAGTATGGTTGTTTGTTAGAGAGATATTGCCAATGGTTCCACTAATTGGGACCATGAACAGAGAGAGAAAAAAAGAGTATCCTGAACATCTTAGAACCCTGGCAAATGAAATTGGCAATAGTGCTGTTGAGTTTGTTCTGAGTTCGCTGATGTCATTGTGAGTGCCCATTTACGCTTCAACTTAATTCAAAGGGAAGGTGCTCTCTTTACATTCCCTTTTATCAAAATTTGTCTCTATGTTGTCAACTCACTTCCCTGTGGTGTCAGGGCCACCTGTGATAAAACAGACCTTCTTATACATCTTTTCAAAAATAACATTTAAAAATAGCATCATTTTCACATATATATGTACTGAGATGTTCATAAAAGTTCACAATAGCCAGAAAGGAAAGTGTCTACATTTTCAACAATAAAGGAATTTTTTAATGAAATATAGTATATCCATATTATGCCATGAATATTATTATTGAAAGTTACACAGCGAAACAATATTTAGTAGTATAGGACAATTACACAATCTTTTAAGCCAATGAGTAGACTGTAAAACAGTATCTGTGTTATAATCCCATGCACTACAATGTTTATAGTAGTGTGTTTTTCTTCACTTTCCAAGTTCTCTGCTTTGAGCATGTATTTGCTTTTATTATTAAAAAGAATACCACTTTTGGAGTACCTGGGTGGCTCAGTCAGTTACGCATCCGACTTCAGCTCAGGTCATGGTCTCACAGTTTGTGGGTTTCAGCCCCACGTTGGACTCTATGCTGACAGCTCAGAGCCTGGAGCCTGGAGCCTGCTTCAGATTCTGTATCTCCCTCTCTCTCTGCCCCACCCCCATTCATGCTGTCTCTCTCTCTCTCAAAAATACATAAACATTAAAAAAAAAAAAAAGAGTACCACTTTTTTTAAATGGCTATGTTCAGGGACACAGAGAAGATAGTTCGAGAATGGATTACAGCACCAAACAAAAGTGTTCCACCTCCTTCCTTCCCAGTGGCAGCTAAGCCTTGCATTAGAGGTTGGGGTTACAGTGGGAACCCAGACAAATGCCTCACTCGGGTACAACTCTGAGACCACGCCTGGGTCCTGAGTGATTAAAGCTGCCTAATCATTCCCAAGAAATACCTCCAGAGAGCTCAAGACTGAAAGATGGAATAAAGATGAAAGATGGGAAAAAATGGCTCACCTAAGTGCCTAACTGAATCACTACCTGGAGAGTCTGCACCGTACAGAATGTCTCCTGCAATATTCCACTGTGTGGAAACATTTACATCTTCTTCCCAGGGAGGATAAAACAAAGGCTGGTGTAAATGTGAAAGAAGGGCTTGTCTTAAAATGACTTGATTTATTGAATGAAAATGTTACTGGGTTTAGGGGCGCCTGGGTGGCTCGGTCGGTTAAGCATCCGACTTCAGCTCAGGTCATGATCTCACGGTCCATGGGTTCAAGCCCCGCGTCGGGCTCTGTGCTGACAGCTCGGAGCCTGGAGCCTGTTTCCGATTCTGTGTCTCCCTCTCTCTGTGACCCTCCCCCATTCATGCTCTGTCTCTCTCTGTCTCAAAAATAAATAAACGTTAAAAAAATTTTTTTTTTTAAAAAAAGAAAATGTTACTGGGTTTAAAAAGTCTCCCACTTTAACAAAACAAGCAGCCATCCAAGAACAAAGTATGTGTGAAACCTACAAGATGGGAAAGGTTTCTCTGCATTCCAGGATCCTGTCCTGTCTTTTTTGCAAAGGTCAAGAAAATCTCTCTTGATAACCAACAAGAAGATGTGGCCACTCTAAAGCACAGAGGGAAGTCTCCAAGGACCCAGGTGGGTGGAGAGGTCTGAGCAGGTATACTGAGCTGAGCCACCGGTTTCACTCAGCCTCCAGGCTGGTTGCTCCTTTCCCCCCCCTGCAAGAGGGACCTGAGGTAAGAAGAGGCAGGTGGGCCCCACCCAAGAATTAAGAAATGTGTTTAATGGAATGTTATAAAAGAAATGCCACCTCACACCCATTAGGATGGTTACTGTTAAAAACAAACAAAATAACAAATGTTGAGGAGGATATAGAGAAATTGAACCTTTGTACACTGCTGGTAGGAATGTAAAATGGTATAGGCATTATGGAAAACAGTATGACAGTTCCTCAACAAATTAAAATTACGGGCACCTGTGTGGCTCAGTCAATTAAGCATCTGACTTTGGCCCAGGTTATGATCTCATGGTTTGTGGGTTCAAGTCCCATATCTGTGCGGACAGCTCAGAGCCTGGAGCCTGCTTCAGATTCTGTGTCTACCTCTCTCTATGCCCCTCCCCCGCTTGCTCTCTCTCTCTCTCTCTCTCTCTCTCTCTCTTTCTCTCTCTCAAAAATAAACATTAAAAAATTTTTTTGAGGGGCGCCTGGGTGGCGCAGTCGGTTAAGCGTCCGACTTCGGCCAGGTCACGATCTCGCGGTCCGTGAGTTCGAGCCCCGCGTCAGGCTCTGGGCTGATGGCTCGGAGCCTGGAGCCTGTTTCCGATTCTGTGTCTCCCTCTCTCTCTGCCCCTCCCCCGTTCATGCTCTGTCTCTCTCTGTCCCAAAAATAAATAAAAAACGTTGAAAAAAAAAATTTTTTTTTGAGAAAAAATTAAAAATAGAACTACATATGATCAAGCAATTCCACTTTGGGGTATATACCAAAAACAATTGAAAGTAGACGTACAAACAGGTATTAGTGCACCTATGTTCATAGCAGCATTATTTTCACAATAACCAAAGATAGAAACAACCCAAGTGCCTCCCAGCAGATGAATGAATAAACACGATATGGTATACACATAACAGAATGTTATTCAGCCTTAAAAAGTAATGAAATTCAGATACATACAACAACATGGATGAACTTTAATGACACTATGCTACACAAAACAAGCCAATCACAGAAAGAGAAATAGTACCCTTCCACTTATATTAACTACCTAGAGTAGTCAAACTCATAGAGACAGAAAGTAGAATAGAGGTTACTAGGAACTGGGGAAGCAGGGATAGGCAGTTATGGTTTAAGAGGTAAAGCTTCAGCTTAAAATTCTGGAGACTGGCTTCACTATAATGGCAATGTACTTAATGTCACCGACGTATATACTCAGAAATAGTTAAGATGATATATTTATGCGTTATATATATTTGAATGCAATTTTTTAGAAATCATTACTTCATGAAAAAAAAAAAAAAAGAAAAAGAAATGCCAATGGATGCAGAGCTGAGTAAGTTCCCTAACTGTTGCCTGGAGTCTGTGGGTCGGAGGCAGCACCACACTGAGCCCCCAGGGAGCCTGTGCAAATCAGCAGGAAGTGTGGAGAGTCCACAGCAGCAGGGCAGGGCAGCCTAACGATCAAGATCACAGCTGATCAAGCTGGACAGTCAGGGTTATCCTGGCTCCACCACCCTGCTAAGTTGCCCCTAAGCAAGTTACGCAGCTACAGCTGAATTCTAATTGTAAAATCAGGTAATAACAACCAGCTCATTCCACATAGGACTGCTGTGAGGATTGAATAAAAACAACACATGAAGTACAGAACAATGTATAATGTGTCACTGCTTGTGCCATGAAATGGGGGGAAATATATGTGTTCCTATTTTCCTTCTTATGCATAAAAACCTCAGAGAGGATATATAATAAATGGATAATATTTATTTCTTTGGCAGGTGATAACTCAGTGGAGGGGAGAGTGTACATTTTTACTAAGTATCTCTTTTAATTTTTTCATTGTGAATCATGAAGACATGTTACCTATTAAAAAATTAACTAAAATGTCAAAAGACAAGGTATACGGAGTATGCATTATACAATGCATATTAATTATTATGATAATAATTATCATTAGAACCATCACCCTTACATCTAAGCCATATAGCACTCCTAGATTCATGTAACAAAAAGTCAAGCCCCTAGGAGAAACCCTGAAATCCTTCCAGAATCTTTAAGATTCACGACTCTCTGTGGCTGGTCCAGAACCCCGAAGACAACCTCCCAGATCTGAAATGTTATAATGCTGAGGCATGATCCTGTTACTCTCACAGCTGCAATCTAAGCAAGGCAATACTCACACCAACAACTACAACAAAAATGCACAAGCAGACAAGGGGACAATGGGAAAGACAGAGATAGGGAAAGGAGGAGGAAGGAAAGGGAATGGGATGCAGTGAAAGGAAAGAGCAGGACCATTTTCGCTCACCTGACTCCACCCATCATCCTCCCCCTCTACCGCTCCTGGCTAAACACCTGTCCAATCCAGCTTTGGCAGCCAACAACCTAGACCCCCACAGACTTAAACAGCCTCCACCAAATAAGCAAAATTGTGATGCCAGGCCCTGGAGGCAGGATACATCCCAGCAATGGGTCTCCTGCTTCCCCAGCTGCCCAGCCTCTCCAGGGCAAAATAGCAGTGGGGGCATATTGGATTGTCCCCATCTAGACAGCGTGGCATATTGGATTGTCCATTGGGGTGGGCCAGCTCTGTCACACCCCACAAGCTCATCATGGAAGAATATGACCGTCTGATTAAAAGCATTCTTTCCATGCCTTGGCTTTCAAGATCTTGCCAGCATCCGTTATCAGGTCTCAATGTTGCCACCAGCACAAAAAGACACAAAAGTTACTAAACAGCACCACAATCATAACCCAGAGGGCGATATGAGACAGACAGCTGCTTGCGGCATATTTTCGTGTACAACACAGACTGCCTTGTTGGGCAATAAGTTATTTAAGCGAATCTGCATTTTTATATCTTACCCTGTGCAGAAACAATTGGTTCCACTTGGGTGCACGAGAATATGGAGAAAAGAAGAAACACATCATGATGTTAGTCCAGGAGCATTCAGATTATCAAGGATTGATCAATAGACACACCGTATTAGATGCAAAGTTCTTCCCTCACTGCCAAGTTGTTGCTCACGGTGTTTTCAGTCCACATACCATGCTACCCTATTATTAATTTGCAAAGATTTATTTAATTATAGAGGATCAAGCCTTTCAAAAAATAATTAATTACAAATGCTACTTAATATTCAGAAGTGTCACGCAAGCAGATAACTGGCATTCTCTGTTGGTGGTTTAATTAGACAAGAAGATGCAAAAAGCTGTCACTTGAGGGTGGGTGGCTGCAGGGGAGGGAAGCCCTGGTAAGCACTACCAGTTGGCCATCTGTACCAGACACAAAAGCACGACTCTTCAGCTGGCCTCCCTGAGAGAAAGCCCCCCATTTTTACCATCTCATCCATTGGCAATTTCTTTCTGCAGCACATAGCTGGAAGGCAGGAGATATTCATGAACCATACTTTCAGATTTGATGTTTCATAGATGCGGAAGGTTGGGGAAAACAATTAACCACTTGGTGCCTCAGTTTCTCCATCTAAAAACTATAATTCATAAATGTCATCCATCCATCTGCCTCCCAGATCAACAGCTGCTGAACATTTTCCTTACAAATGGCCAGGAACATGCCAAGTAATAAAACTGGCCCCCTGTTACACATTTGATATAAATATGCTGGCAAGAAATAGGAAAGCTTCTTAATTCTACTGAACAATTGATTGCTGATTATTTCAGACTTTGTCAAGTTGTGATTTTCTGTGCCACTCCCCCTCCTCGCATTTTTAAAAATCATCTTTGACCATCTGCTCTCCAGATAATTCTTTCTTTAGTATCTTTATTAGACAGTAAGTAATAATACTACCAACAATTGCTGCTATAGTTCATTGTATATTCACATTTAGTCTCACCAGCTCACTGAGACAGGTATTATTGTTATTATTATTTCTATTTTATGGATGAAATTTAGAGAGTTTAGGTGACTCCACCAATGCCCCAGAATTAAGTAGGAAATTAGGACTAAAACTCAGGTCAATTTGATTCCAAATCACATAAGATTGCTTCTGCCATTCTGCCACAGAGGACAAGAAAAATACATAAACACATACACACAGAATTTCTACTCTTCAGAAATTATTATAAAATATAGGAACAACAGAAATCATTTGATACAATAAAATGAATACAATATGGTATCTTGAACTGGCTCCTGGAACAACAACAAAAAAAGAACATGTGTGAAAAAGCTGATGAAATCTGAATAAAATCTGAGTTGGGGAAAAAAAAAAAAAAAGGTATTTATAAGGAATTCTTGCCATCTGTAGCCAAAACTGTAAATACTATCACCATTACTAAGGTTAAAAGTTGATCATTATTTACAAGTAATTTGAACCATTTTTGAGTATCTGTTTTGAGATTTATTTCAAATAATATCTAACCCATAAACCTTTCCTTGAGTCTTTTTGAAAAAAAAAAAAACATTAGTTTTGTATATTCATGATTTTTCTTACTTATGTAGTACAGACAACTAAAGGTCAATAAAGTGACATAAAACTAAATGGTACATCAAAAGAGTTTTCATATTTGGGAAAGGAAATTAAAATATTAATACTGATATTGTTTTAATTCATCCAAATACAGGATCTCTAAATTTCCTTCTTAAACAAGTTTGTTTTTTAAAAAAATAATAAATAGGAAGTGCCTGGGTGGCTCAGTCAGTTAGGCGTCCAGCTTTTGATTTCCACTCAGGGTATGATCTCAGGGTCATGACATCAAGCCCTACATCAGGGCTCTGTGCTGAGCATGGAGCCTGCTTAAGATTCTCTCTCTCTGTCTCCCTCTGCCCCTACCTGCCCATGCAGGTTCTCTCTCTCTCTCTCTCTCTCTCTCTCTCCTCTCTCAAAAATCAATCAATCAATCAATCAATCAATATATAAATATATAAATAAATAAATAATAAATATACAAGTTTGTTTTATATATTCATAGGTTTATTTCATATTACTGAATCAGTATTTTAAGCAAAATTAGATTTTGTTAACAATCTTTAGTATGTCAGTTAATTTCCAATAAAAATATATTTGTAACAATATAGTTTCAAAACTGCATAATTTTGCAAATGAACAAAAGGACAAAGAAAATAAAATGCACTTATGAGAAACTAGAGAAACATTAAAATTTTATAATTAAAGAATTTTTGGTAGATAAGTAAGTTTTTTTCCTTCACTATATTTTTGGCTTGTGTACAGACTTTTAGTGTAGCTATATAATATGGAATTTTATGTGATTCTCACTTTCACAGTATTCTTGAATAAGCATTTTGAATTTTGTTTTGATAATGGACTTAAATCAAATTTAAATGAACTGCAAAACAAAAGCTAGAAAGAACTACTTAATGTTTCAGAAACAGAATGAACCCAAATACCAATTTCCTTCCTGACACAAACCATGACAAAGTGCCATGCTAACAACATAAAAGCTAGTAACTGGCCTCAGACTGATACATTTATATAATGTACCAGAAAAAAAAAAGAATTGTTAAAATATTCTCTGCAAGGGGTCTAAGCATTTATTCAAGTCCATGCATTCTATAGAAAGCTCTATACACTGGCATAGAACTCATTTCTATAAATGCTGGCTTGGTTTTTTCCCTTTTCTTTATTCACAAATGATAACACTACCAAAGGTACATAATCCTTGTCATTTTTAGGGACTGGTTAGAGGCCTAGCTCTTGGACTTCTGACTCAGCCTCGAGTAATATTAAGTTCCTTTAGAGTCTCGAGTTCCAGAGAAGTTCAGGTTCTAGATGGGAAAAGTCCCCAAGGAGAAAATCAACCCAATAAGTCTACGATCCTCCTATCCACTGATTAGCCAAAACCAGACCATACCTCTGCAGGAAGCACCCCACGGAGGCAGGGGAGCCCACACCCAGGGACTGCTTAAAAGCAGGCCTGGCTTCCCTTACTGAGGATCTGCGCTTAAAATCTGGTATCAGGAGACCTCTTTGGAAATGAAGAGAACTGCCCCAGTTACTCAGGAGACCTCTCAGCGTCCACTTGGGAGCTGATTTTGCTACAGTGAGGATTTTATGGAGCTACTTTCAGTTCCCTGAATTGTCAAGTTTATAGCCAACGGACTATAAACATTTAGGTGAAAGATCTAAAATTGTAATTAGTACTGGTGAACCTTCCTAAGTTTTGTGACCTTCAGACAACTTGTCTGATGGATTTGATCACTGAATTTCCTGGCTTCATGGTTTTAATAGCATCTGGACCTAGGGGGCCATAGGTAGGGTGAGGAGGTGGTTGATGTGAAATTGAGTGTGTATATGCATTTCTCTGGGTAGAGGGGCCCTGGTTTTCATTCTCAAAGGAGTCCTTAACTCAGAGAAGTTAAAAAAAAAAAAAAAAACTCAAAAGTTAAATACCATTGACATGAGCCACTGTGTGGTTATAGAACCAAAGAGCATCTGAATAGATAGGCACATTTTTGTCCTTATGGACTGAATTGTGTCCCCCGAAAAAACTAATATGTTGAAGAACCCTCTGTATCGCAGAACGTGACTTCATATTGAGAGGACCGTTACAAAGGCAATTCAGTTAAAATGATTCCTTAGGGTGGGCCCTAATCCAATATGACTAGTGTCCTTCTGAGAAGAGGACATTTGGACAAAGGGAAAAACATGTGAAGACACAGGAAGATGGTCTTCAGAAGGATACAACTCTGCTGATCACAACCGTGATCTCTGACTTGTAGCCTCCAGAACTGTGAGAAGATAAATTTGTTGTTTGAACCCTCTGGTCTGTGTATTCATTCTGGCAACTCTAGCAAACTTATATGGATGCTTAGTATATTCATTTCAGATTGCAAACATAAATGGAAAAACCGAAAAGACTTTTTGCAAGTAGAAAGTCTCCAGCACTCACATTTCTTTTTCATATAAAAGGTCATAAATATTAAAAATTTAAATATTATTCACCTGCTTAAATAATGCATTCCTAGAAAATGTGAAGAACATAAAAATTACTTTTGCTCAGCTCCCTTAAGAATCAGGGAAGGAGCAGAATTGCAAACTGCAAACTACAATCTTGTACTCCACACTCCCTTCTTTATCTCTTTTATTGTGGGCACCCTCTGAGCTCTGTTGAAAAAAAAAAACACAATGTTTAAAATGTTATTTTTTTAAACAAGGCAGTAGGTGGTTATTAAAAAATAAATTTTTAAATACAGGTAAGCAAACACAGATAAACAAAACTTCCCACAACCCAGAAGTACCAACTTCAGTAATATTTGTTAATATAATTGAACTGCTGCTAAGTCTCATCATAATATTTTCCATAAAACTGTAAAATAATGTTGTCTTCTCCAAATAAAGAAGCTCATTATATAGATTATTCAATAATATGTGAAATGTGACCCTGTCAAAATTAACTTGAAAAATTACTGAATGACCATCAATGAAATATGTGAACAATAATGTATTACAGACATTATATCTCTCTCTCTATATATATATATTAATATTTACTTATTTTTGAGAGAGAGAGCACAAGTAGTGAAGGAACAGAGATAGAGGGAGACAGAGGACCTGAAGCGGGTTCTGTACTGCCAGCAGACAGCCTGATGCAGGACTTAAACTCTCAAACCGTGAGATCATGACCTAAGCAGAAGTCGGACGCTTAACCGACTGAGCCACCTAGGTGCCCCCAGAGATTATATTTTATCAAACAAAAGTTACATAACATTACATCCAAGCTGAGATACATATTATTTACATTCATCACAGAAATAACAATCACATTAGTTCTTAATTATTACTTCAATAACTAATCTCACATGTGCATTAAGCTTTACTGACCAAAGAAAGTAATGAGACATTTCAAGAAAATGACAAGCAGTACTATCGTTACTAACGCAGCACATATAAAAACATGTAGGCATGAAGCACACATACACTCAGGAAATAACTAGGTAGTATCTAAGAAATGGAGAAAACAAAATAACTTTTAAAAGGAAATAAGCGAAATTATTTAATATAATTAAAAGGGAAATGAATCAAGAAAAATAGCAGTAACCCAAAAGAGGAAAATGGAAAACCAACAAAACGTTCCCAATATTAAGAATGATTGAAATATTAGAAATAATCTCCTAAAGAAAATTACATAAGAGCTACAACTCAAAACTAGAAATCTTATGGAATTTCTCCTAACGCTATTTTCTGAAATAATTCTAATTTTTCCAGCATTTCTGAATTATTCCCTCATATGCCTCTGCTTTGAGGAGACTGGCATAGCACTCTGGTCTGAAACTAGGTAAATCTGATCTATTTTTACTACAATATACATTTTAGATTTCCCCATACATGTTTTTTCTTTAGTATAATTTTTTTAATTGGGGATAAGAGCATCAAAAGATGTCCCAATGGAACACTTGAGAGTGAAACATCCTTCCTTGCCTCCACTGAGTAACAGCAGCCCTATTGTCTCCTGGTGATCAGGTGTCAGTGTGGTGACACCTTTCCCTACTTGTCAGTCACAGTGATTTGAAAAGATTTTTAAAGAATTGTTCTATGAGATAGCCAAATGTTTTCTGAAGCTACAGTAATCAAAACAGTGTTGAATTTACTCCCTTACTAGGAATAGGTAGAATTAGGCAGTCATTTCATTGGAAGTCCATAGTGAAGTTCAGAAAGAGTCCAAATATAGGATAAAGAAGGCATTTTAAATCAATGAGGAAAAGATATGATATATGTCAGGGTAATCTGACCATATGAGGAAAAAAAATCTATTTCATCCAGGTCCAATATTCAACAAGAATAACCAATGTGGCTATACTCAGTTTTTAAGGCTGGCATTCACTCGGATTGGTCAGCACCCATAGCATGCTCATTGTTAAATATTTTGAATATCACTCCAGGTTTCATCTTTCCACAAAATGAAATTCCTAATGGAACTAAAGTGTAAACACTTAAAATGAAACTTTAAAAGCACGGGAAAATTGGAGTGCCTGGGTGGCTCAGTCTGTCGACTTCAGCTCAGGTCATGATCTCACGGTTTGTGGGTTTGAGCCCCACATTGGGCTCTGTGCTGACAGCTCAGAGCCTGAAGTTGGCTTCTGTGTCTCCCTCTCTCTCTCTGTTCCTTCCCTACTCAAGCTCTGTTTCTCTCTGTCTCTCAAAAATAAACATTGAAAAAAAATTTTTTAAATAAAATAAAAGTGTGGGAAAAAATAATGGAATATTTATATAATATTAGATGAGACTTTCTAAGCATGCCCTCAAGAGCAAACAACATTTTAAAAAGGATTGAAATTTTGATGAAATAAAAATTTTAAACTCTTTAGGCTTTATAAAAGATGAAAAACAAAAAGGCAAACAGCAGTTTGAGACAAATATTTCTGACATATATAAGAGAGAAGTGATTTTACCCTTAATATATAAAGAGCTACTGCAAATCAACTTTTAAAGTCTAACAACCCAACAGAAAAGAAAATAGGCTAAAGGTGTGACTTCATCAGGAGAGTATGTGTAAATAGTTGACAACATATGAACAAAGGTTCAACCTCTCTAAGTCATCATGGAAAATCAAATTAAGACAATTAAATACAATTTTTAACTATCAAGTTAGCATTTTTAGAAATTATTATTATTGTTTTTTTTTTTTTTTTAGAAAGAGAGAGCGTGAGCAGGGAAGAAGGGCAGAGGGTGAGAGAGAGAATCTTAAGCAGGCTCCACACTCAGCTCAGAGCCAGACACAGGGCTCGATTCCATGATGCTGGGATCATGATGGGAGCTGAAACCAAGAGTCAGTCACTCAACCAACTGAGTCACCCAGGTACCCCAGCACAGCTTTTCTAAATATGATAAGAACCAATGTTGGTGAGGGTTCAGAAAATTGGGAACTGCCATTCACATCTGGTAAGAGATTAAAAGTGTCCTAATCTTTATGAAAGTTAATTTATAACTTCAAGTATCTCCAAAAAGTACATTATTTTAGGTACTAAAATATCTACTTCTAGCAATTTATCTAAGGATATTGCTTGTTGTAGGATGCATGTATCAGAGTATTTATATCACCATTGGTAATTAAAGTCAAAAACAAAAACTGGAACCTACTAAATTTCTAATAAAAAGATATTAAACAAATATACACTTACTTATATATTTTAAAATATTATATTTTCCCCTGTTTTATACAATGGTTATATATTAATTAGGTATGTTTTTTGATTTTTTGGATAAAAATAAAAACTTTTCATTGAAGCTTTTCTAGTGGTAAAACTTCTTTTCTAATCATGCAGAGAGAGAAAAATATAATTAATGGAAGTTTGTGCTTTAGCAAGATTCCCATGAATTAAGGTTTTACTATAAATAAAAATGTAATCAATAATAAGTCATTAATACCTGTCAGGCAAAATCAAATCCAGACTCTGTGAATGCAGTGAGACTTCACAGCTTAGAGGTTTGGTAATGAGATGTGAGGACGTATACTTCCAGAGAGACTCCATGGATCCACCCCTAGTTGGTAATTTGAGGAAGAGACCACAGCCACATCTGTGTGTGACACAAACCTTACTTTCCAAAGTGGATCCTGTTAAACAAGTTAAATCTGAAGAGATTGCGCCTCTGCAAGATTCGAAAGGTGGAAGAGAGGATGCAGACAATCCTCCTTCTCTGGCAGCATTGGCAGATGGATGTGTGAGTTTCCCGGATATGCCTTTCCAACAGCCTCTTTGCTTTCCTGTCATTTTAGCCACTCGCTGCTGAGAGAAGCTGTGGGGCCACCTTTTCTGAAGTGGGTGGGAGTGATTCTGGGCGGAAGTGGCTCTACACTTCCTCGTGGCAGTAAACCTGGAGCTGGTGGTAGTATCCACGATTCCCACTCCTCCAGCTTTTCCCATGGCTTCATAAGCACCATCATGTATTAAATCTCTTCTAAATCTCTGTATTAACGTTTTAAATACCTACAGTGGCTTTGTTTTCCTGACTGAATCCGGCTGATACAACCTGGTTATAGCCTAAGAAACTAATGTCATTTCTCTGCATTATAGTCTTGAAATGAAAGGACATGGGGGAATCCCAGAATTTTACCTTAGATGGCTTTAGACATTCTTTCTTAGGAGGCTTCATCATAATTCTGTAATTGATTCAGTAAGGCGCTAGGACAAAGAGGCTCACAGAAAATCACTTACGGAGACGGAAAATGGGCACATATATATGAACAGAATAGATTTTTCTTAGATATTCCAAGCCTGGAAGTAGAATGCTTGTTCAGTTAGAAGAGACCATTGCAGAGAAAAGCAACATCAAGTCAAAGTCAATACAAGCAATGCAGATCAATTTCACAGGGAAATGTTCCCAAAATACCAGCTTCCTTCTCATCTATGAAATCTCATGCTTTCCCACTCTTTCATGGTTCTTTTCCAAAGGATTTGCACCTGCCCCAGTCAATCCAAAAACCCACTTCCTTGTATTCCTTTTTTATCCACTCATCCTAATTTCTTAGCATTTATTTAAATATTCTAAATGTAGGGCACCTGGGTGGCTCAGTTGGTTGAGCATCAGATTCTTGATTTCGGCTCAGGTCATCATCTCACGGTTCATGAGATCAAGCCCCGCATCAGGCTCTGCACTGATAGCTCAGAGCCTGATTGGAATTCTCTCTTTCACTCTCTCTCTGTTTCTCTGTCTCTCAAAAATAAATAAACAAAGCTTAAAATGTCCTAAGTGGAATGGAGGCTGGACATACCAAAAAGCCCATGTAACACTGTCAAGGAAGAATATATGCCATAATACATAAACTTTATGATAAACTACAATGGCAATGTTTCCCCCAGCTTTATTGAGATATAACTAGCATGTAACATTATATAGATTAAGGTACACAACATGATGATTTGATCCTTATATATTGTGAAATGCTTACCACAATAATGTTAGTTAACACATCCATCATCTCACACAATTATCTGTGTGTGTATGGGTGCGTGTGTGTTGAGAACATTTAAGATCTCCTCTCATATAATACAGTATAAATGTAATATATATGTAAATACATAATCTCACATCTCACATCTTCTTTATCCATTAATTCAATGATAGACACTTAGATTGTTTCCATCGCTTGGCTATTGTGAATAATGCTGCAATGAATATGGGGGTGTAGATATATCTTGGAGATCCTGATTTTATTTCCTTTGGGTACATACCCAGAAGTGGGACTGCTGGATCACCAAGTAGTTCTATTTTAAATCTTTTGAGGAACTTCCACAGTTTTCCACAATGGCTGTACTAATTTATATCCCTACCAACACAGCACCAAGGTTCTCTTTTCTCCACATATTCACCAGTACCTATTCTTGTCTTTTTGATAATAGCCAGAATAGCAATGTTTTTAATTCCAAGCATTTTGATGAAAATCTAAAACGTACTAAACCTTCTCTTAATTCTTAAGGAAAAAAATCTGAGACAACAGCACATAGTTCAAAAAACACTTATTCTCAGAACACTTAAACTCTGCCACCTTTGTGGCCTTGGTTAAGTACTTGGCTTCTCTGAAACCCTATTTCCTCTCCTTGGAAAATAGAGACAATAGTAATACAAGAGGCCAAACATACCCCCCCATAGGGTGATGGCCCTGAACCAGCAATATCATCAACATACGGGAATTTGTTAGGCAGATTTGGGGGCCCCACCCCAGACCTACTGAATCAGAAACTCTAGGGCTGGGCTCTAGCAACCTATTCTAACAAACCCTCTGGGTGATTCTCATACATGCTGCCATAGGGGGGTTGCCTTTGACTCAATAAGACCATGTAATGTAAAGAATAGTGTTAAAAAAAAAAAAAGCTACGCAAATATGAACTAGTACCATTACGAACATCAAGTGTGGGGCTATTTAATGCAGTACTGCGCTCAAAAGTTTCTTGTGGTCCTTGTGGTTGCTTACTCCTAATGGCCTCGGACCACTGTGCCGAAGAACAAGGGAGAATTCAAAAGAAATGCTTCTGCTCTCGAGAGTTCTTCCGTCTCCTCCCGCTGCTGTCAGCTATCATTTCTCACGAGGTCAGTGAGTCCTGCCGCTATCATCTGCTGCCTTACACACGTAGTTGTTCTGAGCCACTGCCTGAGGGCAATTCTGTCTTTCCTAAGGAATCAAGTCCTCAGCAGTTTGCAGCTTCAAGCCTCTCTTGTTGCCTTTTTCCAACTTACATTCTGAATGGTTGAGGCTGCCACCAGTCTGACCTCTGGATAAGAGGTGATAGTATGGCATAATAAACATATAGATATATCCTTTACATAGAAATATTTGTACGTCTATAGCACCAAAGCAGTACCTGCTACCTAATGGATGCACAATAAGAATGTTCAGTTGAATAAGTGAGTGTGTGTGCATACCACAGAAGTGTGTATGTAGACAATACATGGTTTCACTCTGACAATTCTAACTCCTGACTCCTCAGAACTGGGTCTAATCAACCCAAGTCCATAAACACTTTAGGGAAAACAATGCCAAGGACAAGAGTTAATGGGAAGCCATTAGAATCCTCTTCATAGGAAAAGGACAGCATTTATACTTGTGTGGTAAAACAAGAGATAACACTGTGAAGCATTAAATATAGATGGAATTATTAATATGATTCTGTCCTCCAGGGCGCCTGGGTGGCTTAGTAGGTTAAGTGAGTCTTGATTTCAGCTCAGGTCATGATCTCACAGTTCATGGGTTCGAGCCCTGCATTGGGCTCTGCACTGACAACGCAGAGCCTGACTGGGATTCTTTCTCTCCCTCTCTCTGCCCCTCCTCCTCTGCTCTTTTCATTCTCTCTCTCTCTCTCTCTCTCTCTCTCTCTCTCTCTCTATATATATATATACACATATATATATATGTGTGTATATATACATATATACACATATATATGTGTATATATACATATATACACACATATATATATATGTGTGTGTGTATATATGTATATATATATATATATATATACTGCTGTACACAGCAGGGACAGAATCATACATATAGATCTGTCCCTGCTGTGTGTGGGTATGTGTATATATATATATATATATATATATATATATATATATATATATGTATGTATAATTCTGTCCCTGCCTTGTACAGCAGTTTTGCTTATAGAGTGCTGAGCCTATTAGCTACAGGCACAGAATCTCTTTGACCTGAGGATAGGGTCCCTTTAAGATGAGGGGCCACTGCTCAGTGGTTGACTCCTGGAGATGTCTAGGACTGCCCTTTGAAAAATGTGCACTATACCCCACACTCTGTCAGCACAACCCATCTCTCAAGAGAAATGCTGGCTATTTGCCTCTGACCTTGGCCTAACTCCTGCCCCACCATCTGCTCAGCCTCTACAGCTTTCAACCAAGGCTTTAGGACTACAGGACTGCCTCTTCTTGCTCTGTTGGCCACAGCACCAAATTTCATTCTCTGTTCTCCAAAAGAGAATCCCAACTTCACTCCTGCTCCCTAACTCGGTTTCCCCATAATGACTCTTCCCTCAGTGAACCAACACTCCTTGGTAGTTGAGCACTGACCAGCCCACCTTCCTTGGCTCTCTAAGTGGACCAGTCAGGCCCATGTCCCCAGAGTGTAGCCGGGCCTAACCCAGACACCCAGCCTGGGACAGGCCACCACTGGGCCTTCTACTGACTTTTAACTCCGTTGCACAGTGCTCAGTATTCAGTGGGTGCTCAATTAATGCTGCTGTCTGCATGAAATTTCAAAAGTTTAGAATGCTGATTCTCAACTAAAATCAGAAATCCGCTCAGGGAAAGCAAGTCAACGCTGTCCTGAAATAGTGATGCTATCAGCAGAAATTTCCACAACATCAATCAAAAGGGTTCGTGGCAAGTAGTCAGTGAACCAAGTAAAGTGACCTTCAGGCCCCCTCCCACTCCTGCCCCACTCCATATTCTTGTTAGCTGCTGTTGATTGATGGCTTCCTAGAAAAGATGATCCATCACTGTTCAGATGAGTGAAACTTCTACCACGACTTGCAGGTTATTCCAGCATTTTGTCAAAATGAGACAAAATGTAAAGTCTAAAAAAATGCCAACTCATGGAAAAAGAGAAAAAGCACAAAGCAGCATGGTATTGCCAAGCATGGATGAAATTAACATGGATAGAAGGTGGATGGATTTCTTTTTTTAGACAGATATGTGATGTAGGAGATACCTATGTTTCAAACACACAGAAGGCCGGTGATATGGTTTTTAATTCCATACTGGAAAATTGTTCACAACCAGGATACTTACTGGGAAAATTAAGTGACTCCACCTAGTATCTGCTACCATGGAAACTGAGCTCTTATTCGTGTCAGGCACTGTGCTAGCTGCTTTACATATGTTATCTCTTTCCATCTTTATTACAGTAAAAGGTAAAAATCTCTAAATTTCCAAGGAGGACTTGCTCACAATTACAGAGCTGATAAATGACAGAACCAAATTCAAACCAAAGGCAGCCTAACTCCAAAGCCCATATTCCTTCTATATGCAATTCATCTCCCTACCTCCCAAGTTTCCAGAAAGGTAGAATCAGGTTTCAATGATCATGACAACAAAAATGAAAAGATGAGTCTCAAAACGTGTGTGCCCTGTGAGTGAAATGGGAGAAGGAGGGCCTTCCTCTTTGAGTTGTATGATGACCAAAATGTTTATAGACTATAAAACACTCCTGCAAGACATAGAAGAGGGCTTGAATAAATGGACAGACATGTCATAATTTTGGATAGAAAAACTCAGCATTATGAAAATGTCAGTTCTCCCTAAGTTGTTTTGTGAATTTAACAACAACAACAACAACAACAAATAGTGGGACAGGAAAGATAGCCCTACCAGGCACATATTATAAAGCCTTTGGTATAGGCACATGCATTGATAGACTAATAGAAAAAGAAATGAAAATCCAAAACTATGTCAAATTGAATATGGAAGTTTAGGATGTTATAAAGGCACAATCTCAAATCAGTATGGAAGAAATTGTCTACCTAATGGGTGGCTGGTTAGCTATATAGAAAAATATAAAATTGAAACTATTCCTCATACCATAAACCAGAATAAATTCCAAATGGATCTAAATGTTAAACCTAGACATATGTAAGTAGTAGGAGAAAACATAGGTCATTCTTTTATAATATGAAAATGGAGAAAACTTTCTTTGACTTAAAATCTAAAGCCAATGTCTCTTAAACATACGAACAAAATTCCAAATATGTAACATGCTCTATGGTGAGGCTATAGGAAAACATGCACTTCCATACCTTGCTGTAGGGAATGAAAAATAGTACAACCCCCAAGGTGGGGAATTCGAGATAGATCACACACACATGTTTACCCATTGACCTAGCAATCCTACTTCTCGGAATCCTATCACAAATACACTAGTGAAAACATAAAATGATGTAGGCAAAACACCATTCACTGTAGTACATTTTGTAATAGTGAAACACTGTTAACAACCTAAATGCTCATCCGTAGGTTGTTACTTAATAAACTATGGTACAGTCACAAAATGGAGTATAGTGCTGTCTTAAAAAGGAATGAGAAAGCTCTCAACATTGTTACAAAGCACTGGTTCTCAGCTACGGATGGTTTTGGCTCCCCCCACCCCAAGAGATATTTGGCAATGTCTGGAGACATTGCTGATTGTCTAATGGCAGATAGAGGTGCTCCTGGTATCAGGTGGGTGGAAGCCAGGGATGCTACATATCCTTCAATATACAGAACAGTTCCCTACAACAAAGAATCATCTGGTCCATAGTGCTGCTATTGATAAACGCTGCTATAGAGTATTCTTCAAGATATATTGTTAAGTGAAAAAAGCAAATGAAGAACATATATTGCTGAGACCCCCCACCCCTCTCCTCCTTTTGGAACCTGACAAGATTGATGAAAGCCTGCAAACCTGAGTGGTGTCTCCCTGGGAGACATTTTCATACAATATGATGATGGACTGGATAATGATTAAATGGATTCTAGTAATGTGCTAGTATCTTTTGACTTGTACAAGCAGTTTACTGTAAGGCATCTGTGTCCAAAGGCCAGGGGATGGAGCATGATCTTGTAAAATAATGAAATATATAATTGGCTTTTATCCCCAATTCCTGGCACAGAACATGCATCTAAAACCCTTACAATTTTGTCAGTGATAAAGAGTGGAAAGAGCATCTTTTGTTATTCATGATAAACCCCTTTTAACCACACCTGATTTTATGCTAACAGTGACTCTTGGAGGGCGGGGGCTGGTTGGCTGATGAACCAACCGTGTGATTAGAGGACTGGAATTTTCAGCCCAACCAACAACCTCCAAGGGGAGAGGGACTAGGGGTTGAGCTCAATCAGAATACCCAATGATTTAATTGATATAATGGAACTTCCATAAAAACCCTGAACAACAGGGTTCAGAGAGCTCCCAGATAGGTGAACACATCTTGGGACAGTGGCATGCCCAGAGAGCATGGAAGCTCTGTGCCATGTACCTGTATCTGTTCCCAATACCTTGCCCTATGTGTCTCTTCCATTTGGCTATTCCTGAGTGTACCCTTTATAATAAACTGGTGATCTAGTAAGTAAAGTGTTTCCCTGAGTTCTGTGCACTTCTCTAGCAAGTTACTGAACCCAAGGAGGGGGTCATAAGACCCCCCGATTTATAGCTGATTGGTCCAAAGTATAGGTAACAATCTGGGACTTGCAACTGGCATCAGAAGTAGGGGGCAATCTTGTGAGACCGAACCCTTAACCTGCAGGTAGAAGATTACTTGGTGAAAAATCCACATAGTTAGTGTCAGAAATGTTGTGAGTAGAGGAATAGTGTTTCTTCATTTACAGTGTAATCAAATCATTGATAAGGAAACATTTTTCTTTATACTAGAATCCCAGCTGATAAATGTAGAAAGAATGATAAAACTGTAAAATCCCCATTTTGCAATCCCTAATAAAACAATCATCAATGGCTATTAAAATTCTTGGGTGAAAAACAAATGAGAAACTTTAGCATGGATAAATCAGGTAGACAACACATGAAATCATTAATCAAAAAGAGATAAACAATTATTTTATGCTTTGTGATATGATGCAACAACAAATATACAATACCAACTGTGAACTATTTTCGCCAGAAATTTAAACATGAATGCTAGATCAGTGGCTCTCAACTAAGGCAATTTTACTCCTACAGGACATTGGGCAATATTTAGAGACATTTCTGGTTGACGCATTGAGGGCTGGTGCTATTGGCATTTGGAAGCCAGAGGTGAAGGATGCTACTAAGTATCCTGTAATGCATGGGACTGTCCCCTATTGCAAATAACTATCCAGTCCAGTGTCAATAGCGTTGACATTTGGAAACTCTGTTCGGGACCCAAGGTGCATATCAATCAAATGTAATCTCTGGGCCTTGTTTGAATCCAGAATCAAACAAGCCAATTATAGACATTTATGATTCAGAGAAATTTGAACACTAAATATCGAGGAACTGTTCATTTTTTAGATGAATTAATAGTATTATGCTTATGTTAATAAGAATTCTTATCTGCTTTTAGAAAAATACACCAAAGTATTTACAGATGACATGACATGATACCTGGGACTTACTTTAAAATCAGGCAGCTGGGTGGAAAGCAGGGAGAATAAAGAAGAGATTAAACAGTTTGGTCATATATTGATAGTCATGGAAGCTAGGTGATGGGTACAGCTTCTACACTTGTATATGTTTAAAATAGTTAATAATAATAAGTAAAATACTTTCATAAAATTTTCACATATCATGGAATTTTCATATGTGCACAAAACTCAGTTTTAGAAACAGTTACCGGAGCACCTGAGTGGCTCAGTTGGTTAAGCATCTGCCTTCAGCTCAGGTCATGATCTCACAGTTTGTGGGTTCGAGCCCCACGTCAGGCTATGTGCTGACAGCTCAGAGCCTGGAGCCTGCTTCAGATTCTGTGTCTCCCTCTCTCTGTGCCCCTCCCCCAATCTCTCTCTCTCTCTCTCTCTCTCTCTCAAAAATAAGTAAACATTTAAAAAAAAATGTTTTTAGAAACAAGTTACCTGAGAACTAGGATGTTGCTGTTTCCAAAAGCAATGAATCCACAAAGCATAATCCTCAAGGTCCCAATTTCCTATACGCTGCTGAAGGCTTCTCAATTTTTTCCACCAAAGCAAGCACCCTTTAAGGTACACGCTACAGTACCTATTCTTTAATATTCCCTAGTATAGATAGTGTGTGTCAGTTACAATTACACTGTTGGGATAAGATGTTGCCCTGGTCAGAAATCCACAGTCTGGAGATGATTAGCTAAATTTTATTAGAAAAGTCATACACTAGAGGTAATGACTAAAAAGCCTTCAGACATTGTTTTCTCCCTCCACTACCAGAGCTTTCCTAGTCAGAATAATGTTAGAAGTGGATTTTCATTGGTGGAATTAGTGGCTTGTTAATTGATACAAATGAGGCTTTCATTTGGGAAGTCAGTGGCAGTGGAGAAATACAAATTGGCTACAATATTTTATAGACACTATCTATGACTGAAAAAAAAAAAAAGGAAAGGAAGGTAAGACTCTTGGGAGCCCTGGAATCTTTGTCCTTAGGAATGGAGCCCTGGGTGAGATCCCTAAATAATTTAGGATTATTTTATGCCTGCCTATAGAAATGTCTATGTGAATGGCAGAATTTGATCTGAGACTTGCTTTCCTTCATAACCTGATACAAAGTTATAAAAGAGCAGTTGACCCTCTTTACCTCTAACCATTAATATCTCCGAGGATATACCAAAAGAACCTAATAGATGGGCATGCCAAACTGGCCTGGGTCAGTTCTCAGCAACAGAGAAGAGTAAATGCATTATCCAGAGTACATGAGTCTTGGCCCACCATAAAGACAATCTTGAAATCTTGAAATTACCTGTTTCATTGCTAAAATTCAGGTAATTCCTCCATGTGGTAGGCAACCCCCAATGAATCATGCCTTTAGACTTCAATCCCTCTCCACACTGATTCTAGGCTGGGTCACGTGACTTACTTTGGTCAATGGGACATTAGCAACTATGATGCAAGCAGAAACTTGATAAGTGATTTCACAGTTTGGCCTTGGGTCACCATATAAAAGGTCTCACTCCCCGAATGGAGAGACCATGTGGAAAGAGGGAGAGCTGCCTGGCTGGCTAACCCCACTTCTTACAGCCCTCACACCTGAGGCACCAAACATGTGAGTAAAGAAGCCACCTTAAATATTCTAGTTCAAGCAGTCACATGCAGAGCATCAGAATCACCCCGGTGAGCCCAACCTAAATTGTAGAGCTTTAAGAAAAAATACTTTGACCTTTGGGGAACTGTACCACATTTATTTTGTGGTTTTTATATATCCCTTGGAACAATGTTAAACGTTTTCCCCATACTGCTGCACCAACCACCTACAGCATCATAGATCCATTACTCTGATACTGTGGAGAACTTCAGGAGCTGAGGAAAAGTTATGAAAAAAAGAGACAGTGAATGCAAGGTGCAAACTCTCTCCCCAGTCAGGCTTCTCATTGTCTAGGAGCCATAAGAGTTATAAGCAAAACTGCCAGAATCCAGAGTGAGTGGACAGGAGTTAGGCTACACCAGAAAAATTTCCCCAGATGCTCTAGAGATGTTCTTTACTACTTTCTAGACAATTGGATTTCTTCTATCTTATTTTTATGTCCCAGCAACTTAAGTGTCTTGAAAGTAGGGCTGGAAGGCCAAGGAAGAACATTCAGAAAAGTGGTCAAGAAGAGGACAATTCAATATGGTAGTATTAGGATGAGTCATCATGCAAAAGAAATAATCATCTTGATAAGGCATCATATGTATATTGAAGCATGAATATGCCCAAAGTACCTCTGCCTGACAACCCTAGCATTATTCCAAGCACCCTGGATACAGAACATAGCACTGCACCAGTAATTCTATGCCCACCAATTCATGAGGCCAAGTCTACCATAATAAAGCCCACCGTGTTCAAGATCAATCAAGGATTGTCTTAGGAATTAGAGAGACCAAACCTATATGTTGTAAGTGCTAAAATACAAATACTGACATGGTCTGAAAAAGAGAAAGCATCAACTATTCCACAGCCTACCCACTAGCAGATCTCTCTGGAGGAAAAAAAAGACTGCAGTAAGAGATTTTCATACTTAACAAAAACCCACTTAAAGACAAATATTCTGTAATTCCCTAGAGAATGTATGAATGGTTCATTGACATTTCCATCCACCACAAGAAAAATCAGCCAAAATTCATATATTAAGTTACTTATTTCTCCTTTGGATTTTTGAAAGTAGATTTTACATGGTATGATCCAAATCAGTAGTTTTCTAGATAAACAGGCTGTCTGGACTAGGTTCTCTTACCTTTTTGTATGTTAATAAATCTTTTACTAACCTGAGGGACAATAGGATGAGACAGGTATATCTGGCTTTAAAGTTCAGGAAGGCAGGACTTAGAAATATAGATGGAATCTGACCCATGAAATGACACACCCCTCCAGGGGTGATCGCCAATGTTCTCAGAAGTACTGTTTATGTAATATGTCATATAGCAGACTGTGACCTCCCTGACCTCCACAGATGGTGATTTGGGCAAACACTCCTACATAGGTGTGCATATGCACGTAGCAAAGTCAACAAACCTTGCATTTATTTCAATTGTATCTCTCCAGACTACTCTGTTCTAACTAGGAAAACTGAGGCAACTGAACAGACTTCTACCATTATTTCAGTACTCTGATTTTCTTTTAGGAAATCCTTGTTTCCACTTATTTTCAAAGTGTTATATTATCTATTCAAGGATAGATTTCTTTTTTTTAATTGTTTAATCTTTATTTATTTTTGAGAGACAGAGAGCATAAATGAGAGATGGGCAGAAAGAGAGGGAGACACAGAACCCAAAGTAGGCTCCAGGCTCTGAACTGTCAGCGCAGAGCCTGATGCGGGGCTCAAACTCACAAGTAGTGAGATCATGACCTGAGCCGAAGTTGGATGCTTAACCGACTGAGCCACCCAGGCACCCCAAGATTAGATTTCTTAATAGCAGCAGACAACAAATGGTGGTTAAAACCATTAAAATGTAATAAAACAAAGGAATAATACCAACTGTCTTCATCTTGCTAAAATTGTACACCAATAGAAATACATCACACTAAAAGCATATGTACCAGAAAACAGGAATAGAAACATAGGTATAGGCTAATATTTTATTAGCAAACTACATATTTGCTGTTGGTAAATGATGATCCTGACAGGAAAAATCACGCAATGAACATAATCTAATAACTATGTATATCTAGAAAAGGAATGTGAACAACTATGGAACTCAAGAAGTAACGTATTCTCTTACCCTGAGATATTGAAGGTTGTGTACATTCTAATTAGTGATAGATGGTAATGCTAATACACAAGAATTAGATCATACAAAAATACAGTAGTATCCTGTTCTCTTCCAGTATTAGGCTTCTAGAAGATGAATTATTGTAACCATATTAAAAAAAAAAAAAGATAGTGACCTATTTGAGACCACACATCAAGTTCTTGTGTATTCCCAGAGGGTTTACCCTGACAGGAAAATAGCATGACTTTCACACAATGAAGGTGTCACATGAATAGAGATTTACACATAAGTAAACAAAAGGAATCAAAAGGCAAATAGGACAGAGTTACAATCTACTCTAAGATTGGCTTTCGTCAATTTTCTGTTTATCTTAGAAACTCCTCCTGCTCTCTAATTATATGCCTGAAGAGAATCGTCAGGTATAGTTATTTTCAGCTACACTCTAAAACAAAAAAGAAAGCCATTATGTGCATTTTTCTGTGAAGAAGGGTCATAATGGGTTTAAATGTTCAACTGAGTTAGTTTTGATCTTCCTCCAATGAGCTTAGAAACCAAATGAATAAGTAAACAAGCTGTAAACATATGCAAGATGCGAGAAATACACAGAGAAGGGAGGATATGTGAAGATAAAGATATAAACTGAGTTGGGTTGATACACTGTTTAAAAAAAAAATAGCCACAAAAGTCCATGAATCACATTCACTTTAACAGACATGACAGGAAAGTAGGAATATGAGCAAGTGGCCCGTTCTCAAATACGTACTATTATTTTCCAGAATCATTAAAATTAGATTGAATTGTTATGGATTTTTCATGAGGCAGCATTAGACTGCTGCTAGAGGTGCCATCTAATAAAATCAGTGATTTGCAACACAGGAATACTTCACGCCAAAGGAGGCGTCTGTGAATTCATCACACCAGCAAGCTCATTGTTTTACTTGGGAGAAAACCTTTATGAAACACCAAGGGAGCTCAGAGATAAAAATGTACATTTTGTTGGCCCTAATTTTTTTAACATAATGTAAAGGCTTTTTCTCTGTCTACTTTTGTAGTGTTTGCACAACCACGTGGTTTGTTCATTTGCTTGTTTGTGCCCCTGTTGTTACTTCTGGAGATGGAAAACCGAGGTCTTAGGCAACACCCATGTGGCTCTGGTAGATGTGACCTTATAATGCGGCGGATTTGCTCTGTCCACATAGCATCTTTGGGACAGAAGGGTCCCACTAGTACTCATTCCTCTACTCACTGGTCCCCTTTGTAAACCTTGATGAGTTGGGGTACAGGACCTCCCAACCACATTTTAATTCTCCCGGGTGCTTGGATATGACCACTTTGCTCTGTGCAGTGCCCAGCATAATAACGCAGGATAAATAATATTCAGAAATGTTATTTTGATGATGACCTTATTTAGCAAAAGCTACCTCTTCTTGAGGTTTTTACCTCCAAGCCAGATGGGCCTGCATAAACACACGTCCCTGAATTTTCCTCTCTATAGTTACACTTAAAAACTATTTGGATTTGCATTTAGAAATAAATTTCCTCTCCAACATTGGGGATATACTCTAGAGGTTCCCACGAATTATTTGAAAACAGTGTATACTCCTCTGTTGGGTAGAGAAAAGTCTCCAACCAGAAACCACACTACAAAATGTTAACAAGAACAATTGATACTTTGCACTGGGTATCCAGACGTTTGGCTGCCTGCAGTTTCGACTGCAGAGGAACACTTCAAAGTTAGAAACTGTGTAAATGCAACTTGAAAGGGGTTTCAACCTTCAATCCTTGAGGAATACCACTAATATAAGGGAAAGAGGTGTGGCTATATACAAAAAATTCATTTATATTTCCTATTGACTGAAGTTCTAAGATGCCCTACGACTCAGTTTTCAAGAATAGTAATCACATCTATCGTGTGTTGGAAAGGGCAGGGGTGGGTGGGAGTGAGCATTCGATGGAGGAGAGTGAAAGGACAGGGCAGGTAAGTGAGAGCTAGACATTGGCTTGTAAATGGGGCACCTGGGTGGCTCAGTCAGTTAAGCAACCCACTCTTGACTTCGGCTCAGGCCATGATCTCACGGTTCATGAGATCCAGCCCCACATCAAGCTCTGCACTGACAGTGTGAAGCCTGTTTGGTATTCTCTGTCTCCCTCTCTCTGCCCCTCCCTGACTTGCTATCTCTCTCTCAAAATAAATAAAAATAAACAGAAAAAACATTGACTTGTAAAATTGAGAAATACCAGGAAGGTACCAGGGATAAAACTGGGATTCAGAGAGAGCCCAGTGATGGGCTGCAAAGATAAGCCAAATATTTTGAGATAAATATTCTAAACTTGGACTTAGTGTGACAGGAAAAAATCCAGGGCAGGTGTGATGTAATTTAACAGTCGTACATGTTTTTAAAATGCTCTGGAATAGCTGCTAATTACACACCCAATGAGTCATCTGTGCCATTTGGCAGATCTAAGTCTGCATTGACTGAAGCATGGAGTCCAAAGCAAAAGCATCTTTCTTGGTTATGAGACCTGAACCCTGCCATCAGCCAGAGACACGCTTTGGATTTGGGGTTCCACATGTCCAGACTGAGTTAGCAAGGAGGCTGTCTGTGGAAGCTGGGGTTGGAGTAAGCACTGTAATCTGCTGCTTTCATTTTCTCTTCCACTCCCAAGTGATCTTTCTCTGACCTAGCAGTTCATGCCATCATAGTTATTCATTTAGTTACAATAATACGCATTACAACAACAGTGTTTGTCTAATTATCATCTTCCCCCTTGTAATTCTTCATCTTGACTAGGTACAGGCTAAGGATTAGGTATAAAGACCATGGGAATCAACACAGCCCCTTGGAGACCATAGTGTCAGAGAGTGTGAGAGCGGTACAGGGTTCAGGTAGGCACTAAATGGTGTTGTTAAATGTTGAGTGAATAATTCAGAGACCATGCTTCCAGTGCCATTCAGTGAACAAAACAGAAAAATCCCCGTCTTCATGAAGTTTACATTATAGTAGGAAATAGACAATAAAAATAAACAAATATACAGTCCACTAGAGAGTAACAAATCCTCTAGCAGATACGATCAGTGCCCTCTCAGATTCCCTTGGACTCTGTTCCCACCTCCTATTGGGAGCCTCTGCAAAGCAGAGGGCTTTCTCTGGCAGCTGGAGGACACCTGTCCAAGCTCAGAGACAGGAACCACTGGGAAGTTAAAGTCGCAACCACCACCAGCAACCCCAGCCCCCACAGCAGCTCTCAACACCCACTGATGAGAACTGATGGATAAACACGCCAACTTCCTGATGCTTCAGACATCCTCCAAGGCATGTCCGTGCAGTTTCCCAGAGGCCCTGGCAGAACTGAGTCCCAGCTGCCCACAGCAGTAAACTGCTGACTGCCGCACCCTGAACTGGCTTCCTACCCACTCCTGTTTCAGTCTCCCACACGCCACTGGCCTTCTGGGGATCACCCCCATGCCAACTACTTGCACTCGAATCCTTCTCTAAGATGCTACTTCTGGGCAAGACGAGTGTTACAGAAACATGATGCAGAGAAAGAGGATGTGAAATATTAGATGGAGTGATCAGGAAAGGCTTCCCTGAGGTCATTTTAAAAAAAAGACTAGGGGGGCGCCTGGGTGGCTCAGTCGGTTGGGTGTCCTATTCGGCTCAGGTCACGATCTCGTGGTATGTGGGTTCGTGCCCCGTGTCGGGCTCTGTGCTGACAGCTCAGAGCCTGGAGCCCGATTCGGATTCTGTGTCTCCCTCTCTCTCTGACCGTCCCCCATTCATGCTCTGTCTCTCTCTGTCTCAAAAGTAAATAATAAAACATTAAAAAAAACAAATTTAAAAAAAAAAAAAAAGACTAGGATGGGGAGCCTGGGTGATTCAGTTCAGCTTCTGACTCTTGATTTTGGCTCAGGTCATGATCTCTCACGGTTTGTGAGTTCAAGCTCCACATTGGGATTTTCTCTTTCTCTTTCTCTCTGCCCCTGCCCTGCTTTCTCTCTCTCTCTCTCTCTCTCTCTCTCTCTCTCAATCTCTCTCTCTCTCTCCCAAAATAAATAAATAAACTTAACAGAAAAAAGGCTTGGATGAAAGGAGGAATGAGGTCATTGTGGTTCCAAAATAAGGTCACTGCCAAGCCTACCACACTGTTATACCCAGAGTCATGGTAAAGGATTTGTTCAGCTTGGTGGGGGAGGTTATCCCCCTCTCTGATGTTTGAAAATAAAGTGTTCATCCCTAGTAATTTGGTGAGGTTTGGATTTTCACTGCTAGAAGCAAAACATTGATTTTCCTTCACAGCATTTTGATATAAATGTATGTGAAGCCCTTAGGGCATCTTGCCCTCTTATTCTTATTATAAGATGTCTTGTCAACTGTCTTAGCTCAAGGCCACAAAACTGACTCAATACTGAGACATTCTCTCTCACAGGAATTCTCAACAAAATTTCATGAGTACAGATATGAACGTGGTGGGGATTTATGTCACTTTCACTTAGACCCTCCAAAGAATAAAATGCCATTCTTTGTAGTCACCCTAAGCTTACTATATGACACAGTGGCCCTTTATGTGTAGTGACCTGCAATACATGTATTAAATATGTATATACAGAGAGAAAGACAATTTCACAGAACCACTGGCTTCTAAATTAGAAGCTGGAGTGCCTGGGTGGCTCAGTCGAGTGTCTAAATCTTGATTTTGGCTCAGGTCACGATCCCAGGGTCATGGGATCAAGCCCAGAGTCAGCGAGAAGCCTGCATTGGATTCTCTCTCTCCCTCTCCCCCCACCCCACCCTCCACCGCCAACTCTGACCCTCTCCCCTGCTCTCTCTCTCACTCTCTAAAAAAAAAATAAAAGTAAATAAATAAAACCAGAAGCTACCTCAATAGGTAAATCTCTTACTCAGGACAGTGATCCCTACCCCACCATTCCTGATTGGGGGGGTCACCAGCTCCCGCCCACTTTCTCCTGGTCTTGATTTGACAGTTCTATTTAAACAAAAGTACAAAACTTATCTGATTGCAGGCTCACAATATTCTACACCATGCACATCAAAGATGCTTCACTGTAAGTTTGTATTATAGAGTAGCCCCCACAATAGATATTTTACCCCAGGAATGCAAGCCAGCTATTCTTACTGGGCTTAGAGATCATCTAGGATTCCAGTTTTATTTTCACACCTGACAAAGACTTTCTATTGTCAAATTACCTCTATCACAGTAGCTTCTACTTTTAGTTGACAAGCATTCAATAGGTCTTCCCAAAACTGATTGTGTGCCTGGACCAAAATTAGTTTAAAAACTAAATTTGCATTGGTAAATTAGAGAAGCCAGGCATGAGAATGAATTTCCCACAGACAAATATTTTCATTAGACATTTTTGTTGGAGCTGGTGGACTACCAGAGAGAAGAATCTTTTGAAATTTCTCCACAGCCTGGAGTGACCGTGGCAGGCACTTGTGCGCCAAAGATGAGGGATCTGGATCAGACTGCATCCAGAAGATCTACCCCAGCAAAGGTGGCCTTTGTAGGAGGGCTCTAGGCTTACAAACCAGAGAAGTTTGGAGAGCATGACCACGACATAAAAAATTTGAAAATAGGTCTGGAGCAGAGGAGAGCATCTCTGTGACCCTCCTTGTTAGATCAAATTGGCCAAGGGATACCTGAAGCAGACCCTGTGAGTGGTCCTCTGGATTAGGAACCACTGGGGCTTGAAGTGGACCTCATTTCTCTATCAGTAGGAATAATCTTGGCTGCAAGAAATGGCTCACTTAAATTTCATGAACAATTAAGGAAATTTTTACTTCACAGCTCTCCAAGCAGTGATCAGAGATGACTGGGTCAGGGTCCTGGTTCGTTTCTCTTTGACTCTCTCTATTCTCTTTCCATGTCTCTGCTTCAAGTTGGCTGTAGTAGTTCCAGGACTAACATCATAAATGTGCCCAGAGGAAGAGATGTCTGGTGCCCACTCTTAAAGCTAAAGAAAATACCCAAGGTGCCCAGCAAGCATCTGTTATTATGACACATGTCTATTCCAGAACCAATCGCTATGACAGTAGGGACAGAATTACCCTTACACCAATCAGAACCCCCTGGAACTGAACATGGGCCCATCTGCCACCAGAGTCCATGAGCCATGTTGGCAAAGGTGGATTCCTAGATTATAAGGAAGTTACTTTGGGGAAAGGGAAGAAAAATAGATTTTTTTTTTTTTTCTGAGAGAAAACTGACAATATCCTCTGCATTCATGTAGCAGCTTAGTGCTCTCTGGTCTTTCCTTTTTCTTGATCAAAATTCCTGGGTCCAAGAAGCATAACAATAACCACAGCAAGAGTCCAGAGAAGTCTTGGATTCTGGTGTTATAGCCGAGGCTGTGGGCTTGCAGTTTACATAGAATTGAAAATCACTGACCCATTCCATTTCCTCCAGTAATGTGCCAAACTGTCAGTTCTGTATGCTGACAGAGGCTTTTAAAAGCTCTATACTCAATTTTTGCAATTGAGAATACTGAGTGATACCAATAATGAAGTCATATCTTTACAACACCTATCTTCATTCTTCATTGTCATTAAGCTGGAAAATTCAACTATTCAGTATGATGATCATTTCTAGCCTTTGATAAGATTTTTCCATTTTCTCTCTTTTTTAATGCTTTTAAATTGTAATAAAGCTTTAAAGACTGAGCTACCAATAGTTTCATTTGTCTATCTTTCAACTATAATGAATACAGATGGGCAGAGAGGAAAAGAAATCCTGGATTTGGTCTAATCCTATAATCTTTCTCATTTGCTTCTGAAAGGTTGAATAATTCCAGATGAATACCTTGTAATGCCAGTGTTTTCTCATACCAATGGTTTATTTTCTCATCGACACTAAAGAAATATTCAATATAATGTGCATATATAAACTACAAAATGATAATAACCCACATATGAAAAGTCATAAGTAACCAGTGTAATCAGAAGTAATGTGTAAGTCTGTATGCACATATATACACACATTATTAATACAGAAATACATCCTAGGAAAGAAACCACAGATATCACTAAATGGAAGAAAAAAAAAAACACTGAGTGCATTTTCTGCCCCATAAAATAAGAAATCGTGGTGTTTTTCTTTCTAACCATATTTGTCCAAATATCATAGTTGATATATCCATATTGTGATAAGCTGTGACATTAAAAATTCTTCTACTGGAGTCCACTTCGAAAATTTTATTTTACTTTACTGTCATTTACCGAGTCATTTGTCAGTCTAGTTATGTATGTGGAAAAAAAAATTGACTCTGGGTTCTTCATATATCTCCAGAGAATTGACGCTGTCTACACATAAATTTTACTATTTTCCTAGTCAAAAAAAAAAATGAAAGCCCAAGTGCGCTAGGTCCAGAAAGTCAGGAAAAATAAAATCAGCTCAATTTCCCTTGGGTTGGTATCACACTGTGGTAAGTGATAATAATATAGTAATATGATAAAACAATGATAAGTAATGATTTTCTGATCCACAGTGAGCTCTGTCTACTAAATGAGAGAAATTGCATGAAAATGAACAACCTTTCCAATGAGGGAGAAAAAATAAGCTCTGGGGTCACCTGGGTGGCTTAGTCAGTTAAGCATCTAACTTGGTTTCAGCTCAGCTCATGACCTCGCAGTTTCGTGAGTTCAAGCTCTGTGCTGGACTCTGCACTGGATTCTCTCTTCCTCTCTCTCTGCCCCTCCCCCACTCACACTGTCGCTGTCTCTCTCAAAATAGGTAAATAAACTTTAAAAAAAAATAAGCTCTGGAAGGAAAATTTCTGAGTGAGCAGTGGTAGGTATGTAAGTAGTCTGTTTACTTCCTCTTCAGTTTCATCTACCTCTTGCTGAGTCTCTTACTCCAATTCTACCTTGTTGTCAACATTCCGACTCTCAGGGCAATACTCTTTCCTCTTCGATATTCTGACTCAAGTATATATAAAACCAAAATCCATTTCATTCATCCCCAGATCAAAGAAGTTTGAGCTAATTTCCAAATGAGATGAAAAAATACAAGATTTAAACTTACAAAGCATAGTGTCCTGATCCCCAGCTTATTCAGTTCATAAGCCCTGTTTCATTTAACATCCAATCTCAGATGTGTTAGAAAGGACTACCAAAAAGAATTTGGGGTTATTTTGCCTATGATTGGCACAAATTTGAAAGGGAAATGGGGATCTAAAAAGGTGATATATAGTTCAATCATGAAAATTCATTATTTTATAGATAGGCATATCCTTTTAATCAAACTCAAGCAAATTTAAAGTAATAATCTCACCTTAATTTAAAGCATTCACTTGTGTTTCTACGGAAATTCTTGAGTGGTAAGAATACAATTCTTTGAGTATTAAAGGCATATTTAAAAAGGCTTTTACTTTCATTAATACAGATTGGATGATTTAGACCAAACTTATTGCTGAGAATGACTTGAAAAATTGATCAAATATTTTTTGAATGTTTGAAGGCACAGATAGTAAGACAGTAAACAATTACACAATCTTGGCCCAGAAAAATAAGGAAACCCAAGAAGAAAGCCCGGAATTTGAAGCCACTTTTCTACCAGAGAATTGTGCCAATGTTCCACTAGTAGCAGCTGAGAGGCTGAGAAGCTGATCAGAGGTGGTTTTGTTTTGTTTTGTTTTGTTTTGTTTTGTTTTGTTTTGTTGGCAAGGTTTATTTTATTTTTGAGAGAAAAAGAGAGAGAGAGTATGGGGGGATGGCAGAGAGAGATGGGGACAGGTGATCCAAAGTGGGTTCCACACTGACAGCAACAAGCCTGATGCAGGGCGTGAACTCATGAACTATGAGATCATGACCTGAGCCGAAGTCGGATACTCAACTGACTGAGCCATCCAGTCAGGTGGCCCCAATTAAGAGGTTTTAACAGACTCACAGGGGTAGGAGGACAAAAATTGGAATTCAGGGCCAACTGGGAAATGAGTAGTGGCTGATAAAGCCTCCCCCAACCCTCTAAACATACAATTTGAGATCCTTGAGGACCTACCCACTATGACTAAGGGTAAAGTGAAAACAGATCAGCCCCTATAGAGGTTGAAGCTCAACTTCTTTGCATTTCAAACGCTGATTGGATTAGGAAGATCTGGGATTTCCAGCATACCTAGCCTACATAAATGCAAATATAAATTCTCCCTGAGGGGAAGGTAATATCCAGAGCTGCAAATTATCTCTAGTTTTTCATAATCTTCAGCACTTAATCAAAATAGCTAAGGGACCTGAGATGACAAGACAATATGACTAAAGACAAAAGTAAATAGCAATCAAATACAGACCTACTAGAGAGGGTCTCCAGACTCCCCACAGAGTTAATAGGCACAGACTTTAATATAACTATACTTAATATGTTCAAGGCTATAAAAGACAAGATTTTTAATTTGGGAAGAGAACCAGAAATTGTGACAGAGAACCAAAGGAGAATTACAAAGTTTTTAAATAAAATAATTAAAATTCAAGATTTTATGTGTTATATGTGGAATTTAAGAAACAAAGCAAATGAACAAAGAAAAAAAGAGACACATGAAAAAACAGACTCTTAAATATAGAGAACAAACTGGTGGTTATCAGAAAGGAGGTGGGGGGGATGGATAAAATAGGTGAAGGGGATTAAGAGTATACTTGTTTTATTTTGTGCTGTTTTTTTTTTTTTTTAAGTTTATTTATTTATTTTGAGAGAGAGAGAGAGAGGGAGAGAGAATCCTAGGCAGGCTCTGCACTGTCAGCTCGGAGACAGATGCAGGACTCAATCTCACAAACTGTGAGATCATAACCTGAGCAGAAGTCAAGAGTTAGACGCTTAACCAACTGAGCCCCCTAGGAACCCCAAGGGTACACTTACTGTGATGAGCACTAAGTTATGTATAGAATTGTTGAATCACTATATTGTACACCTGAAACACTGTATATGGTACTGTACATTAATTCTACTGAAATTAAATAAAAATAAAAGGCAAACTTAAAAAAAAAAGCTTTTATGTGTTAAACAACATTCAAGACACAGTCAAAAAGAGAATTAATGAATTGGAAGATAAGTCAAAAATTGCTCAAACTATAAATCCACACTGATGTGATCAATTAATCTATGACAAAAGAGGCAAGAATATACAATGGAGAAAAGCCAGTCTCTTTAATAAACGGTGCGGGGAAAACCGGACAGCTACATGCAAAAGAGTGAAACTGGCCACTTTCTTACATTTAGGTCTTAGTGAGACCTGAAACCATAAAACTGTGAGACCTGAAACCATAAAATGTGAGACCTGAAACCATAAAACTCCTAGAAGATAACATAGTAGTAATTCCTTTGACATAAGCCATAGAAACATCTTTCTAGATATGTCTCCTAAGGCAAAAGAAACAAAAGCAAAAATAAATTACTGGGACTACATAAAAATTAAAAGCTTCTGCACAGCTAAGGAAATCATCAACAAAACAAAGAGGCAGCCTACTGGATGGCAGAAGACATTTGCAAATGATATATCCAATAAGGGGTTAATATCCAAAATATGTGGACTAATGCAACCCAGCAACCAAAAACTGAATAATCTGATTTAAAAATGGGCAGAGACCTGAATAGACATTTCTCCAAAGAAGACATACCAATGGTCAACAGACACATGACAAGATGTTCAACATCACTAATCCTCAAGGAAATGCAAAGCAAAACCACCATCAGATATTACCTTACACCTGTCAGAATGGCCAGAATCAAAAAGACAAGAAACAAGTGTTGGTGAGGATGTGGAGGAAAAGAAACCCTTGTGTATTATTGGTGGAAATGTAAATTGGTGCAGACACTATGGAAAAGAGTATGGAAGTTTCTCAAAAAAATTAAAAATAGAAATACCATAGGATCCAATAATTACACTACCAGGTACTTACCCAAAGAAAACAAAACACTAATTCGAAAAGATATATGCACCCCTATGTTTATTGCCCCATTATTTACATAGCTAAGATATGGAAGCAACCCAAGTGTCCACTGATAATTAATGGTTAAAGAAGGAATGGGGTGTGTGTGTGTGTGTGTGTGTCTGTGTGTGTGTGTGTGTGTGTCTGTATACACAATAGAATATTACTTGGCCATAAGAAAGGATGAGATTTTGCCATTTACAACAACATGGATGGGCCTAGATGGTATTATGCCAAGTGAAATAAGTTAGACAGAGAAAGACAAATACCATAAAACCATTTCACTTATACATGGAATCTAAAAAACATAACAAATGAATAAACACACAGAAAGCAGAATCAGACTTATAAATACAGAGAACAAATGATGGCTATCAGAGGGAAGGGGAGTTGGATGATGGGCAAAATGGGTGAAGGGGAGTGGGAGATATAGGCTTCCAGTTATGGAGTGGATAAGTCATAGAGATGAAAGGTACCACATATAGTTAATGGTACTGTAATAGTGCTGTACGGTGACAGGTGCTGTGTTGTGAACACAGCATAACAGAGTTGTTGAATCAGGTGAATATGTTGTTCACCTGAAAGTGCTGTAACATTGTAGTCAACTATAGTCAAAAAATTAAAAAAAAAGAAAAGAAAAGAAAGAAAGAAACAAGAGGACTGACAGGATAAAAATTGAGTAAGACGGGGCACCTGGGTGGCTCAGTGAATTAAGCATCTGACTCTTGGTTTTGGCTCAGGTCATGATCTCACAGTGACAGCGTGAAGCCTCCTTGGGATTCTCTCTCTCCCTCTCTCTGCCCCTCTCCCACTCATGCTGTTTCTGTCTCTCTCAAAATAAATAAATAAACTGGAAAAAAAAAGTGAGTAATACACACAGGAGATACAGTGAAAGGGTAAGTATAATCTAAAAGGAAGAGAATAGAAAGAATAGGTAAATAATGACCGAGAATTTTCCCAAATTGGTGAAAGATACTGTGTCACAGCTCCAAAATACCCTATGACCCCAAGCAAGATGAATGCAAAGTAAAACACACTTGTGCAAACCATAGTAAAACTTCTGAAAGAGAAAGGCAAAGAGAAAAATCTTGAAAGCACTCCCCGTTACAAAAAGAAATAATGCCTTCACAACAGAAAATATCACTTTTCAACAGGGACAAAGGAAATCAAAAGACAATGTATATTTTTTTCAAAGTGCATCAAAGGGGAAAAAAGCTGCCAAACTATACCCAACAAAAATATCCCTTAAGAATGCTGGTAAAATAAGAACATTTGCAGGCAGGCAAACAAACAAACAAAACCTGAGAGCCACTTCTAGACCTATATAAAAAATATATTGAAAGTTTCCTTCAGGCAAAAGAAAAGTAATCATAGGTAAAATATTAAAGATGTAAGAAATAAAGGAATGAAGAGAGAAAAAATGGGAAGTAAACAAATAGTGATTGTATAAAGCAATAACACTAAATCCTGCAGGTCTTAAAATACAGAGAAAATTAAATAAACAGCAATAATAGATCAGGATAAGTACAAATGGAATTAAAGTATTCTAAGGTTTTTGAATTTTCTGGGAAAAGGCAAAAGTACTAATTTATAGGGCTCCAGAGTGGCTCAGTCAGTTGAACGTCTAACTTGGGCTCAGATTCTGATCTCGCGGGTTCAAGCCCTGCGTCAGGCTCTGTGCTGACATCTCGGAGCCTGGAGCCTGCTTTGGATTCTGTGTCTCCCTGTCTCTGCCCCTTCCCCACTTGCACTCTGTCTCTCAAAAAATAAACATTATAAAAAAAATTTTTAAGTGCTAATTTATGTTAAACTTTGATAAATCAGGGATGCAGATTGTAATCTACAATCAAGAATAGCCATTAAAAGCATAGTAAAATATCTTATAATTAATCTATTAATACAGAAAAATAAATAATAAAAATACTTAATTCAAAAAAGGACCAGAAGGAGAAAGAAAAAGGAAAATGGTAGATTTATATATCAGTAATTACATTAGACATAAAAACACTCAATGTTCCAATTAAGAGACAAAGATTATGAGACTGGGTTTTAAAAAATCAAAAACCACATTGTATGCTGTTTTAAAGAGAAACACTTTTTTAAAGTAGAGATACAAGGGGCGACTGGGTGGCTCAGTAGTTTAAGCGTGTGACTTCAGCTTAGGTCATAATCTCGCCGTTTGTGAGTTTGAGCCTGCGTTGGCTCTGTGCTGACAGCTCAGGGCCTAGAGCCTGCTTCAGATTCTGTGTCTCCCTCTCTCTCTGCCCCTCCCCGGCTCATGCTCTGTCTCTCTCTGTCTCAAAAATAAATAAACACTAAAAAAAATTTTAAGATACAAAAATGTGTAAGTAAAAAATGGAAAAAGATACAATATGCACGTACAAATCAAAGAAATCAATGTAGCCATCTTAATACAGATAAAGTAGACTTTAAGACAAAAAAGGCAGAGAAAAAGGACACAGAACCATAATGATAAAAGTTTTAATTGCCCAGGAAATTATAGCAACTCTAAATTTATGTCCCCAATAACATGGCCTTTATCTATACAAACAAAATTTGACACTATTGAACAGTAGGAAAGAAATTAGGAAAGAGAAGAAATGCCAAATATTACCAATTCTGTTCAATATTTCATGGAAGATTCTAATTTATATATTGTGTGCATAGAAAACTCAAAAGAGTCTGCCCCATCCTCATAGGATATCATCTCCATGCTGGTGCATCATATGCACCTTCAAAAGACCATTTCATCCCACTGTGTGGCAGGCAGCTTCTGAATAATGCAATATTTAACAGGACCAATAGATCTAATGGTCATGTGGCCATTGTCTTACCTTCCGTTCTATAGAGTAGGTTCCTCAGCCCTCAGATGGTGGTGCTGGCTGAAGACCTGAATATATGAAAGACAAATCCATGTCTGAAATATATGTCAATTTTGGTCAAGATGGAAGACGCCCAATGGAATCAATTCTTCACCAAATAGCTGGTTGCCTTCCTCAAGGGATGGTGCTGTACTGGGTAATCAATATTCTCTCTGCTGCTGGAAGAGTAGACATTCATCAGTGGCAGTAATTAAGTCTCCTTTGTTAAGTGGGCATCCATGCATTTGGGCCCATACATAATCTCCATCCCTGCTTAACTGGCTACTCTGCTCATGATCCCAACCGTACCAACACTGTGATCATCAATGGCAGGAATTGGTAGATGTCAACTGATTTTATATGGCTATTGAGTGTCTCATCACTGAGGATGCTTTCTGACAGGCATGAATATATGCAGCACTTTACACCCAGTCCCATTGATCCATTTATATGCCTCTTTTCCAGAGATCCTTGTGTCTTGTCTTCTGTTATCTCCTCTAGGCACCTGACCAATCATCCAAGGCATTCTCCATTGCCTGTGAGTCTTTAGGCTTACCTCCGGCCACTTTTCTTTCCAGACAAATTGAATAATCAGAGACAATGACAAAAGCTTTGCCAATTAGGATGATTTCTTCTCACTGCTATCTTTCCCACTCCAAGTGAGGATATGATATAGCTGCAGTCCATTTTTGGTTTACACTCACATCCTGAACTAAACCATCTATGGAACAAATTCAGCCTCTTTCCTTCTTCATCAGCTAATCATAATGAATTCTCCATGAAGTACAAGCTGGGTCAATCAGGACCAACTGTAATCCAGTCCAAAGATGTAGTGCTACATCTGGAATCAGGCATGAACAGGGCCAAGGGCACAAATAAGCTACATGAGCAGGTGGCCCAACATCCATGTCATCCACCACTGTTGCACTGGTACCTCTCACTGAGTTCATACTTCATGGTCACATGGTGCACCACAGTCAGAGGTTTCATCTTTATCATGTGAGCATGAAGCCTCAGTTGCCCATCCTGGACCTAGATCTGTCAAATCCAAGTCATGAGTTGAGTAGACTCATCAGTAATCTATCAAGTGTGAGACTCTTTCCTGCCCTGGGCCACACTCAAAACTGGAGGCCTTCTTCTGTGTTACTCAACAAATGGGTCAAAGCAGTATTCCCCAATGAAGAATATTCTGCCTCGACAACATAAAGAAGACCTAAGTTGCTGCTTCATGATTGAAGGTAGAGGTTGTAATAACATGTCCTTTACTTCAGAGAGAATTCCCTGGCATGACCCAGATCATAATACTTTTTCTAAAATTTTACTGATGTGACAGATGTCTGACTCTCCATCAAGTTTATCCCCCATCCTCTGGAGTGTATGTATCTTACAAAGGTTTCCAACATTCTTGTCACTTATGGCTCATCCAGCAAAATTAATCAATGTCACTGATACAGTAGATCAATATAATGTTCTGAAGAGTACCCAGGTGGACCAGAGCTCTTTGGATTATATTATGACTAAACATGAGAGAACTAACATCTTTCTGGGTCAAGACCATTCTGATGTCTATCCCATATGCCTGCAAATTACTACTGATTCTTCCTGAGAAAAACTGAAAGAATATTTGCCAGATCACTGGTCATCAAATATTAACTACGTAAAGCTTTGTTAACCTACTCTAGAAAAGGTGCCATATCTGGCACAGCAGCTGCAACTACAGATGCAACTTGGTTAATTTGTGGTAGTTTGCCTATTATCATCATCAGGATCTGTCTGGTTTTTGTGGAGAAAAACTGATTAATTAAATAGAAATATGATGGGAACTATCACCCTTTTATCCTTTAAGGTTTTTAATGGTGGCATTAATTTCTTCCCTGATGCCCAGGATGTGAAACGACTTTTAATTTACTATGTTGGCCATGGGAAAGGGGACAATCTCAAAAGCTTCCACCAGGCTTTCCCTACTAATGCAGCTCTTATCCTACTGGCAAAGGACTCCATTTTGTGGTTCTGCAAAATTTAGTGGAACCCATACTCTATCTCTGGCAAAAGTGTTACCAACCCTGAATCAGACCTTGGAATAATACCCCTAATGTGGCAGAGCCTAAGGCTGTAGGAATAAGATGCACAAATCCCACAAACTGGTCACTGGAACTGATGGCAAAAAAAAAATAAATAAAAAGACCAATCCATCATTTGGAGTCATTGTGCTAATCAGCTGTTGATTTTGTGTATATACAATACCCAGGAGGCCAGCACCCAAACTCTACAAGATTTGTTCCCAAGCTAGGTCCTTAGCTGACAGCTCTGACAAGATACCACAATGAGATTCAAACCACATTGAGATACCACTACACATACACTAGAATGTAAAAAACTTAAGAATGCCCTTACTAACATTGTGATACTGTGATTTATAATAAGAAATATATATTTGGTCTTTGTCCCCTGTTCTAGCACAGAGCTTCTAAAACCCTTAGAATTTCTAAGTAATGAAAGTAATCAAGGTGTCTTTCATTATGTTAATGAGGTGATTTTTGGACCTAGAGATGGGGGCTGGTTGTCAGGACAACCATCTATGTAATTAGAGAATTGGAACTTACAGTCCCACCCTCCTGATGGGAGGTAGTGGGGAGAGAGTCTGGAGACTGAATCAATTGCCAATAATCAATGATTTACTCAACCATGCCTATGCAATGAAGCCTCCATACAAACCCCAAAGACAGGGTTCAGAGAGTTTCCAGATTGGTGAATGTGGAGATGCAGGGAGAGCAGTGCACCTGGAGAGGCATGGAAGCTCTGTGTCCCTTTCCCCACACCTTGCCCCATGCATCTCTCCCATCTGGCTATTCCTGAATTATTTCCTTTTATGATAAACCAGTAATCTAGTAAGAAAATAATTATCTGAAAGGCAACCAACAGAATGGGAAAAGATATTTGCAAATGACATATTGGACAAAGGGCTAGTATCCAAAATCTATAAAGAGCTCACCAAACTCCACAACCGAAAAACAAATAATCCAGTGAAGAAATGGGCAGAAAACATGAATAGACACTTCTCTAAGGAAGACATCCAGATGGCCAACAGGCACATGAAAAGATGCTCAACGTCGCTCCTCATCAGGGAAATACAAATCAAAACCACACTCAGATACCACCTCACGCCAGTCAGAGTGGCTAAAATGAACAGATCAGGAGACTATACATGCTGGCGAGGATGTGGAGAAATGGGAACCCTCTTGCACTGTTGGTGGGAATGCAAACTGGTGCAGCCACTCTGGAAAACAGTGTGGAGGTTCCTCAAAAAATTAAAAATAGACCTACCCTATGATCCAGCAATAGCACTGCTAGGAATTTACCCAAGGTATACAGGAATGCTGATGCATAGGGCAGTTGTACCCCAATGTTTATAACAGCACTTTCAACAATAGCCAAACTATGGAAAGAGCCTAAATGTCCATCAACTGATGAATGGATAAAGAAATTGTGGTTTATATGCACAATGGAATACTACGTGGCAATGAGAAAGAATGAAATCTGGCCATTTGTAGCAACGTGGATGGAACTGGAGAGTGTTATGCTAAGTGAAATAAGTCATACAGAGAAAGACAGATACCATATTTTTTCACTCATATGTGGATCCTGAGAAACTTACCAGAAGACCATGGGGAGGGGAAGGGAAAAAAAAAGAAGAAGAAGAAAGAAAGGTTAGAGAGAGAGGGAGCCAAAATATAAGAGACTCTTAGAAACTGAGAAAAATCTGAGGGTTGATGGGGGGTGGGAGGGTGATGGGTGTTGGGGAGGGCACCTATTGGGATGAGCACTGGGTGTTGTATGAAAAACAATTTGACAATAAATTTCATATTTAGAAGAGAAGAGAAGAGAAGAGAAGAGAAGAGAAGAGAAGAGAAGAGAAGAGAAGAGAAGAGAAGAGAAGAGAATTATCTGAATTCTAGGAGCCACTGTAGCAAATTAATCAAACCCAAGGAGGAAGTTGTTGAAACCCCCCAATCCATAGCTAGTGGGTCAGAAGCACAGGTAACAACCTGGGGCTTGTGATTGGCATGTGAAGTTGGGGAGAGGCAGTCTTGTAGGACTGAACCTGTGGAATCTGACACTATCTCCAGGTAAACAGGGTCAGAATTAAGTTGAATCATAGGTTGCAGTTAGAGTGCTAGAGTGCAAGAATTGCTTGGTGGAAACTCCCCAACTCATGTTGACATTGGGTCCAGGAACCCAAAATACAAGTGTTGGAGAATATGTAGAACAACTGGAATTCTCATATACTGCTGGTGGGAATGCAAAATGGTACAACTGTTGGAAAACAGTTGGTCACTTACTTAAAGTTAAACATACACCTAAAATAGAGCCCAGCCATTCTACTCCTAGGCATTTACCAAAGAGAAATGAAAACATATGTTCATACCAATGCTTGTACACAAATGTTTCTAGTAGAAAGGGGAGCTGTTGATATGGAGGAGATATAAAGGGGGATGTAGAGGTACTGGTGATGTTCTATTTTTTGACCAGGGTAAGAAATACACGTGTGTTAACTTTGTGATAGTTTGGGGGACCAAATACTTAGGATTTGGTCACTTTCATGTTTGTTATATAAAATAAAATTTTTTCCAAGCCTATAAAAGAAAATATCCCTAAAATATCACTAAATCAAAATAGTTATTGCTCCTTTCAGTATGTAATATAAAAATATCATCACCATGTAACTAGCAGTGACATTTAAATTGAGGACTAGCAATTGGGGAGAGTCACTTATGTGAAGGAAGCAGTAATGGAAAATTTAAGGTTTATATCCTTGCTTAAAAATATGAAGAATAAAACCTTGCTTTTCTCAACTGAATGGCAAAATGCATCAGTTTCATTATTGTGAAGTGTTTCTGATAGGAGCAACAAAATAAAAAAAGGTTCGAAACAACAACAAAAAAGGTGTGTGTATATGTCCAAATCTGAAATTGACCTAAAATTTGAAGTAATTTAAAGAAAGTGACAAAAATAAAAGGGACAATAAATATCTTGCACATGGTTTTAAAAGTCAGTTGCAGAAGAAATCGTTCTTAGTAGAAATTTAAAACAAGTGATATGGAAGGGAAAGTCTTATTTATTGATATTTATACACTCCAATGTCCAAAAAGGATTTAAAGTGACTTACAGGGAAGAATAAAGATACATAAGAAATGGTTCATGAAATAAGAATGAAAAGAGGAGGGGCACTGAGGAATCTACTCCTGAAACCATTGTTGCACTATATACTAACTAATTTGGACATAAATTTAAATTTTTTTTAACCTTTATTTATTTTTGAGACAGAGAGAGACAGAGCATGAACAGGGGAGGGTCAGAGAGAGGGAGATACAGAATCTGAAACAGGCTCCAGGCTCTGAGCTGTCAGCACAGAGCCCGACGCGGGGCTCGAACTCACGAACCGCAAGATCATGACCTGAGCCGAAGTCGGCCACTTAACCGACTGAGCCACCCAGGCGCCCCTGGACATAAATTTAAAAAAAAAAAAAAAAAAGAAAGAAATTCAAAAATAAATAAATAAAAAATAAAAACTCATCTTAAGCAGCAACAACAACAACAACAAAAAGAATGAAAAGAGGAAAGCGGTGTTATAAAAAATAAGGGGGAGGAATAAATATGCCAACCAAAAATAAGTTTCCAATTCAGATTTTTCCCCTGAGCCCCACTCTTACATATATCTTATTGCCTATTGGATTTGAACTATGGCATTTGTACTTTAACATGCCCCAGCATAGACAGAGATACCTATATATCCACGTTGGTAAATTTAAGTTGCACCTTAGGTATTACCAATTAACCTAACCAGGAATCCATGTCCTAAGGGTGGTCAGCTAGTGCTCCAGTCATGAAGCCCAGCTCCAGCTGTGACTATTACACACGCTTCTCTTATCTTTATCTTCCATCAACACCAGAGTTCACTAATTAGCATAATGAATATTTAAAAAATGAGTTTCACTGGTTAAGTGAGTAGCCCAAAGGAAGTCAGAAATAAGCTCTCTTGATGGAGAAATGAGTACTATTTCATTGATATTTATTGAATAAAATACATTCAAAACACTCTCCTCCCTCACAAGGGTAAGGTTTAAGGAGACAGCAGAACCTAGAGTATGAATCTTTATGGACAGTGGTTGAGATTTTATACCTCAATAATCCTCTCTCCAGCCACTGGGACTAAGGGCTTGTTGCTTCATGTATCTGCCACAGCTGAACCTCTTATGGAGATGGCATTGTGACAGCTAATGGGACAGAGGACAATGACTCTATCAACCTTACAAAACAGCTTATATTAATTATTTTGTGACTTCTTGCCAATAAATGCCCACCTTAAATATAAAAGTCTGTGTGCATGGAAGAAATTGCTCTAAAACTTGCTACCAGTGTGACCTGATATCAGTCTATAGAATAGCTGACCCTCATCCATCTTAGATTTTCAGGTCCTTACTATATCAACCAAAAAGAACCTAATAGCTTTGCAAATTGAACTGGCTTAGATCAGTGCACAATTTACAGTTGGGATTTCTCTCAAATGCAGAAAGCCAAAACTAAACTCAAGCTACCCTGCCTCCAACATGCTATTCCTTCTCTTTTCTTTTTTCCTCAATTAACAAGACTCCCATTATCTTGTCATCCAAGCCAACATCTGGTGTCATCCTAATTCCATCCCTGCCTCACCTAATATAATTTCCTATATGCCAATACCTCTCTAAGTTGTTGTGGTTTTTTTAATGTATTAAGTAATATCTTACAGTAGGGTATGAGGAGGGTATGAGAAGAAAACTGAAGCACCAAACTTAAGTAGTAACAAGGTCACACAGCTACTAAGAGGTGGAACTAAGATTCAAACCCAGGCAGCCCAGCTCCAGAATTTTCACTCTTACCCACAATCCTATCAGTCTTACCTTCTTACACATGTTAATCTATATCCTTATCTCCAAGCCCAAAACCATCCCTTATGCCAGGCATTGTTTCTTGCCTAAATAATTGTGAGAGCCTCTGGTCTCAGACCTCTCAGATCTATTTATACTATTTGTATAAAATATACAAATTATATGTAAATATGAAAATTACATAATGGTGCTCACCTACTTCAACCCTTCAGAGGTTTGTCATCACCACAGGGTGATGGCTGAATTCCTTGACAAAAGCCTTAGGGCCCTTATGATCTGGTTGGCTGACTCTTCCCACTGAGATCAGCCCTGATCCACATAGCCCTCCAAGCCCGAGCTGTGGCAGCCTATTTAAGGACCCAGAAACTCTCTCCTACTCCTTACTGTTTCCTCTACTGGGAATGCCTTACCTCTCCCTGTCCACTTGAAGAAATTCTATCCATCCTTCAAGATGCAAACCCTCTGTGATAGCTTACCTATACCCCCACGGAATTAGGCCTTCTGCTGCATTCCAAGAGAGCTCCTACACTTGGTTTCATTATAGCATGTGTACTCACATGTCTGTTTCTTCTATTAGCATTCCTGGAGGGCAGGAGTCACATCTTCTCTTGGCATCTCTAGTACCTGGTCTCTAGTAGCCATGTAAATAAACAGGTATTTAATTTAAAAAAAAAAAAAAAAAAAGGTGATTGAAACAGCCACCATATTCAGGTGAAAGATTTGGCTCTAGGCTTCCAGGCAGCCATGGCAAAATAAAGGAGGAGGGGGTAGGAGAAGAAGGAGGCGGAGATGCAAGGAAGGAAGGAGGGAGGGAGAGGGGCAAGGAATAGAGAAGAAATACACAGTATTATATTACTTCCAATTAAAGCTTACTATAAAAAACAGACCTATAAATTCTGCTTTTTCATTTTCTATACTGTTTTTGAACTGCAGTGAAAGTAAAGGAATGAGAGAGTTAGAAAGACTGAAATTGTCTTCAGAATGTGTTATGTTGGCATCTGAGGTTTCACAGAAAAGTCTGGATGGTGATAGGGGCTGCCAATGAGTCCAGGACTCAGAATGGCTACAGTGCTGTTGAAATTCCTTCCAGTCTCTGTGCTAGATCCAGGTGCAAAAACAGAGCCCCTGACTTCATGGAGTTTTCTTGCTAATTGGAGGAGGGAAAAGGTATATATTTATCAGTCAAGATCTAATCAGGGAAAACAGAAACCACCTCTCCCCAGTTCTGCTTTATTCTCTTCCACAGATAATGATCTCTTGAAGAGTTTCAAATTACCATGCTAATCCCCATTTTAGAAGCTGCTTCCAGGGAGCACAACCTGTGTCACTAGCATTTCTGGAATTTTCGGAACAGACAAAGGCCCAAGAAGTCTCCCTGAGACCCAAAGTATTCACTGCCTTTGGACTTTGCCCAGGGTTCCAGATACAAACTAGTAATAATAGCCAACATTTACCAACTACTTACAGGTGCAAACAATTTATACATGTTAACTCATTTCATCTTTACAACTTCATTTTAAAGATGAGGAAACCACAAGGCACATAAAGTTAAGAAACTTGATTAAGATCATACAGCTGATATGTTAGTGGTGCCAGGTGACAAACACAGACAGTCTTTGATGTAGGCAGACCTTCACTATAATTCCCCTTGTGCATATGGGTTTGTAAAGGTTTGTTTTCCTGTGTTGGTGAATGTAGATACCCACATTCTCTTGGTGGAACCAGATTTTTAGAAGAAAATTGTACATAATTTCTATTAATAGATATTTCTTTCTATTTGTGTTCTATTTATGTGAATACCAACATTTCTTTGCATTAATCAGAGACACCACCTAGAAGGTATAAGACAGACCCAGAACTAAACATCTGTTGGAATAACTCCTAGAAGTACTCAAGTAGATCATCAAGAGGCAAATATGTGGGTATATTAAAATTATTCTTAACCTTTTCTTGCTTTGAGTTTTAAATTATTTTTCACCTTTATCAAGGTATAATTGACACATAGGAATTGTATGTATTTAAAGTGTACAACTTGATGTTTTAATAGCAAAGCATTGTATACACTGTGAAATGATCACCACAATCAAGCTAATTAACATACCCATCACTCCAGTTACTGCTTTCCTTCTCTTTCTTTTTTATTAAATGAGAACTAATATAGTGAGAAAACTTCAGAAACTGCCTTCTTAACAAACTTCAAGTATACAATACAGTATGTTAACTGCAGACCATGTTGTTCCAATGAGACAACACCACACACCTGTTAGAATGGCAATTATCAAAAAGACAAGAGATAACAGGTGTTGGTGAGGCTGTGGAGAAAAGGGAACCTTTGCACACTGTTGGTGGGAACACAAACTGGTGCAGCCACCAAGGACAAGACGGAGGTTCCCCAAAAAATTAAAAATAGAATTACCAAATGGTCCAGCAATCCTACTTCTGTATATGTACCTGAAGGAAATGATATCACTATCTCAAAGGGATATCCATTCTTCTATGTTCATTGCAGGATTAGTCACAATACCTGAGATATGAAAACAACCTAAGTATCCATCAAAGGAAGAATAGATAAATAAAATGTGGTATAATGGAATAGAATAGAGACTCCAGAATTGGACCCACAAATGTATGGCCAACTAATCTTTGACAAAGCATGAAAAAATATCCAATGGAAAAAAGACAGTCTCCTTAACAAACGGTGTTGGGAGAACTGGACAGCAACATGCAGAAGAATGAAACTAGACCACTTTCTTACACCATTCACAAAAATAAACTCAAAATGGATAAAGGACCTGAATGTGAGACAGGAAACCATCAAAACCCTAGAGGAGAAAGCAGGAAAACCTCTCTGACCTCAGCCGCAGCAATTTCTTACTCGACACATCTTCAAAGGCAAGGGAATTAAAAGCAAAAATGAACTATTGGGACCTCATGAAGATAAAAAGCTTCTGCACTGCAAAAGAAACAATCAACAAAACTAAAAGGCAACCGACGGATTGGGAAAAGATACTTGCAAATGACATATTGGATAAAGGACTAGTATCCAAAATCTATAAAGAACTCACCAAACTCCACACCCAAAAAACAAATAATCCAGTGAAGAAATGGGCAGAACATGAGTAGACACTTCTCCAAAGAAGACATCCAGATGGCCAACAGACACATGAAAAGATGTTCAATGTCACTCCTCATCAGGGAAATACAAATCAAAACCACACTCAGATACCACCTCATGCCGGTCAGAGTGGCCAAAATGAACAAATCAGGAGACTATACATGCTGGTGAGGATGTGGAGAAACAGGAACCCTCTTACACTGTTGGTGGGAATGCAAACTGGTGCAGCCGCTCTGGAAAACAGCGTGAAGGTTCCTCAAAAAATTAAAAATAGATCTACCCTATGACCCAGCAATAGCACTACTAGGAATTTGCCCAAGGGATACAGGAGTGCTGATGCATAGGGGCACATGTACCCCAATGTTTACAGCAACACTTTCAACAATAGTCAAATTATGGGAAGAGCCTAAATGTCCATCAACTGATGAATGGATAAAGAAGTTGTGGTTTATATATACAATGGAATACTACTTGGCAGTGAAAAAGAATGAAATCTGGCCATTTGTAGCAGCGTGGATGAACTGGAGAGTATTATGCTAAGTGAAATAAGTCAGGCAGAGAAAGACAGATATCATATGTTTTCACTCATATGTGGATCCTGAGAAACTTAACAGAAGACCATGGGGAAGGAGAAGTGGGGGGAAAAAAGTCACATAGAGGTAAGGAGGCAAACCATAAGAGACTCTTAAATACTGAGAACAAATTGAGAGTTGATGGGTGGGGAGAGGGGAAAGTGGGTGATGGGTATTGAGGAGGGCACCTGTTGGGATGAGCACTGGGTGTTGTATGGAAACCAATTTGACAATAAATTAAAAAAAAAAAGAAAATGTGGTATATATAAATAACAATAAAATGTTATTCAGCCTGTAAAAAGAAGAAAACCCTCGGGGTGCCTGGGTGGCTCAGTGGGTTAAGCATCTTGATTTTGGCTCAGGTCATGATCTCATGGTTCATGAGTTCCAACCTCATGTCAGGCTCTGTGCTGCAGTGCAGAACCTGCTTGGGACTCTCTCTCTCTCTCTCTCTCTCTCTCTCTCTCTCTCTCTCCTTTTGCCATGCGCACTCTCTCTCTCTCTCAAAACAAACTAAAAAAATAAACATTTAAAAAAAATAAGAAAACCCTGCCATTTGCAACAACATGGATGAAACTGGAAGACATTATGCTAAGTGAAATAAAGCAGATCCAGAAAGACAAACATTGCATGATCTCGTTTATATGTCAAATCTAAAATAGTCAAACTCAGGGGCGTGGGTGGCTCAGTCAGTTAAGCGGCCGACTTCGGCTCAGGTCATGATCTCGCGGTCCGTGAGTTCGAGCCCCGCGTCGGGCTCAGAGCCCGACAGCTGTCTGTGCTGACAGCTCAGAGCCTGGAGCCTGTTTCAGATTCTGTGTCTCCCTCTCTCTGACCCTCCCCCGTTCATGCTCTGTCTCTCTCTGTCTCAAAAATAAATAAATGTAAAAAAAAATTTATAAAAAAAAAAAGGCTTGTAAAATAGTCAAACTCATAGAAGCAGGGAGTGGAACAGTGGTTGCCAGAAGGGGAAATTGGAAATGTTGATCAAAGGTGATGATGTTTCAATGACTGAAGTTCTGGAGATCTAATGTATTCTTAACTTTTTAACTGCAATAATAGGTAAAAGTGCATGATTCATCAAACTCATGACGAGAAGATACGGTATCCCATACACTACATTCCAAAGGTCAAGAAATCATGGATGGTTTGCAGTTACCATGACTTGTCTATTTCCTAAATTTCCATCTAGAAAAATATCAATTTGACAGAACTCAATACAAAAAGAAACTATTATGTAGGAAACAAATATAGTAAACCAAACTTCCTAAAGAAATCTAATTGGCTTGGTCTTTAAGGTTCAGTTTCCTTTTGTGGCTGGGACAGAGTCCTAAACACATTCTTGATTATGTTAGTATTCATATAATTAAATGACAATAAAACAATTCTCCTTTATATATGTTTTCTTTTTCATCCTCTATAGTGTGAAATAAACATGAAGCTGTCAGAGAGAATGAACTGAGACAGGCTGAACTAATTTGCCACTGATTATAGTCATTATAAACAATCTGAATACTGTTCTACCTCACTAGGATTTAAATAATCTGTCAAAAAGCCACTTTATTCTAAAATCTGCATATGGAATCAGGGACATGAGGAAGAAATGAGTGTATAGTTAGTAAAGCCAACAGAAATACCCTCTTCCTGACACCAAACCAAAAGAGACACTCTAGGGGCACTTAGGTGGCTCAGTCAGTTAAGCATCTGACTTGTGCTCTCAACTTAGGTCATGATCTCATGGTTCATGAGTTCAAGCCCCATGTCAGTCTCTGTGCTATCAGCTTGGGATTCTCTCTCTCTCTCCTTCTCTGCCCCTCCTCTGCTTGTTATCTCTCTCTCTCTCTCTCTCTCTCTCTCTCCCTCAAAATAAAGAAATAAACATTTTTTAAAAATTAAAATTTTTAAACTTTAAAAACGAGCTACCCTAGGATTAATTTCTGTAAGCCCCTCTTCTCTCCCTCCTTCAAATGCCATCTCCATGCAAATAATTATTGCTAGCCCATTTCTTCTTCATTATTTAGGAATATCACTCAGTGTCTCTAGAAAATTACCTCTTCAGGACCAGCTAGAAGCAAAAGTATTAAATCGGATGAGATTTTCTGTCATTTTAAAAATGAGACTACCTAAGGCCAGTAAAGATCTGGTTACATGTAAAGCCTCAAAACTTCCTGGAGAGAATGTAAAATTCTTTTGAAAATCAAATTATCAATTGTATTCCATTTGTGAGAATATACTCTAATGTAATCATCCTGAAGATGGAAAACCCTTTATGCATAAAAATATTTGCAACAGTGTTAGCATTTATAATGAGAAAACATGGAAATAAATTAGATGTCCAGAAACATGGGAATGGCTAAATAAAATATGATGCAACACACAGGGAATAGTATGAGCAATCTTAAAATTTGGTAAAAGTTTTAATAACATTTTTAAATCTTCTGTTATCAAGTTAAATGGAAAATGGCAGGTTATGAAATTGTACACGTATGTTCTAAGTTATGCTAAATCATGCAAAAATATGGTAAAGAGTCAAAGATAGCTGGGTCAATTTTGAAGAAGGTAGAGGAGGGGGATTTTACTCTTCTAGCTATGAAGGCTTACTATTGTTAAGTTCTAATTATTATAACAGTATTATAGCAGAAATAGATGAATAGATCAATGGACACTTTATATATGGTATTTTATAAATATAAATACACACACACAGGCATATCTCATTTTATTGTGCTTAGAAACTGCATTTTTTACAAATTAAAGGTCTGTGGCAATCCTGCCTCAAGCATGTCTAATTGGCACCATTTGTCCAACAGTGTTTGCTCACTTCATGTCTTTGTGTCACGTTTTGGTAATTCTTTCAATATTTCAAACTTTTCCACTATTATATTTGTTATGGTGAACTGTGATCTGTGATATTTGATGCTACCTCATGGCAAACCATGTCCATATAAGACAGAAAGCTTAATTAATAAATTAATAAATGCTCTGACTGTGCCACCGCCTGCCCTTCACCCACCCTCTCCCAGGCCTCCCCACTCTCTGAGACACAACAATATTGACATTAAGCCAACTAATACTTTACAACGACCTCTAAGTGTTCAAGTGAAAGGAAGAGTCGTCTCTCAACTTTAGGTCAAAAGCTAGATATAATTAAGTTTAGTGAGGAAGGCATGTCAAAAGCCAAGATAGGCTATAAGCTAGGCCTCTTGAGCCAAACAGATACCCAAGTTGTAAACGCAAAGGAAAAATTACTGAAGGAAATTAAAAGTGCTACTCCAGTGAACACATGAATGACAGAAAGCAAAACAGCTGATATGGAGGAAGTTTGGTCTGGATAGATGATTAAACCAACTACAACATTCCCTTAAGCCAAAGCATAATCCAGAGCACGGCCCTAATTCTCTTCAGTTCTCTGAAAGCTGAGAGAGGTCAGGAAACTGCAGAAGAAAAGTTTCAAGCCAGCAGAGTTTGGTTCATGAGGCTTGAGGAAAGAAGCCGCCTCCACAACACCAAAGTGCAAGGTGAAGCAGCAAGCTCTGATGGAGAGGCTGTAGCAAGCCATCCAGAAGACCTGCATTCATGAAGGTGGCTACACTAAACAACAGATTTTTAATGTAGACAAAACAACTTTATATTGGACGAAGATGCCATCCAGAACTTTCATAGCAAGGGGGGAAAGGTCATTGCCTGGCTTCAAAGCTTCAAAGGACAGGCTGACTCTTATTAGGGGCTAATGCAGCTGGTGACTTTAAGTTGAAGCCAATGCTCATTTACTATCCTGAAGATCTTTGCACCCTCAGTAATTAGGCTGAATCTACTCTGCCTGTGCTCTGTATATGGAACCAGAAAGCATGGATCACAGTGCATCTGCTTACCAAATGGTTTACTGAATCTTTTGAGCCCCTATTGAGACCTACTACTCAGAAAAAAAAGATTCCTCTCAAAATTCCTTCATTACTGCTCATTGACATTTACTTGGCCACTCAAGAGCTCTGATGGAGATATACAAGATTAGCACTATTTTCATGCCTGCTAGCACAACATCCACTCTGCTGCCCATGGATCAAGCAGTAATTTTGACTTTCAAATCTTATTATTTAAGAAATACATTTTGTAAGACTATAGCCACCACAGTTACCACAACTACCAATTGAAAACCTTCTGGAAATCTTTTACCATTCTAGATGCCATTAAGAACACTTGTGGTTCATGGGAAGAGGTCCAAATATCACCATTAACAGGAGTTTGGAAGAAGGGGATTCCAACCTTCATGGAGAACTTTGAGGGGTTCAAGACTTCAGTGGAGGAAGTAACTGCAAATGAGGTGGAAACAGCAAGAGAACTAGAATCAGAAGTGGAGCCTGAAGAGATGACCGAATTGCTGTAATCTCATGATAAAGCTTTTAACAGATGAGGAGTTGCTTGTTAGGAATGAGCAAAGAAAGTGACTTCTTGAGATGGAATCTACTCCTGGTGAAGAAATGACAATAAAAGATTTAGAGCATTACATAAGCTTAGTTGATAAAGCAGCAGCAGGGTTTGAGAGGACTGACTCCAGTTTTGAAGAAGTTCTCCTGTGGGTAAAATGCTATCAAATAGCATCACATGCTCCAGAGAAATGTTTCATGAAAGGAAGAGGCGATTGATGCAGCAAACTTCATTGTTATCTTATTTTAAGAAATTGCCACAGCCACCTCAACCTTCAGCAAGGTTGGTCAGTCACCCTGATCAGTCAGCAGTCATCAACATTAAGGCAAAACCTTCCACCACAAAAAGACTATAACTCTCTAAAAGCTCAGATGGTGGTTAGCATTTTCTAGCAATAAAGTGTTTTTAACTAAGGTATGTACATTGTTTTTTTTACACAGAATCCTTGGTAGACTACAGTATAGTATAAACATAACTTTTATATGCACTGGGAAATTAAAAAATTCACTTGACTCACTTTATTGCAATACTAGCTTCAACACAGTGGTCTGGAACTGAACCTACAACATCTCTGAGGCATGCCTGTAAACAAAGGTGGTATTATAATTAAACTAAATAATGCTAAAACAATGAACTCCAAATGTAAATGTATACACAATTTAGATCCCTACTTCATACTGTATATAAAAACTAAATTCCACATGTATTAAAAGACATAAACATGATTTAAAAATCTAAAACTTCCACAGAGAGATATACTAGTACATCATTATGATCTGAGAGCAAGAAAGTATTTCTTCAATAAAATGGAAAAAGCCAAACCACAAAGAAAAAGACTGAAAAATTCAGTTGCATTAATGGTTAAAACCCCATCTGGCAAAAATAAATACATAAATACACAAATAAATAAAGTGAAAAAATAAGCCACGGACTGAGAGAAGCCATTTCTTTTTCCCCTAGTTTTATTGACATATTATTGACATATAATATTGTATAAGTTTAAGGTATACAACATGATTTGATAACATACATTGAAAAATGATGACCACAATAAAGTTAGTTAATACCTCACATAAATATCATCTTTGTGTATGCTAAGAACTTTTAAAATCTACCCTATTAGCAACTTTCAAGAACACAATATAGCACTGTTAACTATAGCCACCATGCTGTACATTAGATCCCCAGAATTTATTCATATTATAACCAAAAGTTTATACTCTTTGGCCATCTTCACCCATTTCCCCGACCCCACTCCTATCCCTGGCACCCACCAAGTTACTCTGTTTCTAGGAGATCCATATATTTTAGATTCCACATAAAGTAATATCATGTAGTATTTGTCTTTCTCTGCCTTATTTCACTTAGCATAATGCCCTCAAGATTCATCCATACTGTCACAAATAGCATTATTTATGGCTAAATAATATTACACACACACACACACACACACACACACACACACACACACACACACCACATTTTCTTTATTCATTCAGTCTTCAATGGACAATTAGGCTGTTTCCATGTCTTGGCTATTGTAAATGTTTCAATGAACCTGAGAGTGTAGATATCTCTACAAAACGATTTTATTTCCCTCAGATATAGACTCAGAAGTGGGTTTACTGGATCATATGGTAGTTCTATTTTTAAGTTTTTGAAGAACCTCCATACTGTTTTCCAGAGTGGCTGTACCAATTTACATTTCCAGGAAGAGTGCACAAGTTCCCTTTCCCCACATCCTCACTAGCACTTGTGATTTTTTGTCTTTTTGATGATAACCATTCTAATAGATGTAATTGTGGTTTTGATATGTATTTCTGTGATAATTAGTGATACCAAGCACCTTTTCATGTACCTGTTAGCCATTTGTGTATCTTCTTTAGAAAAATGTCTATTCAGATCCTTCATTTCTTTTTAATTTATTTTTGAGAGGAGGGGCAGGGGAGGGGCAGAGAGCAAGGGAGACAGAGAATCCCAAGTAGGCTCTGTGCTACCACCATGGAGCCTGATGTGGGGCTCAGTCTCACAAACCATGAGATCATGGCTTGAGCCAAAATCAACAGTCAGACATCCAACCAGCTGAGCTACCCAGGTGCCCCTGTCCATTTTTTAAATTGGATTATTTTGGGGTTTTGCCATATTGGGCAAATATTTTGGATATTAACCCCCCATCAGATATATGATTTGCAAACATTTTCTCTTATTCCATAGGTTGCCTTTTCATGTTGATCATTTCTTTTGCTGTGCAGAAGCTTCTTAGTTTGATGCAGTCTCACTTGTTTATTTTTGTCTTTATTGCTTGTGGTTTTGGTGTCATATCTAAAAAAAATCAATGGCAAGACCAATGTCAAGGAACTTACCTCCTATGTTTTCCACTAGTTTTATGATTTGGGGGTCTTACATTTAAGTCTTTAATCCATTTTGAGCTAATTCTTGTGAGTTGTGAAAGATAAGGAATGAACAGAATTTTATTCTTTTCCATGTCAATATCCTATTTTCCCAACACCATTTATTAAAGAGACTATCTTTACCTCATTAAGTATTCTTGGCTCCCCTGTCAAATATTAGGTGACCTTATATGTGTGGGTTTATTTCTGGACTCTCTATTCTGGTTCATTGGTTCTATGAGTCTGTTTTTATGCCAGTACCATGCTGTTTGATTGATAACTTTGTAGGATAGCTTGAAATCAGGAAGTATGATGCTTCCAGCTTTGCTCTTTCTCAAGACTTCTTTGGCTACTTAGGGTCTTTTGTGGTTCCATACATGGTTCAAGTGGGGCTGCTGGGTGGGGGCAGATCTGCTGGCTGTATTATGGTCTTGGGCTTGGGGGGTGGGCACAGTTGGGACTCTGCAATCTCTTCTAGGCCAGCAGAGTCATAGGCTGTGTTCTCTGACAGCGCAACCTCTGGTTGGATTCCATAGTCGAGCAGGGCTGTGGGCATGCTCCACAATCTCTTATTGGATAGGGCCTCAGGCTGTGCTACTGGCTGGACTCCGAGTCCAGGAGTCCGGGACAGGATAAGCCCAGTGAGCCTCCCAGGAAGCATCTTGTAATGTTGGGGAGCTAAATGAACACCTTGGGCTCTCTTTTTCCCACTAGAGAAACCATAGGCTTGGGGCACCCTCTTGACCCTGGGGCACCCTCTTGTTGTGCCAGCCTAGGGGAGAGGCAATGCAGTTAAAAGGTAGTGCTCCTCTTACACTTCTAAAGTGGTCTGTCTCAGTCTCTCTTGCCCAGGGGAGTGTTTCAGGTTCACTCCCAGATTCTAGGATCTTCACAGTGGTGTCTCATCTTGTCTATGGACAGCTTCTACCTGGTCTTTTTGTGAGGTGGGGGGGTAACAGCCAGGAATATCTACATCTCTATCTTAATAACATCACTCTTAAGATATTTCAACATCAATTTGTATCTTGAATCATATAAATCAACATGAGAAACCTAAACTGAACAAACAGAAAAAGAACAATGGCTATTGAGCAAGCAATTTGTAGAGGAAAAAAATCCAGTGGTTGAATAACATATGAGAAGATGTTTAAGCTCACTAGTAACCAAAGAAAAGCAAATTAAAACCAGAGTAAGATACTATTTCATATTTGGAAGTCTGGCAAAAGATTAAAAAGTCTAACAATATCGGCAGATATGTCAAGAGAAAGAAACTCTTACGCATAGCTAACATTTTCTAGGTGAGAACTCCAGAAGACAGCCCAACTAGGGCTCCATTTTGCTTTCCAGAAAACCAGAAGGTAAGAGAGAGTCTAGTCCACTCTTAAATCTCAACAATGATCAACTGTCAACACAACTTCTAAGCGTAACAGACCTTCCTCTTTCTGTTCCTTTAATGAGACTAATTATTCTCTCCCTGAACCTCTGAACTGACTCCCACAGTTCCAGTCAACTGAGTGAATGGAAACATAAATCACTTGCCCCCCTTATTCTTTTTCTTTCTTTTTCTTTATTGAAGTATAGTTGATATACAATGTTACATTAGTTACCTTCCTTCTGTCATATAAAAACTAGAATAAAACTTTGAGCCCTTAGCAAGGCAATTATACGAATACTAACCTTTGGATGATTAAAGAGACCCATTAAGAGCCAAATGGGCTGGTACTAGACCCTCTACTTGTTCCCAGTAGATCCTAACGGGAACGATTTAAAAGAGAAAATGAGGGGTGCCCAGGTGGTTCAGTCAATTAAGCGTTAGACATTTGATTTTGGCTCAGGTAATGATCTCACAGTTTGTGAGTTTAACCCCCACATCAGGCTGTGCCCTGACAGTGCAGAGCCTGCTTGGGATTCTCTCTCTCCCTCTCTCTGCCCCTCCCCCACTTGTGCTATCTCTCCCTCTCTCTCTTCCCCTCTCTCTCTCTCAAAACAAATAAGCTTTTTAAAAAAAAAAAAAAAGATAAATATTTTTAAATAAATAAATAAACAAATAAAAGGGAGAATGGAGAAAAGGAACCAACACTGCTTGGCACAATATGTAGTGGACTGACTCGATGGGTAGCACCACACGTTACAAATTATGAGGCAGTTAGAAATTTTTTTTCCTTCTCCTTATGGGTCTAAACTGCACTGTCTCTGGGAATTCATGTTTGTCCATAAAAGGAATGTGTGTGTGTGTGTGTGTGTGTGTGTGTGTGTGTGTGTGTGTGTGTGTATGTGTGTGAATTTGGGAGACAAAATAGAAGTAACTCAACTCTGGTTGTGAGATCTTAAAGAGGACACAAAAGGGAGACCCCTGTCCGGTCTGGATCACAGTGGGAGACTTGGGGTATCACAGTCCCCACCCTCATCTGACCTCCATCTAGACAGTTCCATCGTGTTTAGATCTATGATCACATCTTCCATGGTGGGGTGCCATCACTTTAGGCCCCACCACTCAGACTTGGGGAAACAGACTCCCAGACAAAGGAAGGAAGAGGAATAGTTCCTAGAAAGGTGTGGGGTCTCCCAAACAAGACCTGGAGATACTCTCAAGGAGGGAAGTGAGAAGGAATTATATGAAACAGAAATGATTCTGAGATGAGGAACACACCCATACAAGAATCCCATCAGTTTCCTTGCCTCTTCCAGCTTCTGGTGGCTATCTGTATCCCTTGGCTTAAAGCCACATCCCTCCAATCTCTGCCTCCCTCTTCACACCCCCTTCTCCTATATGTGCATAATCTCCTTTGGCCTCTCTCTTAGAAGCACACTTGTGACTAGACTTAAGGCCCACCTGGAAAATCCAGGATAATCTCTTTATGTCAAGATCCTTAATCTAATTACATCTGAAAAGACTTTTTCTTTATAAGGGAACATGTACAGGTTCTAGGGATTAGGATCTCATATCTTTGTGCAGCTGTTTTTCAGCTTACTACAGGCACTCTCCCGTGAAGGATTTCATTTCTTGCATTTCTTCCTCTTAAATCCCCCAAAAGGGTATATTCCCACAGATATAAATTTTCAACTCCTACCTTTCAATTTCCCTTTTTTAATGTTTATTTATTTTTGAGAGGGGCAGAGAGAGAGGGACAGAGGGTCCAAAGTGGGCTCTGCACTGACAGCAGAAAGCCTGATGTGGGGCTCGAACTCACAAACCATGAGATCATGACCTGAGCTGAAGTTGGACGCTTAACCAACTGAGACATACAGGTGCCCCTCTTTTAATTTCTTTTCATTGTCTCCCCAACTGTCCAGCAAAGAAAGTCAAGTACACTAATATACCCCACTGTGAGGTGCTGGCAATTGGGAGGGGAATAAGGGAATATGGCAGGAAATGGGAAGGATGCCTCATCTATATCAAACTCTCTGCTTGTCCTTGTGCAGAGAAGCAGCAGTCTATCAATGAGACGTGTCTGAGAGCCCCAGGAAGTGACCAGCAGCCACAGGGTGAGTGGGGGTTCATGGCAGACTTGAAAACAATGGAGAAAAGCATGACATGTTAAATCATTTTCCAAGTTGATAACCAAATAGGGGCTGCAAATAAAAGGTGCCAATTTCCCACCCTGTTTTTGAGCAAGCTGACCCTGAGAAGGCAGTACAGGTAAATCCTTATGTTGTAAGGTCTCCTGGATGACCTAACAAAGACTTTACCCCAGGGCTTAAATGCTTTAATAATAACCTTGCTTCCACCCTCTTTCACCCTTTCCCTGTTTCTACTCCCACACTTCCTTCTCTCTGTGTCTCCCTCTGCCCCCCCACCTCTCTGACACACACACACACACACACACACACACACACACACACACCCCTTAGCTCCCTGTCTCCTGGCAACAACGGTTAACTCAAACAAGGCTACCCAAAATCATTATCCACTTCTGCTTTTCTCACCACCACCATTAGGAGCGTCACTCAATACCAAAAGAAAAAAAAGTAGCTTGATTCCACACAATACATGACCATGGAAAATGACAGATTGAGATATAGTGCATTGCGTGTGCCGCCAATGGTAATATTGTTAAAGTAAATTCATCATCCTGACATGTTCATAATACTCTGACACCGCTGTCTTACTACGTCGCAAGCTGCCTAAACTTGCCGCTCAGGGCGACACACAGCACGGAGCAGAGCTGTGTCACCCCTTACATCTCACCTAAAGGCTCCACTGCATGCCAGTATGTGCCCACCACTGCCCGGGTGAGGGAAATAAAGTGGACGAGGACAAGGGCAAGCGGGTGTTGGTACCTGATTGAAATGGAAGCTAAATGGCTTTTCTCATCGGGGCTTTTCTGAGGAGATGCTCTTGAGCAAGGCCATCAGATCAGCTTTGCAAAAACTGAGGAAAAGACTGGTTGTGAAAAACTGTATTTCAAGCAGAGGAGATTTTTCCCAAGTGAAAAACTGTATTTCAAGCAGAGGAGATTTTTCCCAAGTGATGCAATTACTAGTAGACAAGAAGGACTCTCATTCCCTCAACACTGATGAATTAACAGTCCACAGTGAGCCAGGGAAATCCGATGTCAACAGAAACCCATACCTTCACACCCCTGTACCTCCACCCCGCACTTCTCCCAACCCTCACCAAAACCAAAACAAAATAAAACAAACCCAGGGGCACCTGGATGGCTCAGTCAGTTAAGCAGCCGACTTCGTCTCAGGTTTGTGAGTTAGAGCCCCTCATCTGGCTCTGTGCTGGCTGACAGCTCAGAGCCTGGAACCTGCTTCAGATTCTGTGTCTCCCTCTCTCTCTGCCCCATCCCCCTACCCTCACCCCCCCACCCCCACTCACACTCTATCTCTCTCTCAAAAAATAAACATTAAAAAAATGTTTTCAAACAAACCCAGCACTTTTTCAATATATATATAATTTATTGTCAAATTGGTTTCCATACAACACCCAGTGCTCATCCCAACAGGTGCCCTCCTCAATGCCCATCACCCACTTTCCCCTCCCTCCCCCCTGCCCATCAACCCTCAGTTTGTTCTCAGTATTTAAGAGTCTCTTATGATTTGCTTCCTTATCTCTATGTAACTTCCCCCCCCCCCCGCTTCTCCTCCCCCATGGTCTTCTGTTAAGTTTCTCAGGATCCACATATGAGTGAAAACATATGATATCTGTCTTTCTCTGCCTGACTTATTTCACTTAGCATAGCACTCTCCAGTTCCGTCCACGCTGCTACAAATGGCCAGATTTCATTCTTTCTCACTGCCAAGTAGTATTCCATTGTATATATAAACCACATTTTCTTTATCCATTCATCAGTTGATGGACATTAGGCTCTTCCCATAATTTGGCTATTGTTGAAAGTGCTGCTATAAACACTGGGGTACAAGCGCCCTTATATATCAGCACTCCTGTATCCCTTGGGTAAATTCCTAGCAGTGCTATTGCTGGGTCATAGGGTAGATCTATTTCTAATTTTTTGAGGAACCTCCACACTGTTTTCCAGAGCAGCTGCACCAGTTTGCATTCCCACCAACAGTGCAAGAGGGTTCCCGTTTCTTCACATCCTCGCCAGCATGTACAGTCTCCTGATTTGTTCATTTTAGCCACTCTGACTGGCGTGAGGTGGTATCTCAGTGTCAAACCCAGCAGTTTTTAAGTGATGACTACAAGATACTAGAGTGCACTTTGGAATGAGCAAAACCCATTGCCTTACCTCCAATAGCTGAGCAGGAAATGAGGGAGGGAAGGGAAAAAAGTCACCAAAGGTATGACGCCAAGCTAGTTACTGTTGGGGGTGACTACAGCCTAAACCATGGGGAAATGGGGAAACAGTATAAAATACACATTCTCAGGTCATCCAACAGGAGAAGCAGCAGTGGGGTATTTGTTCCCAAACACCCACCGGCCATTGGCTGAAGACTGCTCCCAGAACAGTGTTACTGGGTATTTCTGGTCCAGCATTTCTGGTCAGCTTTGGACATGTCACTCATTCCAGCCTGCTAGGTATGGGACAGCACTATCCAATGACGTGTCCCCTGGGAACTGCAGATGAAGTTAGTGATGTGCATAGTCACTAACACCAAACCCTAAAACCATGTCACAGAAGAAAAAAGTCACTGCCAACAACAAAACCAAAGTTCTATGCTTAGACTCGATATCCAAAAGATATCTGATAATAGTCCTGGCACAGGATTATAGCTCTAGGCAGCCCACTATGCACTTTGGGCACTAAAGGAAATGCTCATAGTGACTGTACCCACTGGTTTTCATTTTGCATGACAGCAAGCACATAGGTTTTTTCCCATGTTTCTCGAGCAGCTCCGTTCTCAGTGAACCAACTTAGGGTTGGCTGCAAGGGAAACTGTGAAGGAGATGATGTTTCTTTAGTATTCTCAGCCTCCTCCCTCTGGTTCTTTCCTCTTCTCCTGGGGCCCCTTCAGCACCCAGGCCCTGGCAGAACCAGCTGTCGGGAAAGGTTCTAATATGAGTCATTTATACCTAAGTACAAGTGTAACTTTTATTCATTCAACAAATATTTAATAATCAACTTATTTAGGGACTGACACTGTGCTGGATGCTAATTATAAAAATATAATTCACAGTCCCTGTCTATACAGTATGATAAGTACCAGGATTAAGACATACAGAATGGTATGCGAGCCTTCAGGAGTGGCTGCTGTGAAGTGTTTCTTAATGACTTTCAAAGCCTTTGTCCCTTGTTAAATGCATTTCAAGCATCAGTGAGTAGCCAGAAAGGAGTGCAGAAAGGAAGGAAGCCTTTTGCCTCACATTCCTGAATCCCATGTTGTTGCTATAGAGAATTCAGGCACTTGGGCGTTTTTCTATTCCAACCTACATATAGAGCTGGCCTGTCTCCATGGCCTGCAGAACAAATTGAAAACTGAGCAGTAAGCAGCAATGTGTGCATCTGTTCCGAAATCCTGCTGTGCATAAAGGATGTTTTTTAATTTGCTTGCACATTCCAGAAAAAAAGAGAGATTTCCTATTTATAGATGGATTCAACATTTGGATAATAATGCTTTCTTGGCTTATTATTCAGTGTGGAGATTTCCTCTGTTTCTGGCTACACCTGCTTTGGTCCCTCGTCCCTACATCTCACTTTAAGGAATCAGAGCCAGAGCCCTTGGAAAAGTCTCTGTCTCACATTTCTTCATCTGTGAAAGGAAGCTGATAATTCCTCACAGAGAAGTTGGGAAGATTAAATAAAATAATGTAAACCACTTAGAGATTAATGTCTGACATGGAGAAAGTAATCAGTAATAGAGTTTAGGAAAGCAGGTTTAGGAGTTCATTTCTCCCAACAAGCTCCAAGCTTGTCTGAGAAATTAAATTAAATCTTAGGTTGTGGTTAATAAGAAGAATAGTTATCAAATACTTACTGATTTCAGTAAGCAGAATATCATCAGAGCCTGAGGGCTACCATATTGGGTTATACTCCTCCAGCACAAATAAGCAGAGGATCCCAGACCTTTAGCTTACACTCCCACCCCCGACACACACACAATACTCATCCAACAAACACATCTTAATTCAATAAAGTTTATACGTCTGGGCACCTGGGTGGCTCAGTCAGTTAAGCATCTGACTTCAGCTCAGGTCATGATCTCGCAGTCTATGGGTTTGAGCCCTGCATCAGGCTCTGTGCTGACAGCTCAGAGCCTGGAGCCTGCTTCAGATTCTGTGTCTCCCTCTCTCTCTGCGCCCCTCCCCCCCCCTCTCTCTCTCTCAAAAATAAATAAACTTTTGGGGCACCTAGGTGGCTCAGTCGATTAGGCATCCGACTTCGGCTCAGGTCATGATCTCGCAGTCTATGGGTTTGAGCCCTGCATCAGGCTCTGTGCTGACAGCTCAGAGCCTGGAGCCTGCTTCAGATTCTGTGTCTCCCTCTCTCTCTGCACCCCTCCCCCACTCTCTCTCTCTCTCTCAAAAATAAATAAAGTTTTGGGGCACCTAGGTGGCTCAGTCGATTAGGCATCCGACTTCGGCTCAGGTCATGATCTTACGGTTTATGAGTTCAAGCCCTGTGTCAGGCTCTGTGTTGACAGCTCAGAGCCTGGAGCCTCTTCAGATTCTGTGTGTGTCTCTCTGTTCCTCCCCCACTCATGCTCCGTCTCTCTCTGTCTCTCAAAAATAAATTAAAATGTTTTAAAAAATTTTTAAATAAATAAATAAACCTTAAAAACAATTTTTTTAATAATAAGGTTTATATGTCCTAAACAATATGAGTGCGCTCCTTTTCTTTGGCATAACTTGCAATGTCAGAATTATCTACCAAATGGGGGGTCAGTAAAATCTCCATAAAGGTCCAGATAGGAAACCTTTCTAGGCTTTATGAGCCAAGAAACAATGTGCTCAATCCTTTGGCAATTGTTCCAGTAGAAAGGTTAACAGTCTTTTCAAATTTACATTTAAAAAGGTAAAAGCCGCTATAGCTTAAGGACTGGAACCAGCCATAGCATCCGTAATTTGTCCACCCTTGTTCTAAAAAGATGAAACCAAGAGTTTCAGCTGTTGCATTGCTTTATAAATTTCAATATGAATGAGAATGCAGTTCCTACCTAATAGACACCACACTAAACAGACTAGGAAGTGTATGGTACAGTCACTCACCTACAGAAGAAAATAGTCTGTGAATCCTACTGTGGCCCCACGCCCCCAAACATACCCATTTACACTGAAAATGACCCATCTACTTTGGCCTAAAATTCTTCTATTAAAACTTGGATTCTTTTTCTTTTTTGCATTAAATAGATTCATTTTTTAAGAAACCACTTAGAGGGGTAGTACCTTAAGTCACTAAAACTAACAATAATTTATTTTTTCAAATGACTTTTTCTTCATGTGGGAATTTTGAAATGATATATGAAAGAAAGAAAGAAAGAAAGAAAGAAAGAAAGAAAGAAAGAAAGAAAGAAAAGCAAAAGAAATGAGGATAAACAAGAGTGGTCCTCAAAGAAATTTGGATTTTGTCTCCTAATTCCAGATCACTTATTTTAAAAAAGATTAGAGATGGGACAATGTTATTCTGATGCATTTGCATTCTTCACCTAGTTTCCCTACTACAAACAAAATAAGCTAGTGGTAGCACATACAAGACTGCAAGCTGAGTCTGGTTCTCACCAGCTGTATAACCTTGGGCAAGTCGTTTAACTTAATAAGCCTCAGTTTAATTATCTGGAAAAAAAAAATGAGAATGGTAATAGGATCTATCTCAGAGTGTCGAGGTTAGAATTAAATGAGATGAATATATGAAGAACACTTAGAATAGTATTGGCACATAGAAGATTCACAATAAGTGACAGAAATGACTGTTATAATTGTTCTCAAATTTCAGTGCAAAGAACAAATATAGAACTTATTAAAAATTCATACTCCTACCCCTAAAGATTTTAACTTAGTGGTGCACCTGGGTGGCTCAGTCGGTTGAGTGTCTGACTTGTGCTCAGGTCATGATCTCGCGGTTTGTGCATTCGAGCCCCATGTCAGGCTCTATGCTGACAGCTCGGAGCCTGGAGCCTGCTTTGTATTCTGTGTCTCCCTCTCTCTCTGCCCCTCCCCTGTTCATGCTCTGTCTCTCTCAGTCTCTCAATAATAAATAAACGTTAAAAAAATTTTTTTTAAGATTTTAACTTAGAAGTTCTGATTTGAGGCGGGGAGGAATCTGTAATTTAACAAGAATGTCAGGTGATTCTAATGTCAGTGATGCAGACCACGATTAAAAATAAATAAATAACATCCTACAAACCTCATCAATAGTGTATGGAGTTGAAATAGTGGTTACATGAAAGCATGTGTAATGTAAGAGGGATGCAAGGGTAATGATCAGGGGGAGCTCAAGGGGACTGAAGAGGTGCAGGTAATGGTCTACATCTTGGCCCAGGTGTTGGTTACACAAGTATGTTCACCTTGCGATGATTTATCAAAATACACATTTATGATGTACCTGCTTTTCTGCATGTAAGTTTTTTCTTCAATAAAGAAGTAAAAAACAAATGCCAAAGCCAAAAACAACCTTATAAGACCAGTGCCCTATATCAGTCAGTGGTTCTCTTCCCTGATTGAATAATAAACTCAGTTGGAGAGTATTTAACAAACATCGACCCCAATTCTCAGAAACTTTGATTTAATTGATCTAGGGTAGGACCAAGCAATTAGTACATATTTTTAAAAGTTTATTTATTTATTTTGAGAGAGAGAGTGAAAGAGAGAGCAGGGGAGGGACAGAGAGATAGGGAGAGAGAGGGAGAGAGAAAATCCCAAGCAGGCTCTGCGCTGACAGCACAGGGCTCAATCTCACGACCTGTGAGCTCATGACCTGAGCCAAAATCAAGAGTCAGACATGTAACCGATTGAGCCACCCAGGCGCCTCACCAATTAGTATATTTTAGAAGTTCCTCAGATGAGCCTATTTTTCGCCGCCATGGTTGAGAATCCATGCCCTTACACCAATGTCCTCAAACCTTAGCATGCATCAGTCTCACCTGAGGGCTTGTTAAAACAATGACTGGGCCCCCCTTCCAGAGTTTCTGATCAGTGGGGTCCAGGATGGGGGCCAGAGAATTTGCCTTTCTAAGCTATCAAGAAATGCTGATTCTGCTGGTCCCCACCTCTGGTGATTTCTTTATAAGGTTAAACCTCTGGCATCAAACTCTTCTTGTCCTCATTTACCTAATATTCTTCTATCAATAAAAAGTTAGTGTTCCTTGGATATTAAAAACCTATAACCCAGGAATTAGACTGTTATTGCTATGGAATATAGGTAGTTCTGACACTGGAACTTTTGGTCATATTAGAAAGCACATTCTGTCATTGAAATGTCCACATATTCTTTAAACAAACATTTCCTGAGTCCCTACAATATACAAGACCCAGAGCTGTGTGCAGATCTTGCTTTCAAAAAGTCCTCATACTAGAGCAGAACTCCTGAGTCTCATACATAAAGGAACTAGTATTCATGCTGATTTTTTATTGCAAGATTGCTTTCTGGATTAATACTTGGAGTGGTTCTCCCTTTCTGTAAATGGGCACCAGAAGAACCTGGAGGTCCTTGGGAAAGGACTATGGTACTCTCAAAAGAAGGGTATTCACACCTCAGTGTAAATCTAAGCAATGTTTGCATTGTGTATTTTTAAGTGGTCCCAACACATTTGCCCTGGATGACTGGTAAGAACTTTATCTTTTACCAGAGAGAGAGAGAGAGATTCCTTTGTGACAAATCTAATGACAACCTTACAGATTTACAGTCATAGCTTCAGATATAATACAATGCAGAATTATCCTCAACAGCATCAGAAGCATAACCCTTGGATCACCATTCATAACTGATTTACTCCTAAGGACTTTGCTCTGCTTATTTTCATTCCCCCATGACTTTTATTTACATTACTTAAATTCTATTGGGAACAAAGGTCTTGATATTGCACTGCAGAGACCATGTAAAATGTCTATGCTATTGTATTTGTCAGCTCTCAAGGCATGTAGAATAATTGAAGTCCATTTGGAAAGCTTTCTATAGCTCACTAGCAGGAATATAAACTGACAACTTCAACAAAAATATGAGGAAGGAAAATTCTTATGAATTTTCTACATTTCTAAAGACTTTTCTGTAAAACAAAGTTTTGGTTTAGTGTCAGTTAATACTATGACAACAAAACATACCACTTATTATCCTTGATGGCTACAATCTTAATTTTAGAGAAACGTTTGCTCTACCTTATACCTTGCATCTCACTATCTCTTTTAACAGAATTAATGTTACATGAAATCCTATGTGACTATCACCCACCTTTATGAAATAAATGGTATTTCCGCAGAATTAAACCCAACAATATGTAAAAAGAGTAAAATACCATGATCAAATAGCATCCCAGAAATGGTTTTGGTTTGTCCCCAAAACTAAAGGTTTAACATCAGAAAACCAATCAATGTAATTCACTATATTGGCAAAAAAATAAGTGAATACAATATGACTACCTCATAAAATGCAGGAAAAGCATTTGAGAAAAATCAAAATCCATTCATGTTAAACTCTCAGCAAGCTAGGAATAGAATAGAATGTCTTTAGCTGATATAGAAAAACCTACAGTTAACACACTTACTGGTGAAAGACTGAATGCTTTCCCTCTAAAATCAGAAACAAGAAGTCCTTCTTTTATCACTTATTAAACATTTTGCTAAAAGTCCTAGCCAATGCAATAACGTTTAAAAAAAGGAAATAAAAGGCATACAGATTGGAAAAGAAGAAATAAAATTGCTGTTATTAGTAGACAATATCCTCATATACATAGAAAATCCTGAGGAATCTAGACAAAAGCTATCAGAAATAATAAGTGAATTTAGGATGGTAGCAGGATACAATGGCAATACCGAAAAATCAATTGTATTTCTACATTCCAGAAATAAGCAATTAGAAATTAAAATTAAAAAGCAATATCATTGGGGGGCCTGGATGCTCAGTCAGTTAAACCTCTAACTTCAGCTCAGGTCATGATCTCCCGACTCGCGGGTTCAAGCCCTGTGTCCGGCTCTGTGCTGACACCTCAGAGCCTGAAGCCTGCTTCAGATTCTGTGTCTCCCTCTCTCTCTGCCCCTCCCCTGCTTGTACTCTGTCTCTGTCTCTCCCTTTCTCTCAAAAATAAATAAACATTTTTTTATAAAGCAATATCATTTATAACAGAATCAAAAATACTAAATACTTGTTGACAATTATTTTAAAATGTGTTTGAGTTCTTACATTGAAAACAACAAAACATTGCTGAGACAAAATAAATACCTAAATAAGTGGAAATGTATAACTTACTTTCAGGGTCAGAAGACTCAATATTCTTAAAATGTCAATTCTCACTAAATTGATCCATAGATTCTTCATAATAGCAATAAAAATCCCAGCAGACTTCACTGCAGAAACTGACAGGCTGCCTCTAAACTGTATATGGAAATATAAAGAACTTAGAATAGCAAAAAAAAATGTGAAAAAGAAGAACAAAACATCCACACTACCTGATTTAAAGATTTAATATAATGTTATAGTAATAAAAAATGTCTATTTTTATGCCAGCAAAAATGGACATATAGATCAATGGAACAGAATAGAGAGTAAGAAAAACACCCATCCATACGTGGTCAATCTATGTTCAATAACAAATGGTGCTTGGATATCCATATGGGAAAAAGTGAACCTTGATCTTTACTGGTCACAAAAATTAATTTGAAATGGATCATAAACCTAAATATAAAAGCCAAACTATAAAAATTCTAGAAGAAAATATTCAAAACTCATATATCTGACATAAAGGACTTATCTCCAGAATATATAAGAACTCTTCTAACTCAGTAACAAGAAGACAAATAAGCCAGCTGAACTGGGCAGAATATTTGAACAGAAATTTCACAAAAGGAGATGCATGGGATGCCAAAATGCATGTGTAAAGATGCTCCACATCTTTAGTCACAAAGGAAATGCAATTAATACCACAATGAGATACCAGTAGTTTCCTACTCACATGGCTAAAATTTTAAAAACTGACAATATTAAATATAAGGATGTGGAACAACTGGAATTCGCAGACACTGCTGGTAGAAATGTAAAACAGTATAGCCACTTTGATAAACTCTTTGACAATTTCTTAGGAAGTTTAACACACACTGACCAGGTAACTCAGGAATTCCTCTCCCAAATACCTGCAAAAGAAAATATATGTACACACTCATTTTTTAAAAACTGTTACATGGATGTTTACAGCAGCCTTATTCATAAAAGCCCCAAACTGAAAACAACCCAAATGCAGTTAAAAAAAAAAAAAAAACTGTTCCATGCAACAACATAGTTGAATCTCTAAAACACTATCCTGAAAATAAAACATAAAAAACTAATCTAATGTAAAAGAGTGCCTACCACATAAGTCCATTCTCAGGAAAGTCAACAGAAAACAAACTTAATCTAGAAGTAGATCAGTTGTTGCCTAAGAACTGAAAAGAGGAGATGGGACTGGTTGGGAAGGAACACATGGGGACCATTCGGGCAGATGGCGATGTGCTATATTTTGACTGTGTATACATTTGGCAAAACTCATGGAAGCATTGCATCTTTACAAATTATACTTCAATAAAGTTATTTTTTTCAACAAAGTTATTTTTAAATTAAAAAGGTAGCACTTTTTATATCTCCGAACACATTTGACACCATTGGTCTAAAGAGGCAATGAACATGAAACATCAAATAAGAAGAGCTACCACTGATTGTTTACTGTGCGTCAGAATCGATGCTCAGCATTTTAAAACTATTTTCTAGTAAAACCAATGGCTTGAGGTTTATCTCTGTTGCCACTTCACAAATTAGGAAAATGAGACTTAGAAAAGTCAACGGTTAATAAGTGGTGTGATGGGCTTGGAAAGTCAGATCCGTCTATCTCCAAAGTAGCCCTTGCTCCCAGAATCTGCACTACGCTTTCTCCCAAAGGAGAAGGACATCGTGCCTTCTGCAGAGCCTCAGGGGTCATTATAATAAAACGCTCTAAACAAGATGCCAACAAAGAGGAAAATAAGTGGATTTGTTGCCTGGGCAGAACAAGAATACAATAATAAACCATCAAGAAGCTTTTCAGGGATCACTAATGTCAACAGAGCATCAAGTCTGAACTGATGGAACAGCAAATGTCATTATTGCAGCAGGAAAATTCCCTATTAAAATATATATTAATCTCAAAAGTACAAAGGTCCTTGTTATTCTTATTTGAGAAGGAAAATTAACTTATAAAGAAAAGCAGACATTTGCAAGGAATAAAAATATGTATCCTATCTTCTCACATTTTTTCTTGTCTTATTTACCAGAATGCTTATGTTCCCAGCTCATGCTATTTTACAAGTGAAGTCTTTCAAATTTTTAGGAACAGAGAGTGTCATATTAAATAAATAGACCCATGGGGCACCTCGGTGGCTCACTCAGTTAAGGGTCTGACTCTTGATCTCGGCTCAGGTCATGATCTCACAGTTCGTGAGTTTGAGTCCCACATCGGGCTCTATGCTGACATCACCGAGCCTGCTTGGGATTCTGTCTCTACCTCTCTCTTCCCCTCCCCCATGCTCTCTTTCTCAAAATAAATAAATAAATTTTAAATAAATAAATAAACAAACAAATAAATCCAGCTCCAAAGTAAAAAATGGAAAACAACCTAATTAATTCTAGAAAAGCAAATTTAGCCCTGGTGCCAAAACCTTACAAAAATAGCAGAATGTTTTTTAAAGGAAAAGAGGAAAAGGAGGGGAGGAGAAAAGAAAGGAGACTTTTGAAAATTTTCAGTTAAGAGTATGAGTGAAATTACAAGTAAAATATTTGCAAATAGAATTTAACAAAATATCTTCTAAGGTAACCAAATAGAACTAAACAGGGAAAGTAAGAAAGGCCCAGTCATAAGACATTTATTAATAGAATATGCTATAATAAAAAATTAAACAAGAAAATTCATAAGACAATTCTCCATGTAATCATTTACCCTAACTATTTTTCACCCTGATATATGAATAATTGGAAGTTACTGAAATTCTCTCTTGGAATACGAAAGAATATCAATTTATATAAAGTATCAAAAATACATTTATAACACCATTACATCAACAAATAAAAATCACCAGATGCCAAAAGGTATTTGATGAAATTAACCTCCATTCTTGATTTCATTAACAGCTTAAAAGGTAATTTTGAAGTTAAACAGACCCAGGGGCAAATAACACCACTATTGACCTCATGTATATATAGCACAGCACCTAGTACATGATAAACACCCAGTAAATAGAAGCTATTTTTTATATCAAACCAACAATTATTCTCATGCTTAATGAAGAAATTCTATAGGCATTATACTGAAATTAAGCACAAAACAAAGAAGATTTCACCTTATTTATATTAATAAATAAAAATTATAAATACAGGAATGAAAAAGACAAAATTATCATTATTTGCAGGTGAATGACTACCTTGATATCCTAAGAGAAAATTCTCAAAACTAGTAGAACTAAGAAAAGAGGTTAGAGGGGCACCTCGGTGGCTCAGTCGGTTAAGTACCCAACTTCAGCTCAGGTCATGATCTCGCGGTTTGTGAGTTCAAGCCCCATGTCGGGCTCTGTGCTGACAGCTTAGAGCCTGGAGCCTGCTTCAGATTCTGTGTCTCATTCTCTCTCTGCCCTTTCCCCACTTGTGCTCTGTTTCTCTCTCTCAAAAATAAATAAATGTAAAAAAAATTTATATATATATATATATATATATATATATATAATTCATCAGAAAGAGCAAGTAGGTAAGAATATCAAATAAACAGGTATAAAAGAAATGTTATGAATAAATTACTGAGCTTAATACATGTGAGCTTTCGATAAATATGTGCTGAATCAACTCTAAAGTTAAGGCAGTTAAAATCATGTAATACATAAGCAAATATGTAAAAGGCACTCATACCCACATAACAAAAAACTCAGATTTAGACCTTACCTAACTTTTGGTATCAATTTTTGGTACCTAAAAATTTAAAGTATGATATTGGAGTTATCATAAAACAGCAGAGAGGGGAAGAATTATTTAATAAATGTCAGTAACATGAGATTAAAAATTGAAAAACCAATAGAGAACTTCCTTTCTTGCTGTAACTAAAGTAATGTCCAGATGGATCAAAAAGTTAAGTAGTTAAAACTCATAGCAAAGAAAAAAAAAAAAAACTCATAGCAGAAAAAAGCTATAAAACTTCTGGAGGGAGAAGGAATTCCTAAGCTTAAAACCAACAGAAGAAACAAAAGATCAATAACTTTATTACCCAAAACTTGGAAAATTTCTCCAAACTAATAAAAAAAATTCAAAATTAAAAAGCATACACTGAGGGAAAAAATTAGGTTATGTAGTAGATAAATGATCATTCTCGTTACAATTTGTAGGGCTCATATATACAACAAAGGGAAACTCACAACTCTGATAGCCTAATAATATAAAAAGACAATCCACAAAAGAAAATACAACTAATAAACAAACTTGGGGAAATGTTCCAATAGAAATTAAAGAAATGCAAAATAAAACCACAGAGAAGTGCTGTTTTTCTCATAACATTAGCAAGTTCTTTGTTGAATGATAATTCTCTACTCTGGCACTGGTATTGTGAACCTGGTATTTTTATACCAGGTTAAAACCTTTCCACCTTATTGAAAATGTAAATTGGCATTACCATTTTGAAATCAATTTGAAAATATTTTTCAAAGGCCTTGAGTTCATTCATAGGTTTTGATCCAATAATTCCATTTTGAAAAAAATTATCTAAAAGAAATAAATATGGGAAAAGCTTTATGTGTGAAATATTCACTAGAGTATTACTTATAATAGCTAACATTGGAAGAAAAATCTTAAATATCCGATAATAATGAAAAACCTACATAAATTAAAAACCTAAGTAAATTATACCCACTGAATGGAATAATAAGTAGGTGTTTCAAATGACAGATAAAACTATTAAACACCTTATCTCTGGGAAGTAAAATTATAAAGAATTTTTATTTTGCACTTAATGCATTTCTTAAGGTTTGAATTTGTTATTTCTTTCATATTATAATGAGAAAAGGGATATGAAGATATTTCCATTTTCAAAAAACATAGTTGAAATGATGGGTACAAAGATTATAATAATAACATGGAAGCATTTTCATTATCCTTGGGGGAAAGATAGGGAATGAAATACCCATAAATGCTAATGGTGGATGTGTTTCTTGATGAAAATATGGATGATTTTTTTGCCTGTTTTCCAAATTATCTGTATTCAACAAACATTTACTGAGATCCAAAGTTAAAGGTCTTGAACTATGACAAAGATGTAAAAGTCACTGCCATGCCATTTATCAAAAATTTATCAATTTTTACAGTATTCAGGATAGACCTTTTCTTCATTCAAAAGACTTCTCAGGGAAAATAGTATAATGTGTCAGAAAACAATCCACTAAGAGTTTATCATTACACAAGTTTCTGTGGCATAAAATTAAAATATCCATTTTCAAACACATATAAGAAAATACTATTAATATTCAATAATTTTGGTTTACAATAACAACTTCCAAACTTCAAAACATCCAATCACTGCATATGAGAAAAGAGAGATATATGAGAAAAGAGAGATATAAATTTCTTTCCTGTTTCCTCAGATCCGTGAGATTATTTAAACGCCTGCTTCAAGCACAGAAGAGTGAAAAGTTTATAGTGCATTCAGTATATATTTCTTAGTAACCCCTAACGTGGGTTTAAACATACCCAGAAATTTCAATAAAATATCTACCAGATTAGATTTCACATAAAAATGTGAAACATACAATTAATACCTTTATGTTGATTACTTGTTACAGTGATAGTATTTCAGAGATACTTGGTTAAGTAAATGTAGTATTAAAATTTTTAATAACTATAACAGGTAATTTTCTAAATACCATTTCTAATAAACCTTAAAGAATTCAAAGACAAAAAATATGTACCAGATTAATGTCTACCAAACTTGGAATCATTTTCTTCTGTTATCTTTCATAACATCCTTTTATTTGTTAAATGCACTAATTCATACAATGCACTTAAAATAGTGCCCAGCTTATAGTGATTACTCCACAAATGTTGAATGTTATTTTTAACAATTTAAGAAATATTTTTTTTAATTTTTTTAACGTTTATTTATTTTTGAGACAGAGAGAGACAGAGCATGAACGGGGGAGGGTCAGAGAGAGGGAGACACAGAATCCGAAACAGGCTCCAGGCTCTGAGCTGTCAGCACAGAGCCCGACGCGGGCTGGAACTCACGGACCGCGAGATCGTGACCTGAGCCGAAGTCGGCCGCTCGACCGACTGAGCCACCCAGGCGCCCCAATTTAAGAAATATTTTTAAGCAACTACATGTGCCTGGCATGATACTAACCACAATTAAAGCAGAGCTAGGTCTCTAAAGAAGAGGAGCTCTGAAGGACAGGAAATCCTGGCCCATCACATCTCCTTAACCAATAACAAAATGGGAGCAGGATATCTACACTTCTTAAGAGAAAAGAGAAATTATGTCTTTGCTTTGGTGTCCTAAAAACAGTAGATTGTTGATGGGGTTACTCAACTGTCCACAGTTAAAGCAAAAAAAGGGTAGCCAAGGGACAAATATGTGAAAGCCAAGGTGGTAACAGAAAAGGGTGGTGAAGTCTCTGGTCCTCCTCTGGAATAGGAGGGTTTCCTTGGATGAAAGATGAGGGGCAATGATGGCAGAGTTGATATTGTGTTTTCATGGGCCCTTCTCCTTTAAATCACCTCCTACAACTGTCTCCTCAATGTCACATGCTAATGGCTGAGTGACATCTCACAGCAGGGACATGGCATTCTCCAAAACTCAAAAGAAAAGGAGTATAAAGATATCACTTAGAAACAGCTACTGGAGGAGTTCCTGGGTGACTCGGTGCATCTGACTTCGGCTCAGGCCATGATCTCATAGTTCATGGGTTCAAGGCCCATATCAGGCTCCGTGCTGATAGCTCAGAGCCTGGAGCCTGCTTCAGATTCTGTGTCTCTTTCTCTCTCTGACCCTCCCCCAATCATACTCTCTCTCTCTTTCTCTCTCTCAAAAATAAGTAAACATTTAAAAATTTTTTTTAAAGAAACAGCTACTGGAATCAAACAAAGGTCAGCTTTGCTAATGCGAACTATGTCAAATGTCACAGAAAAAATAAACACAAATCATAGTTAGAATCCATTTTCTGGAAAGTAGATCTAGAGTCAAATTCAACACCTTAACCAATGATAAACAAAGAGCTTCCACACTTCTTCTTCAAAAAAAAAAATCTTCCAGTAAGGTAAATGCAGAAGTGCTTAAGTGATAAATAAGAAAAGCAAACATTATGATAAGCACCACAGGAGGTAGATTTGTATTTTGACAGGCAACAGGAATAGAATCCAAAACTCTAAACAGTACTATTAAAAACACTTAAACAACTTGAGTCAGTTTCACAATTCCCTTGCTTTATTACCACATTGCTGGCTGATTAGAGGACTATTATAAATGTTTTTTCACACAGTAAATTTCTAGACATTTAATTGCAGTTAAACATATATTTCTCCAATATGTAATCTAATTAATGTGAGGGAGTTAATAAAGATAAGACCATTTCATGAGCAGCCTGAAAAGTGAAGAAGGCCCAAAGCACCCCAAAGGTGTTCTTAAGTCTTCTTTGGCTACGACAATGAACAGTGCCTTTCCCAGAAAGGGGAAGGATTCTCTTTGATTCCTTAGACAGATTTCTGAAGCCACAGCCTTGGATTTATTTCTCTGGTAAATGTTATAAATAAAACATTAATCATTATTAAACCTGCCTGGAAAAAAAGAATGCTTTGCTACAGACCAATCCACATTTTTTGGGCCCAATTCAGAAGTTTTTACACTTGAAGGAAATGCTTTGTTCCTTTTACTGCAATTTTTCTGACTCAGGTAAAACCCCCAAAGGATCTTCAAGGTCGGAAAACGCCTTGAATTATCATGAACACCATGGCCAAAGACTTGAGTAAAATGAATCTTGTCTTCAGCTGCCAGAGGAAAGTATCTTGTATTATTTTGCCGGTATGTGTGCCTTAGCTTCTTTCTGAGTAATGTAAAGATGCAAATGCTTAACAATTTCTTAACTACAGATTATTTGAACACACAAGGCCCAACGTCCTGCCAATTCCTATCCAAAACCAGACACCACTAGCAAGCAAAGGATGACATTCACTACCAGGCAAAGGATCTCCCTTAGGACATACTCATAAATTACTGCCCAGCTTTCCATTCATACAGTAAGTGAAACTATTCTCTGATAATCATGGAGAAACACCAGTACCACTAGAGACCTGTGTCCAATTTACCTAACAATTTGGACCTTGGCACTGACTAGTTCCATCTATTATTGATAAAGAAATTGCTCATTACTGCAACCCCTCCAGGTGCCATTATTCTTCACACAGCAAAAGTCATTAGGCAGTGTCAGAAAGCGTTGACATGTCTGAGATCACACTGAACGTTTGCCCACTCAGAGTATGTGGTGGTCACACATTTCTTATTAGGAACAGAAAAAGTTAAGCATGCATAAAGAAGTTACACAGAGTAAGCTCATTTTTTAATCCACTTCACCAGACCTCCAAAGAGAAATGACTTAAAAACTCGCATAATACTTTTCATGAGTTTTCGTCGGAGCACCAGAATTCATATGCCTTGCACTGAAGCACGGAAAATTTCACTAACTTTGGTTACTATTATTTTAAACTTCTTCTGGACAGATGACTCAGAAAAGACAAAGGCTAGAGAGATGAGGCAGAAAAACATAACCACAAATAAAAGGAGGTCTTCAACTTTCTAGTTCAACAAATAATAATTATTATCATTTACGTTAGTATAGTGGTTTAGAGATCACCAATAACTTTTAAAAAGATTCTTCTACATATGATTCTCACAAGAGCCTACTTAATATTGGAGCATGTGAGAGGAGGGCACTTGTTGGGATGAGCACTGGGTGTTGTATATAAGCCAATTTGACAATAAGTTATATTCATAAAAAAATATTGGAGCAGATGATAACATTAATGGACTGCTATGCAGCCAGGCAAAAGAACAGTGTTGGAGAACTAATGGAATAGAAATATATTCCTAATATATTGAGTACAAAATGCTGGTTTCAAAATAGAATGAATTGTTTAGTCCTGTTTTTATAAAAAGATATACACATTCATACATACATATACATGCATTTGTACACACACATACACACATAGAAAATAGGCTGGAAAGGGGGCGCCTGGGTGGCTTGGTCGGTTAAGCGTCTGACTTCGGCTTAGGTCATGATCTCACAGTCCGTGAGTTCGAGCCCCACATCGGGCTCTGTGCTGACAGCTCAGAGCCTGGAGCCTGTTTCAGATTCTGTGTCTCCCTCTCTCTCTGACCCTCCCTGTTCATGCTCTGTCTCTCTCTGTCTCAAAAATAAATAAACGTTAAAAAAAATTAAAAAAAAAAAAGAAAATAGGCTGAAAAGATATCAACCAACTGTGGTCCCTGTGTTATGATTACTGACCATCTCTTCTCTTTATTTTCTGCAATGAACATATATTACATGTATGACCAGTAAAAGATAACAATATATGATAATACGAGTCATCTTCTTGTTCTTTTTTTTTTAACATTTATTTACTTTTGAGAGAGAGAGAGAGAGACAGAGTGCAAGTGGGGGAGAGACAGAGAGAGAGAGGGAGACACAGAATCTGAAGAAGGCTCCAGGCTCTGAGCTGTCAGCACAGAGCCTGATGCAGGGCTCAAACCCATGAATGGCAAGATCATGACCCGAGCCAAAGTCAGTTGCTTAACCGACTGAGCCACCCAGGCGCCCCAGGAGTCATCTTATTTTTCTAATGAATTTTTCACTAAACTTCAATAATCATAACTTAATACCAAGGAGAAATGGGACCTTCATTTGAACTGCTTTGAGAAAAGGCAATTTTTAAAATCTCAGAATTCACTGATCTCTTATACCCATCCAGAGTTATAAGTTCTGCTAGTTCAGAACAATTCAGGAGGGGCCAAGATGGTAGAACAGCATGGAAGTCTTTTTTGCATCTCGTGTCCATGAAATATAGCCAGATCAACACTAAATCATCTTGCACACCTAGAAAACTGATTTGAGGATTAACACAATAATCTGCACAACCTGAACCACAGAACTCAGCAGGTACGCGGTGCAGAGAGTTGAACTGGGGGAGAAAAAAGCCATCATAATGGCTAACATGAACAACTCAGGCAACAACAGATGTTGGCGAAGATGGGGAGAAAGAGGATCTCTTTTGCACTACTGGTAGGAATGCAAATTGGTGCAGCCACTCCGGAAAGCAGTATGGAGGTTCCTCAAAAAATTGAAAATAGAACCACCCTATGACCCAGCAATTGCACTAATAGGCATTTATCCAAGGGATACAGTTGTGCTGTTTTGAAGGGACACATGCACCCCCATGTTTATAGCAGCACTATCAACAATAGCCAAAGAATGGAAAGAGCCTCAATGTCTATCGATGGATGAATGGATAAAGAAGATGTGGTATACACAAACACACACACACACACACACACACACACACACACACACAAAATGGGGTATTACTTGGCCATCAAAAAGAATGACATCTTGCCATTTGCAACTACATGGATGGAACTAGAGGGTATTATGCTAAACAAAATTAGTCAGAGAAAAATATCATATGACTTCACTCATATGAAGACTTTAAGATACAAAACAGGTGAACAGAAGGGAAGGGAAGCAAAAATAATATAAAAACAGGGAGCGGGGCAAAACAGAAGAAACTCATAAATATGGAGAACAAACAGAGGGTTACTGGAGGGGTTGTGGGAGGGGGGATGGGCTAAATGGGTAAGGGGAATTAAGGAATCTACTCCAGAAATCACTGTTGCACTATATGGTAAGTTGGATGTAAATTTTAAAAAATAAATAAACATGGTTAAAATTTTAAAAAAAGAACAATTCAGCATAAAATATACATTGGGTGATGTTTCTGCCTAATTCCTCTAGGAAGCAGAACTTAACAGTGAGCATTAAAGTGCTATCATTTGGACACCTGAGTGGCTCAGTTGGTTAAGTGACCGACTCTTGACTTTGCTCAGGTCATGATCTCAGGGGTTTCTGAGTTCGAACCCCCCTGCCCCCATGGGCAGGGAGCTCTCTTGGAATTGTCTCTCTCTGCCCCTCTCCTGCTCGTGAGCACGCACAGGCATGCTCTCTCTCCCTCAAAATAAATAAATAAACCTTAATAAATAATAAAATAAAATAATAAAATAATAAATAAGTAAAGTGCTGATACTTTATTTGGAAGTTGTAAGTCCAAGACAGTTTAGGCGAGAAGGAAGAGGAGAGGTGAGGAAAGAAGCAAAGCAATGCAATGTAGTGCCACCTCCTGATCACCGACTGCCTCACAACGCTCTTGAGTGACACAACCACTCAGGCAGCTGGACCGTTCCTTGGTACGTGGGGCTTCTCTAACTGATTACGAGAGATAATGGCCCTGGAGCAGTCCAAAGAAGGGAGAAAAGGAGGGTTTATTTGCCTAGTTCCTTACTATCTCTGGTGCTCTTTGATCAAGGTCCCTCAGGGCCCACCATCCAGTGACCCAGTACCCACTAAGGAGGCCAAATGCCATGGCTTGAGTGTCCAAGCGCAGACATAAAGAACTAATTTCATGCAGTGGGGCTCAGCATGTGGGTTTGTGAAGCTGGAGAGATACAGGGCCTAACCTCAGACTCCAGTAAGCAAGGCAACCAGCAAAGGTGGCAGTGTCAGGAGGAAGACAGCTCCTCCAGGAGGTGATTCAAGGCCTCTGAGAGGAGTGTAAAGGCTTAGTCCAATATAAATGTCTTGCTGTATCTTGGAAATAGTTGGCTAGTTTATTACATCAAATTCCATTAACAGCATCAATAACAAAAAATTTCCCCCATATCTATAAACATACCACAGACTATGAGAGATCTTATTTTATTCATCTACTTCACTAACATCTGGCATAGTCACATGTACATGAAATGGGTGTACTCAGATTACTGACATGCAGGTTACAGTAATTTCCTGGTGCACAAAATATACTTCTACCCTACTGTCCCACTCAGGAAAGCACGCTAGAATGCAAATAAATGAAGCAGAAGTTAAAAAAGACATTATGGTAAATCCTCATTGTAGTTTTTTTTTAAGAAAACCATTTATGAACATTAGTAGTTTTGAGTTTAAAAAAAAAAAAATCACTTATGAGGTACCTTGATGGTTCAGTCGGTGGAGCATCCAATTTTTTTTAAAATTTTTTTCTCATGTTTATTTATTTTTGACAGAAAGAGAGACAGTGCAAGTGGGGGGAGGGGCAGAGAGAGAGGGAGACAGAGAATCTGAAGCAGGCTCCAGGCTCTGAGCTGTCAGCACAGAGCTGGACTCAGGGCTTGAACTCACGAACCGCAAGATCATGACTTGAGCCAAAGTTGGTTGCTTAACCGACTGAGCCACTGAGCACCCCTGAGCATCCAGTTTTTTTTTATCTCAGCTCAGGTCATGATCCCAGGGTCATGGGATGGAGCCCCTCATCAGGCTCCGTGCTGAGAGTGAAGACTACTTAAGACTATCTCTCTCCCTCTCTCTCTCTCTCTCTCTCTCTCTCTCTCTCTCCCCTCTCTTCTGTTTGCATTCTCTCTCTCTCTCTCTCAAAAATAAAAATTAAAAAAAAACACTTATGATTTATGTCACGAATGATCATTCTACATTGTATGTAGAAATGCTGATTAAAAAGCACGATGAGGGGCACCTAGGTGGCTCACTGGGTTCAGTGTAGGACTTCAGCTCAAGTCACGATCTCACGTTTGGTAAGTTCGAGCCTGCCTCGGGCTTGCTGCTGTCAGCGTGGTGACTGCTTCGGATGCTCTGCCCTCCCCCCACCCCTTCCCCACTCATTCTATCTCAAAAATAAATAAACATTTTAAAAAGCACTATAAGATACCACTCCATACCCATTATGATGGCTATTACTACATACATACATACATACATACATACATACATACATACATAGAAAACAGCAAGTGTTGGTGAGGATATGAAGAAATTGGGGCTCATGTACATTCCTGCTGAGAATGGAAAAAGGTGCATCCACTGTAGAAGATAGTATGTATGGCAGTTCCTCAAAAAATTAGACCTAGAATTCCCATATGACCCAGCAATGCCACTTCTAGGTATAAACCTAAAAACTGAAGGCAGGGACTCAAACAGATATGTGTGCACCAATGTCTACAGCATTATTATTCACAGTAGTCAAAAGCTGGAAGCAACTCAAGTATCCATTGATAGATGAAGGGAGGAACAAATAAGGTACATACCTAAAATAAAATCTTTTTATGCATGTATCTTTAAACAGCACTTTTTTTCCAGATTTACTGACACATAATTGACAAATAAAATTGCATATATTTAAAGTATACAATGTGATGATTTGATACACACATACATTGTGAAATGATTACCACAATCAACTTAATTAACACACCCATCACCTCATACTGCTACATTTTTGTTTTTGTGGTGAGACACTGAAATGTTATTCAGTGTCAAAAAGGAAGGAAATCATGACATATGCTACAACACATATGAAACTTAAAGACAATATGCTGGGGCTCCTGGGTGGCTCAGTCAGTTAAGCAACCAACTTCGGCTCAGGTCATGATCCCATGGTTTCTGGGTCCTAGCCTCCCATCTGGCTCTATGCTGACAGCTCAGAGCCTGTAGCCTGCTTTGGATTCTGTGTCTCCCTCTCTCTGCTCCTCCCTCATTCATACTCTGTCTCTCAAAAATAAATAAACATTTAAAAAAAGACAATATGCTAAATTTTGGTTCAGATCATGATCTCACACTTCTGGGATCCAGCCCCACTACAGGCTCTGGGCTGGGCAAGGAGCCTACTTAGGATTTTGTCTCTTTACCTCTCCCTCTGCCCCTCCCCTCATCACACGCATGCGTGCACTCTCTCAATAAAAAATTTTTTTAATTAAAAAAAATTGTTAATGAACAATGAAGCGACAGAAAGAGAAATTAAGGGCTCAATCTCATTTACAGTTGCATCAAAAACCATAATACCTAGGAATAAATCTAACCAAAGAGGTGGAAAATCTATATACTGAAAACTATACAAAGCTTATGAAAGAAATTGAAGAAGACACAAACAAAAAAAAATGGAAAAAGATTCCATGCTCCTGGATAGGAAGAACAAATATTGTTAAAATGTTGATACTACCCAAAGCAATCTACATATTCAATGCAATCCCTATCAAAATAACACCAGCATTCTTCACAGAGCTAGAACAAATAATCCTAAAAATTGTGTGGAACCAGAAAAGACCCCGAATAGCCAAAGCAATCTTGAAAAAGAAAACCAAAGCAGGAGGCATCACAATCCCAGATTTCAAGCTGTACTATAAAGCTGTAATCATTAAGACAGTATGGTACTGGCACAAAAACAGACACTCAAATCAAGGGAACAGAATAGAGAACCCAGAAATGGACCCACAAACGTATGGCCAACTAATCTTTGACAAAGAAGGAAAGGATATCCAATGGAATAAAGAAAGTCTCTTCAGCAAGTGGTGCTGGGAAAACTGGACAGAGACATTAAGAAGAATGAACCTGGACCACTTTCTTACACCATACACAAAAATACACTCAAAAAGGATGAAAGACTTAAATGTAAGACAGGAAGCCATCAAAATCCTCGAGGAGAAAGCAGGCAAAAACCTCTTTGATCTTGGCCACAGCAACTTCTTACTCAATATGTCTCCAGAGGCAAGGGAAACAAAAGCAAAAATGAACTACTGGGACGTCATCAAGATAAAAAGCTTCTGCAGAGCGAAGGAAACAATCAGCAAAACTAAAAGGCAACCGACAGAATGGGAAAAGATATTTGCAAACGACATATCAGATCAAGGGTTAGTCTCAAAATCTATAAAGAACTTATCAAACTCAACACCCAAAAAACAAATAATCCAGTGAAGAAATGGGCCAAAGACATGAATAGACACTTCTCCGAAGAAGACATCCAGATGGCCGACCAACACATGAAAAAATGCTCAACATCACTCATCATCAGGGAAATACAAATCAAAACCACAGTGAGATATCACCCTATACCTGTCAGAATGGCTAACATTAACAACTCAGGCAACAACAGATGTTGGCAAGGAAGCGGAGAAAGAGGATCTCTTTTGCATTGTTGGTGGGAATGCAAGCTGGTGCAGCCACTCTGGAAAACAGTATGGAGGTTCCTCAAAAAATTAAAAATAGAACTACCCTACAACCCAACAATTGCACTACTAGGCATTTATCCAAGGGATACAGGTGTTCTGTCTCGAAGGGACACATGAACCCCCATGTTTATAGCAGCACTATCAACAATAGCCAAAGTATGGAAAGAGCCCAAGGTCCATCGATGGATGAATGGATGAAGAAGATGTGGTATATATACACAATGGAGTATTATTCGGCAATCAAAAAGAATGAAATCTTGCCATTTGCAACTATGTGGATGGAACTGGAGGGTATTATGCTAAGTGAAATTAGTCAGAGAAAGACAAAAATCATATGACTTGACTCATATGAGGACTTTAAGAGACAAAACTGATGAACATAAGGGAAGGGAAACAAAAATAATATAAAAACAGGGAGGGGGACAAAACAGAAGAGACTCATAAATATGGAGAACAAACTGAGGGTTACTGGAGGGGTTGTAGAAGTGGGGATGGGCTAAATGGGTAAGGGGCACTAAGGACTCTACTCCTGAAATCATTGTTGCACTATATGCTAACTAATTTGGATGTAAATTTTAAAAATAAATAAAACAAGTTAATTTAATTAATTAATTAAACTTAAAAAAAAAAGAACATGTCATAATGCTATATGTTGAGACGTGGTATCATTTAAATTTAAAATTTTGAGGAACTGACCTTTCATACACTTTTACCCTCCTTTCTCCTTCATGAAAATTATTGTTGTCACTAAAAATAAACCAGCCTGTGCTTTTAAGAAAACAAAGAAATACTTACACTGTTTTCAGATACATGCTTGAGTCAGGAAAATTACTTCTGTAAGCCAAGTTTTCAAACTTTTAAAAGTCACAAAACTTTATCAATGTGACTTATATTTATAATATCTCTATCTGAAAAGTAAAAATGCATATACCCATTGCCTCAAAATCAATTAAAACTCTTTAATTATTTAGCATTTAAAGTTATTAAAAATTATGTGCATTATTAAAAAAAATGGATATTTTTATCTCATATGTTTGTGATCTTTAGTCCTGTGTGCTAAGAAATCCAGTTGTTACCAGTTGCTATGCATACTAAGTTTGCTTAAATGTTTCCTCTGATTTAAATTACAGAGGGGCACCTGGATGACTCAGGTCATGATCTCGCTCAACTTCGGCTCAGGTCATGATCTCACTGTTTGTGTGTTCGAGCCCTGTGTCCGGCCCTGTGCTGACAGTTCAGAGTCTGGAGCCTGCTTCGGATTCTGTGTCTCCCTCTCTCTCTACCCCTTCCCTGTTCATACTCTGTCTCTCTCTCTCTTGCTCTCAAAAAAATAAAAATAAACATTCAAAAACAACTTTAATTAATAAATAAATTGTGGGAAAAAATGTTAAAGTGATATATTTTATGTTTTTGTATATTTTTACCATAATAATTTAAAAATTTTAATGCTAAAAAAACACTCTTGAACACAGTAAATAATCAACCAATATTTATTGATATGAAATACACAAGTGGAGCATCTGCACTGGCATTAGTCTAATAAACTGCTCAAAACAACTATAAAACTATAAAATCCCATGTTAAGCCTAGTTTTGCCAAAATCTGAAATGAAAATAAAAGATAACCCCCCCAAAAATATGCCTGGAAGAAATTATTTGCAATGCTCAGAGTCACTAAAAAATTAATATAGCCCTCAATACACAAGAGACCATACAAATTAATGAAGGAAGACAGACTCATTGAAAAACAGTGCAAAGAATATGAAAAACAATTCACAAAATAACTGTAAATGGTCAGTAATATTTTAAAATAAATTCATCTTCATTACTAATCAGAAAAATGCTTATTTAAAACAGTGCAATGATATTTTGACACTTGACAGCTTCACAAAAAAAATTTCTTTAAAAGAACATTGTTTTTAAATGTTTATTTATTTTTGAGAGAGAGAGACAGAGCACAAGCAGGGGAGGAGCAGAGAGAGAGAGGGAGACACAGAATCCAAAGCAGGCTCCAGGCTCTGAGCTGTCAGCACAGAGCCCAATGCAGGGCTCGAACGCACAAACCACAGGATCATGACCTGAGCTGAAGTCAGCCGCTTAACCGACAGAGCCACCAAGGCATCCCAGTGACAAAAATTTTTTAATTAATTTATTGTTCTGGGGATAAGTAGGAGTTTAAATTAATATAATTTTGTGCAAATAAATTGACCAACATCTATTCATATTTCAAAACATACAAATACTTTGACATGCTCAGTTCTACGTATAAAAGAAAACCATCCTAGAAAATACTTGCACAACTGCACAAGGATTTCTTGCAAGAAAGTTCACTATACTACTGTTTATAATCAGAGACGTGTGAAAATAATCCAAATGCCCATCAAGAGAAATAAGAGTAAAAATTTTTTTGATAAAACCTTTCCATGATATATTATGCACCTATTAAAAGAATGAAGTAGATTTTTATATATTAAAATGGAAAGATACACAAAATGTGTTAAGAAAAGATACATAAAAATACATAAAGTATGATGCCATTTGTGTTTAAATATAAAATACCTATATGTATATACATATTGAGTGTGTATGTGTGTGAGAGAGAGACAGAGAGAGAGAGTATCTTGGAGGACATATATCAAACTACTAACCCTAGATGTCTCTGTGGAATAGAGGCATACATGTGAGTATAAGAGAATGAGTCATTTGTAGATTCTTGATCACAAGTGAGAGAAACAAAACTAAAAATAAATAGAAACATAACTAAACATACAGGGCAAGAAGGAAAACATTATCATAAACCCGGAGCTCCTGGCTTTAGACATGACTAGATTTAGGAACTCAAAGGATAGCATCAGGCTCTGCTGTCCTCTCCTGAGTGTGTCACACTTTTTGTTCTTCAGATAAACCCATTTTCCAGGGTGGCTGAAGAGGTCCCTGAGCACCCAGACTCCTATCCTTCCGACTGAGCGATGCCAGAGGAGAGAGGCTGTCTTCTCTTTTACTAATTGTTCCAGCTTGAGACACATGCTGAATTAATGAGGGTTTGCATTTAGAGGCAAGTGACAGAAAATCCAACTAATACTAGTTTCAGCACATAAGAGTTTCAACCACAGTGAGTCCCCAAAGCAGGCAGCTTGATGGCCTCAAGTCACAGGCACTGATGTTCTGTCAGTCTTCCTTGTGGTCTGAAGGCAGCACCTGCTGCTCCAGCTAGCACACCTCTGGGGACCGTGTGAGAAGGAAGCAGCAGTGGCGTCTGCATCAGGAAAGCAAAGGCTCCCCCAAAACTCTCAGCAGACTTGTTTATTTCTTACTGGCAGAACAACGGCACATGTCCATCTCCACCGCAAAGGGATCTGGGAAAATTTAACATTCTGAACTCCACGGCAAAGGAGAGCAAAGGAAGTAGATGCTGAAAGACTGTTGAGTGAGTCAACCTAGATAATATCCTACAAATCCCTGTTCCTGACTAACCAATCCCTATAGCCCACCAGGCTCATGTCTCAATTGTCATCCCTGCGTCAGGGGAGGGCAGTGCTCTGTGACCAACACCAAGGACCACATGGAATACATGAAGTGCCACCTCTAAAAATACCGATCTGGCCAAAGAAATGGTATGGAAAAGCACCCCGGATAGAAAGCAGTAGAGTTACCACGGCTGACTACAATGATCCATAAAATACACACACATACACACATGCACACATACACAAACACACATGTATACAAACACACACAAGCGTGCATACATACACACACCACACACAGATACCGGACTGAGGAAAGCTGAAAAAAAATTTTAAACCCACACTATTACCTGTGTTTATCTTGTGGGGGAGGAGTGCAGAGAACAGGATGACTTCCATTTCTTACTGCATGCAGCTCTCTAAAATAGTTGAGGAATTTAAGGTGATTTTTCCTTTTTTTTTTTTTTTTTTTTTTGCTTTTTTGGTTTTTCTCAGTATCTTTCAACTAACAAAGAAATTTTATTAAATTATTAATAATGACATGGTAACAAGCCACATTTTACTGAAGGAGGAAACAGGACTAACCCAGGTTTTTCTCATTTTGATCCTGGAAATTATTATCAAGAGATGATATTTATTAGGAAGGGCATCAAAGAAGAAAAAAAACTGGGTAAAGAAAGAGTCATGAATAATGAAAACTGATCTCTCCCATTTAATTTTCCCTACATCTGTCTAGATGAAATTACACCTACTAAATATTGACTTTGCTTCTAAGGACATGAAGGCATGTGACATATTTTATTGGACAGAGATCACTACATTTAACCTTTGGGTAAAGATGGAGCCAGCACATCTCATTCAGTGACAGAGAAGAAAGTGATGCATAAAGAGGTGAAGTGATGAATCTGGGCTCAGTTGTCACACAGTAATTGCCTTATAGATCCTGCTGCCACCTATGAGGAGGCCTGGGTGACCAGATCTGTAGTGGCTGCTTTACCACCAGTCTGTCTTCCTACCCAAAGAAAAAGGGTTCTTCACCTAGGGCATTGTGAACTTGGATTAGAAAAAGAATGACCTTTTTTCCCCCACAAACCTCTAATTTAGGTTTCCTTCCATTATAATATGGTGCACCAACCACAGTGGTATTAGCGGCACCTATGAATTTGTCACCTACAGAAAGCCCAGATATTTTTCTATCACATCACATTGTTGCTGATTCCTTGCCATTTCATCTGTACACATCACCAATTCAAAATTACAACAGTTACTAGATCTCTATATCATATGAACTGGATTCCAATAAAACTTGTTTTCTCTGTAATCCTACACATTTCATTTTATGCATTCAAAAACATTCTTCTGACTGCCAAAAGGATCCATGGCACAAAAAAAAGAAAAAAGAAAAGAAAAAAAGAAAAAGAAAAAACACAAAAGATTAAGAATGTCTACACAGAATATCTCAAACACTGGAACATACGTAGGAGCCTTCAAAACCTTCCTAAGACCTTCCCAGGATAAGAAAAAACATCTTTATTCCAAGTCTTTTCTGATACATGACCACAAAAGCATGAGGCCCATTGTTTGGGGTACATGTTTGCCTCATGCTACAACATAACCATATGACAATCAAGTCTCAAGTCCCCATTTGGTGCTTTTCTCCTCCCAGGCCTCTCAAGAGAACCTTCACTTTCACTGCTGTTAATGAGCAGTACATGTTGCCTGGGTCACACACAAAACAACTGCCATTTCTCCAACATAATCACAGACACTGCAACAGTACAACAGTTCACAGTCGACATTCCAAGACACAATCAATAAAACTAGAAGCCATGTAAAAAGGTTAAAAACTATCAATGTTTCCTCTTTAACTCGCCCTAGCTAGGGACAAAATTATGAGTATTTCTTCCACTCCATCTATTAGCTGTCACTTTGGGTGTTTTCCTATGGGCACTGAAGTCAAGCAGAACTGGTTTTGAACAAGCTCTTCTACTATCTATTGTGAGTGACCAGATATCTTTCCTGAGCTTTGGATTTTTTTTCTTCCATTCATTCATTTGTGCACTCATTAATCAACAAATGCTTTTGAGCATGTCCTATAAGTTGTCTTTACCACAGTTCTGAAATAGATAATGCAAAAATAGAAGGAACTTGAGAAGACCCAATATCAGCATGGGTAAAACTCTCAAGACAAAAATCCACAAATGGTTCAGAAATAGTGGGCCCATCTTGTTATATCTCAGAACTCAGTGTCAGATCGATGGCGTTTCCCAGCAGCACAGAACAGGTGGGGAGGAAGCAGATTAGGATACCACAGATGTGCCTCAGAGTCAGGTTAGGACAGTTGCCTGAAAAGATCCAGCCAGCAAAAGAACATGGGCTGGGAACAACGGAAAGAACGTCAGTGGTTGAAACAAAGATCCACAAAGGAAGTCCAAGAAAAGACTGTGGGAGGCTACTCAGCAGTGGGTGGAAAATAGCAGCTGTAAATCCAAGGTCAAGAAGGAGTCCAGAGTTACATGATAACATTGGTCCAAGGCAAAGCAGAGCCTATGTTACCTATCCTGGAAGCAGAGGCAGTTCTGTATTTTATGGGAGAAAGCTGAGCAAGAACAAAACAAGTTAACAGGGCCCAGCGCTGACAGCCAGAACACATTCCTGGCACACACAGGATGGAGAGGATGCAGCATAGGGAGAGTGTTAGAACCCAGTAGTCATTGGAGGGTGAAACCCTGGCTAACAACACAAGAGAGCCAGGGAGTGAGGCAGGAGCCTCCAAGTGTACCCAAATCTCAGGTTTAGGAAAATGACTAGTGCTAAGCAAAGTGAGGGAACTGACACCACACATGTCCTGCTTCGGGGAGGACAGACTCTGAAACTGGGCCACAGTGGGAATATACAAAAGGCTTCAGTCGTACTAGCTTTCAAGCACCAAAAAGGGTGAAGCAGAGGAAGTGAATGATGGGAAGGGGTTGACCTAACCAATGGTTCAACTTTAGTTTTTTTTTCTTTTTTTTTTTAATTGAAGCATAATTAACATACAGTGTTATATTAGTTTCAGGTATATAGTATAATCATTCAACAATTCTATACATTATTCAGTGATCATTATGGTAAGTGTACTCTGAATCCCCTTCACCTATTTCACTCATTCCCTTACCCACTTCCCCTCCGGCAACCATCAGTTTGTTCTCTGTATTTAAGAGTATGTTTTTATTTTGTTCCTTTTTTTCTTTGTTCATTTGTTTTACTTCTTATGAGTGAAATCATATGGTATCTGTCTTTCTCTGACAGACTTATTTCACTTGTAACCTGTATTGTTGCAAATCTGTATTGTTGCAAATGGCAAAATCTCATTCTCTCTTATGGCTGAGTAATTTTCTATTGTATATTTACACCACATCTTCTTTATTCATACATCTGTCAATGGATACTTGGGCTGCTTCTATATCTTGGCGATTGTAAATAATGCTGCAATAAACATAGGAGTGTATATCTTTTTGAATTAGTGTTTCCATATTCTTTGGGTAAATATCCAGTAGTGGTATTACTGGATTATACGGTAATTCTATTTTTAACTTTTTGAAGACATTCCATACTGTTTTCCACGGTAGCTTCACCAACTTGCATTTCCACCAATAATACACAGGGTTCCTTTTTGTCCACACCTTCATCAACGCCTAATATTTCGTGTCTTTTTATTCTAGCCATTCTGATAGGTGTAAGGTGATACTTCATTGTGGTTTTGACTTGCAATTCCCTGAGGACTAGTGATGTTGAACTTCTTTTCATGTGTCCGTTCGCCTGCTGTATGTCTTCTCTAAAAAAAAAAAAAAAAAAAAACCTATTCAGGTCCTCTGCCCATTTTTTAATCAGATTATTTGTTTTTTTGGTGTTGAGTTATAGAAGTTTTTTTACCTATTTTGGATATTAACCCCTTATTGGTTATCATTTGCAAACATCTTCTGCCAACTAGTAGATTGCTTTTTTTGTTTCGTTGATGGTTTCTTTTGCTATACAAAAGCTTTTTATTTTGGTATAGTCCCAATAGTTTAATTTTACTTTTGCTGCCCTTGCCTGAGGAGACATATCTAGAAATATGTTTCTAAGGCAAATGTTAAAGAAATTGTTGCTTATGTTTTCTTGTAGGAATTTTATGGTTTCAGGTCTCATGTTCAGGTCTTTAACCCATTTTGAGTTTATTTTTGTGTATGGAGTTAGAAAGTGGTCTAGTTTCATGCTTTTGCATGTAGCTGTGAAGTTCTCCCAGCACCATTTATTGAAGAGACTGTCTTTTCCCCCATTTTATATTCTTGCCTCCTTTGTCATGGAGTAATTGAGCACCTAAGCATGTTTATTTATGGGCTGTCTACTCTTTTCTGTTGTTCTATGTGTCTATCTCTGTGCCAGTACCATACTGTTTGGATTCCTACAGCTTTGTAGTATATCTTGAAATCTGGGGTTTTGATACCTTCAGCTTTGTCCTTCTTTATCAAGATTGCTTTGGCCATTCAGGATCTTTTGTGGTTCCATACAAATTCTAGTATTATTTGTTCTAGTTCTGTGAAAAATGCTATTGGTATTTTGATAGAGACTGCATTCAATTTGTAGATTGCTTTGGGTAGTATGGACATTTTAATAATGTTGGTTCTTCAAATCCATGATCTTTCCATTTGTTTGTATCATCTTCAATTTCTTTCATCAATGCTTTATAGTTTTTAGAGTATAGGTCTTTCATCTCCTTGGTTAAGTTCATTCTAGACATTTTACCATTTTTGGTGCAATTGTAAATGGGATTCTTTTCTTAATTTCTCTTCCTGCTACTTCATTATTAGTGTGTAGAAATGCAACAGGAGCACCTGGGTGGCTCAGTCAGTTGAGTATCCAATTCTTGATTTCGGCTCAGGTCATGATCCCAGGGTCATGAGATTGAGTCCCACATTGGTCTCCATGCTGAGCGTAGAGTCTGCTTGGGATTCTCTCTCTCCCCCTCTGCCCCTCTTCCGCACTCACACTCTATCTCAAAAATTAAAAAAAAAAAAAGAGAAGAGAAAAGGGAAAAAAAAGAAATGCAACAGATTCCTATCAATTGATTTCATATCCTGTAACTTTACTAAATTCATTCATCAGTTTTAATAGGTTTTTGGTGGAGGCTTTAGGGTTTTCTTTATATAGTACCATGTCATCTGCAAATAGTGAAAGGTTTATTTCTTCCTTACCAATGGTTCAAGTTTAAAAGGTGTCAAAAGAGCAAATGCAGATGAAGTTCCCCCATCACTCTGTAAGTCCACCCACTCCCTATTAAGGGTCTTCCTATCTTGGAAATATCCAGCATCTACAAGTCTATTGAGTCAGGATTTGCCAAGAAAATACATCACTTTTGGTTACAGAGTGAAACCTTTCAGAGAAAGTCCAGGTTAGTGACTAACAGATGTTGCCTAAGAACAAACAGTGAAAAAATATATCAGAGATGAATCCATTTCAAAAAATAGTTCCTCCCACTCCAAATGAACACAAAAAAAATCATGGGAAATGAAATAATTTCTTATATCTAGACTTAAGTTTGTGGGGCAAAACATTTGTACACCTGATCACAAGCATACAGGGAAAGGCACTCAGTCTGCAACCCTCTCCAACAACAACCAAAGTCCCCTGTCATGATCAACCTTACTTACCATGTGAAACAATTTCCTAACAACTTTGTTGTAATCTTTCTACATAATAGGCCCAAGTAGGAGATGTATTTTAAAGTCAGATGGCCTTGGGGCGCCTGGGTGGCTCAGTCGGTTGGGTGGCCGACTTCGGCTCAGGTCATGATCTCTCGGTCCATGAGTTCGAGCTCCGCATCGGGCTCTGTGCTGACAGCTCGGAGCCTGGAGCCTGTTTCAGATTCTGTGTCTCCCTCTCTCTGACCCTCCCCCACTCATGCTCTGTCTCTCTCTGTCTCAAAAAAATAAATAAACGTTAAAAAAAATTTAAAAAAAAAAAAAGTCAGATGGCCTTAATTTTCAAAGGAAATATTTTTAAATGACAAAAATATGCTTTACTTTACCATAGAGAAACACCAACATTAAAACAGTATGTTGCTCAGCAACATGCAGAAGAATGAAACTGGACAACTATCTTACACCATACACAAAAATAAACTCAAGATGGGTGAAAGACCTAAACGTGACACAGGAAACCATCAAAATCCTAGAGGAGAAAACAGGCAACAACCTCTTTGACCTCAGCCACAGCAACTTCTTATTTGACATGCCTCCAGAGGCAAGGGAAACAAAAGCAAAAATGAACTATTGGGACCTCATCAAGATAAAAAGCTTCTGCACAGTGAAGGAAACAATCAGCAAAACTAAAAGGCAGCCTACAGAATGGGAGAAGATATATGCAAATGACATATCAGATAAAGGGTTAGTATCCAAAATCTATTAAGAACTTATCAAACTCAACACCCAAGAAACAAATAATCCAGTGAAGAAATGGGCAGAAGACATGAATAGGTAGATACTTTTCCAAAGAAAACATCCAGATGACTAACAGACACATGAAAAGATGTTCAACATCACACATCATCTAGGAAATACAAATCAAAACCATGATATCACCTCATACCTGTCAGAACGACTAAAATTAACAACACAAGAAACAACAGGTGTTGGTGAGATGTGGAGAAAGGGGAACCCTCTTACACTGTTGGTGGGAATGCAAACTGGTGCAGCCACTCTGGGAAATAGTATGGAGCTTCCTCAAAAAGTTAAAAATAGAACTACCCTATGATCCAGTAATTTGTACTACTAGATATTTACCCAAAGGATACAAAAATACAGATTTGAAAGTATGCATGTAGCGCGATGTTTATAGCAGCATTATCAACAATAGCCAAACTATGGAGAGAGCCCAAACGTCATCACCTGATGAATGTATAAAGAAGATGTGGCACACACACACATACACACACACACACACACACACACACACACACACACACGATGGAATATTACTTAGCCATCAAGAATAATGAAATCTTGCCATTTGCAATGATGTGTATTATGCTAAGCAAAGTCAGAGAAAGACAAATATCATATGATTATACTCATATGTAGAATTTAAGAAACAAACAGAAGAAAAAAAAGAGAGAGGGAAACAAACTATAAGAGACTCTTAAAGTTAGAGAATAAACTGAGGGTTGATGGAGGGAGGTGGGTGGGGGATGGGCTAGACGGGTGGGCATTAAGGAAGACACTTGTTGTGATGAGCACTGGCTGTTGTATGTAAGTGATGAATCATTGAATTCTACCCCTGAAACCAACATTGCACTCTATATTAACTAACTAGAATTTAAATAAAAATTTGAAAAGAAAAAAGAACAGTATGTCACTGTATTACAAAAGGAGTGGAAAGTTACAGAAATGAACAAACTTGTGTAAAGTTTCTGAGATCAGAGCAATTTTTAAATTTTTTTCAAATTCTTCTTTAATGCTGTCATATCATCTTTCCAAGAATAAATATATTCAAATGCCCTCCTTTCCTTGACTTCTTCTGAATTAGAAAATGGAATTGGTCTAGCCTTGGACTAACTATATCATGTTGCTGGTATCATAATTTAAATCCAAGTGTTACGTGGTCACCTCTGTTACTTGTTCAGGCTCTCCTTTTAACCTGTCTGCCACTAAGGAGTTGCACTGATTGTGTTGTCTAAAGACCCCTCCAAAGCACTTTAAAAATGATTTACAAGTTTTGAAAGCAAAAGATTCTGAAGGTTTTATAACATCTCTCCCTCTCTTCTAGGATAATTGTAACAGAAGTCACTAAAGTGGCTATGAGGGGTCCCTCTGGGACTGCAGAGGTAGTCTCCACTTGACTATCACACCTGAGAGTCCATGGCAATGACTATTATTTTTGTTTGAAAGAACATTTTGCCTTATGTTCAGGGAAATATGAACTTCTGCAATCCCCAGAGCTTCCTCCTTCTAACATTAAGTTTGGGCTGCGGGCAAAAGCTGTAAGCCTAAATTCTAGAATCTCACATAAAAACTTCTATTTGTCCTTTTAAAAATGAAAATCGTTCCAGTAGAGAATATCTGAATAGGAGCTGATTGCCCAGTCAGTATCTGTACTTAGAATTAGCAAATAATAAAATGACTACAGTTAATTTTATTTTTTATATATAATTAAAGGTATTAGGCAATCCTATCTGCTATAGGTTAAATTGTACCCCTCCCAAAAGGTATATTGAAGTCACAGCGCCTGTGAATATGACCTTATTTGGAAATAGGGTGTTTACAGATGTAATCAAATTAAGATGAGGTCAGTAAGGTGAGTCCTAACTCAATATGACCGGTGTCCTTATGAAAAGGAAAGTGCCATAGGAAACCTAAGACTCACAAGGAAATGCCATGTGATGCCAGAGGCAGAGACTCAAGTAATGTAGCTGCAAACCAAGGAGCACCAGGAATTACTGGCAAACTACCAGAAGGTAGGAAGAGGCAGGTTATGATGCCCTTGCAGATTTCAGGGGGAGCATGGCCCTGCCAACATCTTGATTTTAGACTTCCAGCCTCCAGAACCGTGACTCAAGTTTCTGTTATTTTGAATCAGCTGTTCATGGTATTTTGTAATGTGAGCCCTGAAACTCTAATACAGTATCTCTGCTTCTTTTTTTCTTAATGTTTATTTTTGAGAGAGAAAGAGACACAGGGAGAGGCAGAGAGAGAGGGAGACAGAGAATCTCAAGCAGGCTTTGCACTGTCAGAGCAGAGCCCGATGTGGGGCTTGAACCCACAAACTGTGAGATCATGACCTGAGCTGAAATCAAGAGTCAGATGCTCAACTGACTAAGCCACCCAGGTGCCCCCACTATCTCTGCTTCTTATTGTTAATTTTCACATCAGTGTGAGCTTCTTGGTGAACTTTTCCTTCAAAGTACCTTCTTCATTCAACCACTGTAATTGCAGTGATACAGAACCAGGCTCATCCATGCATGCAATGGGTTTAGTATTTTAATATGTATAACAAAAGGTCCTGCTTGCTAGGGTTGCCAGATAAAATGCAGGATGCCTCATTAAATTTCAATTTCAGATAAATGGCGAATAAATTTTTAGTTACATCCTATGCTTTACTTGGGACGTACTGTAAAAACATTCATTGTTTATCAGATTTAACCTGGTGCCCTATATTTTTATTTGTCAAATCTGGAAGCCCTGCATTCCACCTCATAGATGTGAGGACTGCTTCTGGAATATTCTGTCATTTGCTGTTTGTTTCTAGTCCTTGAGCCAACAAGACAAACTACCTGATATTGAATACTATATAGGCTGTTCTTCCTCTTTGGTTTCCGGTAGCTCCAGTTTAATTTGTAGACACTGTTAACAATTATGTATGGATGGTGACTGCTGCGGTGAGTTTGCTTTGGGTAAGCACCATGACATCCATACAGCTTTTATAAAACGCTACACAATCAATAAAAAGAAATTAGAACCATCAATTCTATGTGTAAAGATGTAATCAGCTTTCAGGGGCATTTTAAATTCTTTAGCTCAATGTTGTAAGCAACATAAGCATATAGGAAGAACACAAAAGGAATTTTTTTTCCTTTTTACCAACACTAAATTAATTATATTTTATAAAAATGCAATATATCCCTTTATGGATAATGCTGCTATTAGGAGACTTTGTAATCCACTACTTCAATCTTACTTCTTATTCTCCCTGGACCTCTGCTCCTTCATCTGTAAAATTAAGGAGGGGAAGACACAATTCCGGAGCCTTTGTCAGGATTCTGGAGTTAGCCTCAGGCTTAATCAACCTTTCTCTCTGTCTGCTCCCTTTTGCCTCCCTCCCCAAATGAACCCACCTCCCATCAAAGTTCCTTTGCCCTAGCGTCAGATAAGACCTCCCCAAGCATAACAGAAATCACAAAAGAAACAATTATTAAGTTTCACTGAATCCATCAAAAGACTCAGTGAACAAAATTAAAAGGCAAATGACAAATGAGAAGAAATATTTGCATTATATTACACAGAAAAAGTTTAACATGCCAAGAAAAATTTGGTCAAAGGACATAGTAGGCAACTAACACCCTGACACATGGCACAACTAGATGTGCGTATGTGTGTACATACACTTTTATACACACGCATAAAGAGAGAGATAATAAACATGAAAACAGGTTTCATTTGTTGGTAATTAAAGAAATACAAATTAAAGAAAGCAAGCATCATTTTGCCTATCAAGTTGACAAAATTCTTTCAAGAAAACAACCCAATATTATAAAAATGTACTCTCATAGCATGCTAGCAGCTGTATAGGGTGATAGAATCATTTTAGAAATTAATTTAGTAATTCTTATGAAAGGTCTTAAAATCTACAAAGGTTTTATTCAGCAATTACACATCTGGGAATTGTGTTCAAAGATTTACCTTAAGATCTCAGTCACTATATCACTGGTGACAAAAATAATTTGGAAACAACCTAAATTTGTATTTGGTTCAATAAATAATGATATAACCAATACATTGGAATACTATGTAGTTACTTAAACGTACATAGTAGAAGAATACTTCATGATATGAAATATGTTCACAATACATTAAAACCATTTTAGGGGTGCCTGGGTGGCTCAGTCTGTTAAGTGTCCGACTTCGGCTCAGGTCATGATCTCATGGCTTGTGGGTTTGAGTCCTGCATTGTGCTCTGTGCTGACAGCTTGGAGCCTGGAGCCTGCTTCTGTGTCTCCCTCTCTCTTTGCCCCTCTCCTGCTCATGCTCTGTCTCTCTCAAAATTAAACATTAAAAAAATACTTTAAAAAATATCTTCTTTAAAAAAAAAAAAAACATTTTAAAACAGTTTGCCAACAGTGTGATCCCATTGTCCTAACAGAAAATTTATTTACATAAATATGTAACCCTAGATGAATACTAGAAGAAAACATATAAAAATTAATAATAGCTATTTCTAGGCAGTAGGATTATGATCTTTCTTTTCTCCCTCCTTTCAAAGTGTTCTACAATGGTTGTATACACCTTTTCATGTTAAGGAAAAAAAATAATACATATTTTATATTTTTATTCATCTATCCTATCTTAAAACCTGCCCTCTGCTGGGCTGCAGTAGATTAATCTAATAAATCACACCTATTAATTTGCTGGTGTATAAAATAATGCTTTAACTTAGTGAGCTAGTTTAGAACATTTGGTTGCAAGAAGCAGAAATTACCGTTTGGCCTAGATTAAGCTAGAAAAATAATTATAAAAAGTAGGGTCACATAAGAATATGGTACCTCCTGGGGCACCTGGGTGGCTCAGTTGATTAAGTGTCCATCCCGCTCTTGGTTTCTCAGGTCATGATCTCACCATGCAGAGCCTGCTTGGGATTCTCTCCCTCCCTCCCTCCCTCCCTCTCTCTCTCTCTGCCCCTCCCCCTATTCTCTCTCTTTTTAAAAAATAAACTAACTAAAAAAAAAAAAAAAAAAAAGGATATGGCTGCTCCTGTAACAAACAATGTAATTGGATTCGCAGGGAAGGGGGGTTTCCGGAAGTAATGGAAAACAATTCCAGAAAAGCAAAGGCTTACCAGGAAAATATGTAATAGACATCAACCATACCGGTTAAATCACGGATGTATTTTTTCAGCAGGCCATTGAGTAGTTTCTCTGGTGAGCTTCCAATCTGTCTTAGATTGAGTTCCTAAATAGAATCTTAGATAGAACATTGTGTGCTGGAGGATTTCAGACAGTGTTCTCGGGAGATATTTTACCTATAAGGACGTGAAGAAGGCAGGGCTGGGCAGAGGGAGGAGCCAACAGCAATAGACTTGCAACCAAGCTCTCAGCCAATCCTTCGGGGAGCTCTGGAGCTGGGACAGCCCTTCAGAGTTGCTCAGAACTGAAGCTAGGCGATAGGACTTCATACACCCCCATCAGCCAAGACGAGGCATAACCTTGGGCAAGGAGTTTCCTGCAACAGAGGAGCTAGCACAGTGAAGGACACAGCTATGAACCTCTGGCAGCCCATATTCCCAGCAGTCGGGGTGGATGGGTGTGCCCCATCCCTAAAGAGGGGATCTAGGCCCCACAGCATGTCAGTGGGGTAGAGCAGAGTTAAGCCCACCCCTACCTCCTTTTCAAAAGCATAGTAAATACCTATTTTTAAAATTTTAAAGGTATAGTTTACACCCAAAAGTAAAATAAGCTTATCTGTGACTCCGAAAATCTAGTGACAAGCAAGGGCTAAAGACAATAGACCTGCCGGGCTCTGGGATCAGAAGCAGCGAATGCTGGGCCACCTGGGTGGCTTCAAAGGTTAAGCATCTGACTCTTGATTTCAGCCCAGATCATGATCTCACAGTTTGTGGGTTCGAGCCCCGCATCTGGCTTAGCACTGACAGTACCCACGCTGCTCTGGATTCTACGTCTCCAGCTCACTGCCCCTTGCCCCCACTCAAAATAAATAAACATTTAAAAAAAAAAAAAAAGCAGTGAATGCTGGCTACAGCATGGGGCTAGGGAGAGAAAGTCTAGAGCTTGGGAGATGGCAGCTCCTAGTACAGCTCTGTCCGTTGGTAAAATTTAGTAGAAGATTTAGCCACCCAATATACTCAGTACAATCAAAGACTCACACTCAATAAGTGAATGCTTGGGTTGCCACCAAGTAAACAAATACCAACTCTACCCATTCAGCCAGCCTCCAATAAACTTCCTGCATATTTTCTAATTTTTCCATTTCAACACTGCCAGTGATGCAATATCTAATTGTTCTTTGTTTGGAATGGTTGACGTTAGCAGACATATTTATGACATTTCCTTTCTAGATAATACACCCTTTGGCTTAACAACAATCAAATGTGTCTACAAGTCTAATGAGTCACTATGAGTTAGCTGCTATACGTAATTCAGAAAAAAACTCCAGTAAGAACCTTATATTCAAATAGAATTATAAAGTACCTACTTCTTAATATATAATGCTCCACCATCTAACTATTCTCATATCCATTATCTTATTAATCCTCACAAGGACCCTGTAAAGTTAGTATCATTAGCATTTTACAGATGAAGAAACAACTGGTTATTAGAATTAAGTGACCTTGGCCAGTCACAGATAACAAGTGACAGACCAGGACTTTAACTCACTTAGCGAGACATTATGCCAATTGTTTTTAGGTCTACACAAGTAGGAAAGAATCCAGTGATTTCTCAAATTTTACTATATGAATTATGAAACTTCAGGCATGTCATTTAAACTCTGTGATCCTCAGTATTTTGTCTTATAAATTAGAGCCTTAAGTATATTAAAGGTTCCCAACCACTAGTATAGCAACCAGTAAAGATGACCTAGTAAATCTCTGAGCCTCATCTTAACAGTATCTGAACAATTACCACTGCCACAATTCCTTTCCTTCCGACCCTTACCCCCAATATAGTTTTACTCATTCATACATTCACTCAAAATACATTTATGAAGCAACTCCCATGGGCCAGACTTTCATGGGGAAATGTAAAGCAATCGGAACAGAGGTCTTCCCCAATGCCTAGGCTTTCATTGTCAATACATTATACCCCTGCCCTGATTATAAAAATTTTATGTAAAGATTAAAAGTGGTCAACTTTTGGGGCGCCTGGATGGCTCAGTTGGTTAAGCGTCCTACTTCGGCTCAGGTCATGATCTCGCGGTTTGTGGGTTCAAGCCCTGCGTCGGGCTCTGTGCTGACAGCTCAGAGTCTAGAGCCTGCTTCAGATTCTGTGTCTCCCTCTCTCTCTCTGCCCCTCCCCTGCTCATGCTCTGTCTCTCTCTTTCAATAATAAATAAACGTTAAAAAAAAATTTTTTTAAGTGGTCAATTTCTGATGTTTCTTTGTGTTCTAAAAGGCTGTGAATTTATGAGTTTGGACATGAGAAATCTAATTAGGAGAGTGATTATAGGGGTGCCTGGGTGGCTCAGTCATTTGAGTGTCCAACTCTTAATTTCAGCTCAGGTCGTGATCTCACAGCCCCTGAGTTTGAGCCCCATACTCACAATGTCAGCCTTCTTGGGATTCTCTCTCTCCTCTCTGTCTCTCTGCCCCTCTGCTCTCTTTCTCAAGATAAATAAATTTAAGTGAGAAAGAGGGAGAGGGAGAGGGAGAGGGAGAGAGAGAGAGAGAGAGAGAGAGAAAGAGTGAAAGAGGAAACAGTAAGGAGAGAAATGATCAGTGAAAGGAAAGGACTAAAGCCAGACGTAACAGTTCAGTTTTTTGCTATTACTATTTCCTCAGATGACACACAGCTTCATTTGGGTGAGGTCCAGATGAAGCCAGCACTTCCACAGACCCAAACGTGGCCTCATCACATCAGCCACATCTTCCCACATGCCCACTCTGCCTTACTCACAAGATCAATGCCAGAGCTTGATGATCAGATCACAGTTTGTATTACAGGACCCACCTGGGACCCTGGGTGCAGCCCTACACTGTGCCTGTGAATTCTCAGGTTTCCTAGTGGCAAAGATGGGTGGTGATAGATGCTTGTGACTCCAGAGAGCCTCTGTGAAGATTAATGACTTAATGTTTTGCAAAGTGTTTTTAAATCCCCAGAAGAGAGCTGCTCCTACAGCTGGCTTGCTTGATTAGCATTTGCTTGCTTTAAATTGGTTGCTCCCACCATATTTCAAGACCCCAAAAAAGACCCAGATTAAAGGAAATGCCCAGGAGTCCACTGATGGCTTTTCGATTGCACTTCCCCAGAGGCTGATGGGCTGGCAGAGACAGAACACTCCTTTTCAGCACCACCTTTACAGAGACACACTGCATCTTTACTTTCAGATGTGGGATCAAGATCATGGAAGTCACATTTGAACCAACATCTGATGTCCCCCTTGAGGCCACACTGCAGACTGCCAGCAGCACACTGTTCTGCTTTTGGAACATTTCCAGGCTAATAGCAAAATGACTTCTTATGGGACTATTGGAGAGGGAAAGACTGAGTGGAGATTTATCTTGCTATTTAGAGAAATGATTAGTAAATAAGTTTGAGTGATAATCACAGAAAACTCACACTGGTTTAATATGTGTGACTTCTAATGATGTGAAAGTTGGAACACCTGGGTGGCTCATTTGGTTGAGCATCTGCCTTTGGCTCAGGTCATGATCTCCCAGTCCATGGGTTCAAGCCCCGCACCGGTTCTGTGCTGGCTGACAGCTCAGAGCCTGGAGCCTGCTTCAGATTCTGTGTCTCCCTCTCCCTCTGCCCCTCCCCCACTCACACTCTGTCTTTCTCTGTCTCTCAAAAGTGAATAAACATTAAAAAAAATTTTTTTAATAAATTGCATTGATTCAATAAAGAGAAAATAAAATTACTGTATTGCTTTTCCCCTGTGAAGCATTTTCCCTGGCCTTTCAAATTTTGTTAAAGAATTATTAAAAGCACTGAAATGAGCAAGAAGTATAATTTATAATTATGTGACCCATGCACACACTAGAAGGTTTCCATAGTACCACTAGTACAGATTTGGAAGTCAACCTTGAAGTAGTTGTAAGTGCAGTGAAAATCTGCATTTGAAAATTCCAATGTCTTGTAGAATCAGAGTTTTCACAAAAATAGAGTAAACCCTTGCCCTACCAATAAATTAGATTTTAAATGAATAACTAATAATAATGCATGAAGTAATCACATGAATATTATCAAAACATTATTGACTAAATGTACCAAATGTAGAACATTAGGAAAAATGGTGACTTCATCATGGCTTATTTTGAGTTTTCCATTTTCTTAATATTTAGTTTAAGTCTAAGTGGCTTGAAGAATAATAATAAACTCTGTACCCTTTGGCTTCTGGGTTATTCTCAGCAGTCCTCAGTGAGTCTATATAGAGAAAGAAAAAGAAAAACTTACAAAGGCCACGCTTTGACATCTCCCTACATTCTTGAATAAATTTCACAGGCGACTAGAGTAATATTAAATGGTTAGGCTTCAATAAGTAATTCAGAGAATATCCTTCTTTTGATCAGCTAAAAAGGAACCAGGGATTATCTGGCACTTAGTAATATTTTTACCAATTAGAAGTAGCAATATTCACTGAGACACAGAGGCCCAGAAAGTGAGGGACAAAGCTACATCCACTCTCTTCTTACAGTGCTGGTCCATAACATAGGTAGGTGCCATGAGAATGACAGATGGGACCAGGGTACCCCAGTAAGCACATAATCTTAACTAAGAATGTGACTACTACAAGTCTAGTGGTAGGGCCTTAATACCAAAGAACCAAGTTGCTACTAACCTGGAAACCTTCGGAAATGGCCATATAACAATAATAATACTTATCGGACCTTATCTTGACTGTCTACCATATGACAGGCACATTACAAACATTATTATTAATATTCAGAACTCCATAAATTCAGAATGATTATCCTCATTTTACAGATGAGAAAATCAAAGACCAAGAAATTAAGCTAGTTCAAGAAGTTAGCACAGAACAGGAAAAGCAAAATTCATACACAAGCTGCTCTCATATCCAAGGTCATGTACCAGACTTGCCCACAAAAGCAGTTAACCTGAACTGCAGAGTTGCAAACACATGTTTATGCATCTTGTGTATTTACGTACTTAGGTCTATGCTATGGGCACAAGCTTTAGAAACGAAAGCACAGATATCATATAAAATGGTGATCATATTGTACACAGAACATATTGAGAGCTATCACCTGAGAAATTACTTTTGTGTCACTTTCCAGGTGTGATATCCACATGACATAATAGAGAAAATCAAGAATAATACACCTAAACCAATCATGGGCAAAGGATTTCAGATCATCATGACTGGCTTAGGTCAGTGATTTTCAAAGTATGGTCCTTGAGCCATCAGCATTACCTCAAAGCTCGTTAGGGTTAGGAACACCCCACCCTAGACCCGCTGAATCATATACTCTGGGAATGGGTATCAGCAATGTTTAACAAGCCCCCCAGTGCTAAAGTCGGGAGCACTTAGGCTTTGACCGATTCTGCTTCAACCTCTGAAGCTAGAGCATGATCACATCCCTGAGGACACCTAAACAAATGTGGGGCTCTGACAGTAAGAAAGGTGTCTGACACGGAGTCTCAAAGTCAAATGCTTTAGGGGCTCCAAGAAAGGTTAGAGGCCTCAAGGGAAGTGATATGTGATTCAGCCAGCAGGACAGGAAGAGTTTCACAGGACCAAAAAGGGCCACTTTAAAAAATGGAAACAAAATAAGAGACGAAGTTACTATACTTCCTTTAGCCCAGAGCCACTTAACTGATTAGGATTCATTTGTTACAGATGAAGTGAAAATTCATTTCCCCAAATGTCAATCTAATATACATGAACACCCCCAACTCCTTCTTTTTCAATTATAAATATGCCTAAAGGGGAAATGTAATTTTAAAGTACCTCAGTGTGAACAAAGCAACTAATTCCCTTGAGGTTATTTTTCATATTTAGATTAACTTAGTGAGACCTTATATTATCCACATCATAGTTCCTCTGTATACCTAAATTATTACTACTTTTCTCAAATGGCCACTACAAATTTTAACAACACTATCTGGGTAATATTTTTAACTATTGATTTGGGGTTTTATTAATGAATGAATACCAAAATGTGACAAATAAATAAATTAAAGACAAGTAACAGACTGGGGAGAATATTTGTAACACATTGAACGGAAAAAGAGTTAATAGTCATAATATATAAAGAGTGCCTACCAATAAAAAAGAAAAACAACTCAGTAGAAAAATGAACAAAGGACTCAAACAGGTCATTCATTCATCATTCAATAACTATTTTTTTTAGATTCAGTATCATTTGCATCCTGGCTCCACACTTTCTGGTTGATGTGACCTTTACCAGTTGTTTTTGTTTTTAAGTAAACTCTATGCCCAATGTAGGGCTTGAACTCATGACCTTGAGATCAAGAGTCACATGCTCTGCCAACTGAGCCAGCCAGATACCCTTGGGCTTTAGCACTTTATTTAACCTCTCTCTGATTTGGTTTTCTCACCGGTCATAACCATGTTTTTTAAATGTTTCTTTTTTTAATTTTTGAGAGTGAGCATGTGTGTGCACACATACACATATGTGCACGTGAAAATGGGAGAGGGGCAAAGAGAGAGGGACAGGTTCTGAAGTGAGCTCTGTGCTGACAGCAGAGAACCTGATAAGGGGCTTGAACCCACAAACCATGAGATCATGACCTGAGCCAAAGTCAGACACTTAACCAACTGAACCACCCAGGTGACCCATCAGGCATAAGCTTCCTAATAACAGTTCCTACTTTTTTGGGTCTTTGTAAGTATTAAAATATATGTAAAGTATAAGAAGGCTCAGAAAATACTAGATATTGCTATTATTATGTTCCATATTATATGATAAACACTCTACTAGGCACTAGCAATTCTCAAAAAAAGAAAAATGGCCAAAAAAATGCATATCAAAGATATGCACATGTTTGTGGGGAGACAGCATTCTCATACTTTTGTCAATATAAACTGGGGACAAAGATTGTGGAGCAGGTGAGCAGTGTCACCTTTAAATGCATATACCCTTTGATGTCAGAATTACAACAGTAGGAATTTACCTGAGGGTGCTCACAAAAGCATGAAAATATCACAATATTTTATAACAGAAAATAGTATTGGAAATATCCTGAATACCTATATGATGATTAAAAGAAATATGGTACATTCAAAAATGGAAAACCAACTAAGAAGAATAAGATAGGTGTGTAAGCACTAATATGAAGACATCTTCAAAATATATTAAGTACTTCAAAAGAGCATCATGTGATCTTTTGGTGAATATTGTAGAAGGATTCATGCACATACTGCATATGCATGAAAAATTTCTAGAATAACTTGGTCCTTGGGATCCAAGAGATCTTGGAATGAAGAACTAGAGATTAGGGTTCACGGATGTAACTAAACTTATTGTGGCAAACATGTCACAATTCTATACATACATCAAATCATTATATTGTACACCTTGGACTACTACAATGTGAGTTGCCAATCACATCTAAATAAAACTGGAAAAAAAGAAATAGAGATCAGGAGTGGGAGAAGGAGAGTTTCATTTTAATTTTTCTTTTTTATACTACTGGAATTTTTCTGGGAATAGATATTACTCTTCTATGAAATTATGGATTGTCCTTTTTTTCAGTATTTTTAAAAAATCTAATTTTATTTATTTTTATTTTTTTGTATTTTTATTTAATCTATTTTTTTAATTTACATCCAAGTTAGTTAGCATATAGTGCAACAGTGATTTCAGGAGTAGATTCCTTAATGCCCCTTACCCATTTAGCCCATCCCTCCTCCCACAACCCCTCCAGTAACCCTCTGTTTGTTCTCCATATTTATGAGTCTCTTCTGTTTTGTCCTCCTCCCTGTTTTTATTTTGGCTTCCCTTCTGTTATGTTCATCTGTTTTTGTCTCTTAAAGTTCTCATATGAGTGAAGTCATATGATATTTGTCTTTCTCTGACCGACTAATTTGTTTAGCATAATACCATCTAGTTCCATCTACGTAGTTGAAATGGCAAGATTTCATTCTTTTTGATTGCCGAGTAATACTCCATTGTGTATATATACACCACATCTTTATCCATTCATCCATCACTGGATATTTAGGCTCTTTCCATACTTTGGCTATTGTTGATAGTGCTACTATAAACATTGAGGTGCATGTGCCTCTTCAGAACAGCACACCTGTATCCCTTGGATAAATGCCTAGTAGTGCAATTGTTGGGTCGTAGGAGTTCTATTTTTAATTTTTTGAGGAACTTCCATACTGCTTTCCAGAGTGGCTGCACCAGCTTGCATTCCCACCAACAATGCAAAAGAAATCCTCTTTCTCCACATCCTCGCCAACATCTGTTGTTGTCTGAGTTGTTAATGTTAGCCATTGTGACAGGTGTAAGGTGGTATCTCATTGTGGTTTTGATTTGTATTTCCCTGATGATGAGTGATATTGAACATTTTTTCATGTGTCAGTTGGCCATCTGGATGTCTTCTTTGGAGAAGTGTCTATTCATGTCTTTGGCCCATTTCTTCACTGGATTATTTGTTTTTTGGGTGTTGAGTTTGATGAGTTCTTTGTAGATTTTGAGACTAACCCTTGATCTGATATGTCGTTTGCAAATATCTTCTCCCATTCTGTCGGTTGCCTTTTAGTTTTGCTGATTGTTTCCTTCACTGTGCCAAAGCTTTTTATTTTGATGAGATCCCAGTAGTTCATTTTTGCTTTTGTTTCCCTTGTCTCCAGAACATGTTGAGTAAGAAGTTGCTGCGGCCAAGATCAAAGAGGTTTTTGCCTGCTTTCTCCTCGAGGATTTTGATGGCTTCCTGTCTTACATTTAAGCCTTTCATCCTTTTTGAGTGTATTTTTGTGTATGGTGTAAGAAAGTGGTCCAGGTTCATTCTTCTGCATGTCACTGTCCAGTTTTCCCAGCACCACTTGAAGAGACTGTCTATTCCATCAGATATTCTTTCCTGTTTTGTCAAAGGTTAGTTGGCCATACGTTTGTGGGTCCATTTCTGGGTTCTCTATTCTGTTCCCTTGATTTGAGTGTCTGTTTTTGTGCCAGTACCATACTGTCTTAATGATTACAGCTTTATAGTACAGCTTGAAGTCTGGGATTATGATGCCTCCCGCTTTGGTTTTCTTTTTCAAGATTGCTTTGGCTACTCAGGGTCTTTTCTGGTTCCATACAAATTTTAGGATTGTTTGTTCTAGCTCTGTGAAGAATGCTGGTATTATTTTGATAGGGATTGCACTGAATATGTAGATTGCTTTAGGTAGTATAGACATTTTAACAATATTTGTTCTTTCTACCCAGGAGCATGGAATCTTTTTCCATTTTTTTTGTGTGTGTCTTCTTCAATTTCTTTCATAAGCTTTCTATAGTTTTCAGTGTATAGATTTTTCACTTCTTTGGTTAGATTTATTCCTAGGTATTTTATGGTTTTTGGTGCAACTGTAAATGGGATCGATTCCTTGATTTCTCTTTCTGTTGCTTTATTGTTGGTGTATACGAATGCAACTGATTTCTGTGCATTGATTTTATATCCTGCAACTTTGCTGAATTCATGGATCAGTTCTGGCAGTTTTTTTGGTGCAATCTTTTGGGTTTTCTATGTAGAGTATCATGTCATCTGCGAAGAGTGAAAGTTTTACCTCCTCCTGGCTGATTTGGATGCCTTTTATTTCTTTGTGTTGTCTGATTGCTGAGGCTAAGACTTCCATTACTATGTTGAATAACAGTGGCGAGAGTGGACATCCCTGTCTTGTTCCTGACCTACGGGGAAAGCTCTCAGTTTTTCCCCATTGAGGATGCTATTAGCGTTGGGTCTTTCATATACAGCTCTTATGATCTTGAGGCTCTATCCCTACTTTCTTGAGGGTTTTTATCAAGAAAGGATGTTGTATTATGTCAAATGCTTTCTCTGCATCTATTGAGAGGATCATGTGGTTCTTGTCCTTTCTTTTATTGATGTGATGAACCACATTGATTGTTTTAAGGATATTGAACCAGCCCTGCATCCAGGTATAAATCCCACTTGGCCGTTGTGCAGATTGTTGTGTTAATCCTCAAATCAGTTTTCTAGATGTCCAGGATGATTTAGTGTTGATCTTGCTGTATTTCATGGATGTGAAATGCAAAAAAACCTCCATGCTGTTCTGCCATCTTGGAACCTTCCCCTTAAAAATTCAATTTAAAAAAAAGAACAAGTATTTATTATCTCACATAGTTTCTGAGAATCAGAAATCCAAGGGCAGCTTATTGAGATGGTTCTAGCTGTGAGGCTGAAGTCAGGATGTAGGCTGGGGCTACAGACTCATCTGAAGGCAGGGCTGGGACTAGGGGATCTGACTACAAGGTCACTGACATGTCTCTTGCCCAAAGGCTTTAGTTCTTCACTCTGTGGTCCTTCTCATAGGGAAGTTGGCCATCTCTTTCACCACATGGTCTCTGTGTTTATACACCATCGCTTCTGCTTCATTCTAATTCATTAGAAGTGAACCAGCCCACATTCATGAAGAGGGGAATTAGAAGTATTAATGAATTTGTAGACATTTAAAAACCACAATAGAATAGGAATATTTGGGAGGCAAATTTCAGAGAAGAGGGAAGCCAGAATCACTATATTGAAGTAGATATGTGGAAAGAATATTGGCCTTGAATCAGGAGAGCTAGGGTTTTTTTCCTGACATATAGCCAGCACATAATAAATGTTTATTAAATGATGCATGAACAACAACTTTTCTGAGATTGTTTTCAAGTCTTCAGTCACAGACATAAGAGAAGTCACCATATTACAGGGCTCTCCTGAGGGCTGAGTGGAATAATGGATATCAGAGCTCTTTGTAAATTTAACACTTGTAGCCAATGATGCCTGGAGGTAAACATGGTCTGGAATGCGAAGAAGGGGCTCCAGCATACAGCAGTCCTTGCCTATGCCACATATCTTTTCTGTCTAAGTCCTAGGACCTGGGGCAGTGCTCTGATTCCAGCATTCTATCTTAGCTCCAGTCCAGACTCCTTATAGTATCCTGCCACCAATTATTGCTAACAACCTAATCCATTTTATTTTATGAAACACCACCAACTTCTTCCAATATTCCCCATCTCAATAAATGGCAGCTCCAGGGACACCTGGGTGGCTCAGTCAGCTGGGCATCTGACTTTTCATTTCAGCTCAGGTCATGATCTCATGGCTCATGGGTTCAAGCCCCTCATCGGGCTCTGTGCTGACAGTGCAGAGCCTACTTGGAATTCTCTCCCTCCCTCTCTCTCTCTGCCCCTCCTCTGCTAGCACTCCCTCCCTCTCTCTCTCTCTCCCTCTCAAAACATAATAAAAACATTAAAAAAATTGTTCTTAAAAAATGGCAGCTCCATTCCTCCCATTGTTCAGGCCAAAAACTTGGAGCCATTCTCAGCATCTCTGTCTCTCTCCAGTTCATTAGCAAATCCTTCTAACTATATCCAGGATCCACCTGCTTCTCACCATTTCTATTAATACTACCCCCACCCCCACCCCACCCCACCCTGCCAAACATGTCACCTGATATACCAACATAATTTCTTTACATGACTACAAAAACTTTAACAAGCCATTTTCCTGGATTAACATCCAACTCTAGATACAATTTCCTAAGCTGTCACCAGCATCATTTACAACATTTTCCTCAGGTTATATAACACAGTATTATACAACAACTAGAAATGATGCATGCCTGCATGCATGGCACTACATTGCAGCCATGCCATGATAAGTAATCTGGATATCATTTGTGAGTATCATTTGTTTCTTGCATCCCAAGACCCAGACCTGACCAAGGTCTACCATGGTATGTAGCATCTAGAACTACTAAGCTATTCATGACAAGTGGGGGGCAGGGTACACTACCAAACAGTGAGATTTGCAGAGAAGTAAAATAAAGTATACATGATATACATATAAAGTATCTATGATATTGTTGTACCATCGAATTTAATCAAGCCTTGAAAGATTAAATAAAGCATTCACTGTTTGAACCATTAGTTGAATTTTCTGCTGCAGCAAAAACATCCTTGTCAATATAAGAGCTATAACTAGAAAGGAAGGTGGCAACTTAAAATAAAAACAAATACAATATGTCCATTAAAAATAAAATCATAGGGGCACCTGGGTGGCTCAGTCGGTTAAGCGTCCGACTTCAGCTCAGGTCACGATCTCACGGTCTGTGAGTTGGAGCCCCGCGTCAGGCTCTGGGCTGATGGCTCAGAGCCTGGAGCCTGTTTCCGTTTCTGTGTCTCCCTCTCTCTCTGCCCCTTCCCCATTCATTCTCTGTCTCTCTCTGTCTCAAAAATCAATAAACATTAAAAAAAATTTTTTTAATAAAAATAAAATCATAAAATAATTTTAGAAACCCAGCAGAGGAACAGATGATAGCTACCAAAAATCTGAGATCAGCAGACATTAAATTTAAATTTCTTGACTACAGAGAGAGAGAGAGAGAGAGAGAGAGAGAGAGAGGTATACCCATCAGGAAAAAGAAAACTTTTTCCTGATGCTAATCCCATGAGATACTTACCACAAGAAGATAAAGGACACAGAATAACATAATGGAGGCAATGTGTTTATGGCAAAAATAGTTAATGCCTCACCAAATATTCATGTGCTCCCCTCTCACCCAGCCCCTGTAAATTCTGGTGGGATCATGTCACTAATTCTTTTTTTTTTTAATGGGAAAATTTGTAGCTTTTGCTGTTTTATTTAAGGCTATGTTTTAGTCCCTGAACTCTATCAAGTTGTCACTCTTTTTTTTTTTAATTCCAGTATAGTTAACATACAGTGTTATATTAGTTTCAGGGGTACAATATAGAGATTCAACAATTCTATACATACACAGTGCTCATCATGATAAATGTACTCTTTAATCCCCTTCTCTTATTTCACCCATCCCCCCACCCTACTCCCCTCTGGTAACCATCAGTTTGTTTTCTATAGTTAAGAGTCTGTTCTTTGGTTTGTCTCTTTTTTTGTTGTTCATTTGTTTTGTTTCTTAAATTCTACACATGAGTGACATCATATGGTATTTGTCCTTCTCTGACTTATTTCACTTAGGATTATACTCCTTCCGTCCAAGTCACTGCAAATAGCAAGATTTCATTCTTTTTTATGGCTGACTAATATTCCATTGTGTGTGTGTGTGTGTGTGTGTGTGTGTGTATCACACCTTCTTTATCCATTCATCTATTGATGAACACAAAAAAAGGGTTCAAATAAACAAAATCAGAAATGAGGAGAAATATCAACTAATATCACAGGAATACAAAAGATTGTAAGAGAATATTATGAAAAATAATATGCAAACAAATTGGACAACCTAGAAGAAATGGATAAATTCCTAGAAACATGTAACTTTTTAAAATAAGCAGGAATAAATAGAAAATTTGAACCCACTGATTAGCAGCAATGAAATTGAATCAGTAATCTAAAAAGTCCCAGGGCGCCTGGGTGGCTCAGTCACTTGAGTGTCCAACTTTGGCTCACATCATGATCTCGTGTTCCACGAGTTGGAGCCCCGCATTGGGCTCTATTCTGACAGCTGGGAGCCTGGAGCCTGCTTTGGATTCTGTGTCTCCTTTTCTCTCTGCCCCTCCCCCGCTTGCACCCTGTCTCTCTCTCTCTCTCTCTCTCTCTCTCTCTCTCTCAACATAAATAAAAAGATCTTGGATCCCACAGTGGAGGGACAGCCCAGAGGAGCATCCTGAGCATCCTCTTTCTGCACAGAGCCTGGCGCCCTATCCCCTGTGGGCCAGCCTTCATATCCCAGGAAGATGGCGGCGTAGGAGGACACTGGGCTCACCTCGTCCTGCTGATTGCTTAGATTCCACCCACATCTGCCTAAATAACCCAGAAAACCGCCAGAAGATTAGCAGAACGGACTGTCTGGAGCCAAGCATAGACAAGAGGCCCACGGAAGAGGATAGAAAGGGCAGACAGGTGGTGCATGCTACACAGACTGGTGGGAGGGAGCCGGGGGGGGGGGGGGGGGGGGGGGGGGGAGGGGCAGCCCACCCACAAGGCACAGCCCCAAAGTCTGGCTTGCAAAAGCAGAGGGGCTGGACTCCATGAGTTTGGACAGCCAGCAGGACTTGACATCTGGAATCTTTTTCAACGTTTTTTTGTTTTTTTTTTTTTATTTATTTTTGGGACAGAGAGAGACAGAGCATGAACGGGGGAGGGGCAGAGAGAGAGGTAGACACAGAATCGGAAACAGGCTCCAGGCTCCCAGCTGTCAGCCCAGAGCCTGACGCGGGGCTCGAACTCACGGACCGCGAGATCGTGACCTGGCTGAAGTCGGACGCTTAACCGACTGCGCCACCCAGGCGCCCCGACATCTGGAATCTTAAAAGTCAACAGCTCTGCTCTCATAGAGCGGGGAGGGCAAGAGGACGCTGGGAGGGAGAGTTGTTGAGTCCCGGAAAACAGAGCTCAGCTCAGTGGGGGAACAAAGGCACTGGCAAGTGCCATTTCCCTCTCCCATTCCCCAGCCAAAATTCCAAAAGGAACCAGTTCCCATCACCGAACTTGCTTGCACCACACAAATGCCCAATGCTGTGCTTCTGTGGATCCATCCTTCTGATGGGCCTGCCTCCCTCCCAGTGTTGCAGGGCCCCTCCCGCAGGGGACCACCAATGGCAAAGTGAGCTAAGCCTGCCCCTCCTGCCCCTATGCACCTTGCAGATCCACCCTGGCTAATACACCCTTGGCCAGATCCCATTGAAGCAGCACCACAAGCCTGGCAGTGTGCAAGTAGCCCAGACAGGGACCACACCACTCCACAGTGAGTCCTGCCCCTGGGAGAGGGGAAGATAAGGTATACACCAGTCTGGCTGTGGCGCCAGTGGTGGGCTGGGGGCAGATATTGGGTCTGACTGTGGCCCCGCCCACCAACACAAGTTTCTCTGGACAGCACAGGGGAAGTGCCCTGCAGTTTGGAGCTACTGCAGGGACTACCCAAAGTGACGAAACAAAAGAATTCTCCTCAAAAGAAACTCCAGGAAGTAGCAACACCTAACGAATTGATCAAAAATGATTTAAGCAATATAACAGAACAAGAATTTAGAATAATAGTCATAAAATTAATCGCTGGGCTTGAAAAAAGCATAGAGGACAGCAGAGAATCTATTGCTACAGAGATCAAAGGACTAAGAAATAGTCATGAGGATCTAAAAAAGGCTATAAATGAGGTGTAAAATAAAATGGAGGCAGCCATAGCATGGATTGAAGAGGCAGAAGACAGAATAGGTGAATGAAAAGATATAATTATGGAAAAACAAGAAGCTGAGAAAAAGAGAGATACAAAAATCCAGGAGGATGAGGGGAGAATTAGAGAACTAAGTGATGCAATCAAACAGAACAATATCTGTATCATAGGAATTCCAGAAGAAGAAGAGAGAGAGAAAGGGGCTGAAGGTGTACTTGAACAAATCATAGCTGAGAATTTCCTGATCTGGGGAAGGAAAAAGGCATTGAAATCCAAGAGGCAGAGAACTCCCTTCAGAAGTAACCTGAATTGATCTTCTGCACGACATATCATAGTGAAACTGGCAAAATACAAGGATAAAGAGAAAATTCTGAAAGCAGCTAGGGATAAATAGGCTCTAACTTACAAAGGTAGAAATATAAGAGTAGTGGCAGACCTATCTACTGAAACATGGCAGGCCAGAAAGAATGACAGGAAATCTTCAATGTGATGAAGAGAAAAAATATGCAGCCAAGGATACTTTATCCAGCAAATCTGTCATTCAGAATAGAAGGAGAGATAAAAGTTTTCCCAAACAAAAACTGAAGGAATTCATCACCACTAAATCAGCCCTACGAGAGATTCTAAGGGGGATTCTAAGGGAAATGTTGCAAGGACCACAAAGTACCAGAAACACACTACAAGCATGAAACCTACAGACATCACAATGACTCTAAACCCATATCATTCAATAATAACACTGAATGTAAATGGACTAAATGCTCCAACCAAAAGACATAGGGTATCAGAATGGATTAGAAAAAAAAGACCCATCTATTTTCTGTCTACAAGAGACTCGTTTTAGACCTGAAAACACCTTCAGATTGAAAGTGAGGGGATGGAGAACTATCTATCATGCTACTGGAAGTCAAAAAAAAAAAGCTGGTGTAGCCATACTTATATCAGACAAACTAGACTTTAAATTAAAGGTTGTAACAAGAGATGAAGAAGGGCATTATATAATAATTACAGAGTCTATCCACCAGGAAGAGCTAACAATTATAAATGTCTACGTGCCGAATACAGGAGCCCCCTAATATGTAAAACAATTAATCACAAACATAAGCAACCTTATTGATAAGAATGTGGTAATTGCAGGGGACTTTAATACCCCACTTCCAGCAATGGATAGATCATATAGACACAGGATCAATAAAGAAACAAGAGCCCTGAATGGTACATTGGATAAGATATATTTAGAACTCTGCATCCCAAAACAACAGAATATACTTTCTTCTCGAGTGCACATGAAACATTCTCCAAGATAGATCACATACTGGGTCACAAAACAGCCCTTTATAAGTATACAAGAATTGAGATCATACCATGCACACTTTCAGACCACAATGCTATGAAACTTGAAATCAACCACAGGAAAAAGTCTGGAAAACCTCCAAAAGCATGGAGGTTAAAGAACACCCTACTAAAGAATGAATGGGTCAACCAGGCAATTAGAGAAGAAATTTAAAAATATATGGAAACAAATGAAAATGGAAATACAACATTATCCAAATGCTTTGGGATGCATCCAAGGCAGTCCTGAGAGGAAAATACATTGCAATCCAGGCCTATCTCAAGAAACAAGAAAAATCCTAAATAAAATCTAACAGCACACCTAAAGGAAATAGAAGCAAACAGCAAAAACACCCTAAACCCAGCACAAGAAGAGAAATAATAAAGATCAGAGCAGAAATAAGCAATACAAAATCTAAAAAAAACTGTAGAGCAGATCAATGAAACCAAGAGTTGGTTTTTTGAAAAAATAAACAAAATTGACAAACCTCTAGCCAGCCTTCTCAAAAACAAAAAGGGAGATGACCCAAATAGATAAATTCATGAATGAAAATGGAATTATTATAACCAATCCCTCAGAAATACAAGCAGTTATCAGGGAATACTATGAAAAATTATATGCCAACAAACTGGACAACCTGGAAGAAATGGACAAATTCCTAAGCACCCACACACTTCCATAACTCAAACAGGAAGAAATAGAAAACTTGAACTGACCTATAACCAGCAAAGAAATTGAATCAGTTATCAAAAATCTCCCAGCAAATAAGAGTCTTGGACCAGATGGCTTCCCAGGGGAATTCTACCAAACATTTAAAGCAGAGATAATACCTATCCTTCTCAAGCTGTTCCAAAAAATAGAAAGGGATGGAAAACTTCCAGGCTCATTCTATGAAGCCAGCATTACTTTGGTTCCCAAACCAGACAGAGACCCAGCTAAAAAAGAGAACTACAGGCCAGTATCCCTCATGAATATGGATGCAAAAATTCTCAACTAGATACTAGCAAATCGAATTCAACAGCATATAAAAAGAATTATTCACCATGATCAAGTGGTATTCATTCCTGGGATTCAGGGCTGGTTCAACATTCGCAAATCAATCAATGTGATACATCACATTAATAAAAGAAAAGATAAGAACCATACGATCCTGTCAATCGATGCAGAAAAGGCCTTTGACAAAATTCAACATCCTTTCTTAATAAAAGCCCTTAAGAAAGTCGGGATAGAAGGAACATACTTAAACATCATAAAAGCCATTTATGAAAAGCCCACAGCTAATATCATCCTCAATGGGGAAAAAACTGAGAGCTTTCCCCCGGAGATCAGGAACACGACAGGGATGTCCACTCTCACTGCTGTTGTTTAACATAGCGTTGGAAGTTCTAGCATCAGCAATCAGACAACAAAAGGAAATCAAAGGCATCAAAATTGGCAAAGATGAAGTCAAGCTTTCGCTTTTTGCAGATGACATGATATTATACATGGAAAACCTGATAGACTCCACCAAAAGTCTTATAGAATGGATACATGAATTCAGCAAAATCGCAGGATACAAAATTAATGTACAAAAGTCAGTTGCATTCTTATATACTAATAATGAAGCAACAGAAAGACAAATAAAGAAACTGATCCCATTCACAATTGCACAAAGAATCATAAGATACCTAGGAATAAATATAACCAAAGATGCAAAAGATGTATATGCTGAAAACTATAGAAAGCTTATGAAGGAAATTGAAGAAGATACAAAGAAATGGAAAAACATTCCATGCTCATGAATTGGAAGAATAAATATTGTTAAAATGTCAATACTACCCAAAACAATTTATACATTCAATGCAATACCAATCAAAATTGCACCAGCATTCTTCTCAAAGCTAGAACAAGAAATCCAAAAATTTGTATGGAACCACAAAAGACCCCGAATAGCCAAAGTAATATTGAAGAAGAAGACCAAAGTGGGAGGCATCACAATCCCAGACTTTAGCCTCTACTACAAAGCTATAATCATCAAGACAGCATGGTATTGGCACAAAAACAGACACATAGACCAATGGAATAGAGTAGAGACTCCGGAATTGGCCCCACAAAAGTATGGCCAACTAATCTTTGACAAAGCAGGAAAGAATATCCAATGGAAAAGACAGTCTCTTTAACAAATGGTGCTGGGAGAACTGGACAGCAACATGCAGAAGAATGAAACTAGACCACTTTCTTAGACCATTCACAAAAATAAACTCAAGATGGATAAAGGATCTAAATGTGAGACAGGAAACCATCAAAACCCTAGAGGAGAAAGCAGGAAAAAAAGCCTCTCTGACCTCAGCCATAGCAATTTCTTACTTGACACATCTCCAAAGGCGAGGGAATTAAAAGCAAAAATGAACTATTGGGACCTCATCAAGATAAAAAAACCTTCTGCACTGCAAAGGAAACCATCAACAAAACTGAAAGGCAACCAACAGAATGGGAAAAGACATTTGCAAATGACATATCAGACAAAGAGCTAGTATCCAAAATCTATAAAGAGCTCACCAAACTCCACAACTGAAAAACAAATAATCCAGTGATGAAATGGGCAGAAAACATGAATAGACACTTCTCTAAAGAAGACATCCAGATGGCCAACAGACACATGAAAGGGTGCTCAACATCGCTCGCTCCTCATCAGGGAAATACAAATCAAAACCACATTGAGATACCACCTCATGCCAGTCAGAGTGGCTAAAATGAACAAATCAGGAGACTATACATGCTGGAGAGGATGTGGAGAAACGGGAACCCTCTTGCACTGTTGGTGGGAATGCAAACTGGGGCAGCCGCTCTGGAAACAGTGTGGAGGTTCCTCAAAAAATTAAAAATAGATCTACCCTATGACCCAGCAGTAGCACTGCTAGGAATTTACCCAAGGGATACAGGCATGCTGATGCATAGGGCACTTGTACCCCAATGTTTATAGCAGCACTTTCAACAATAGCCAAATTATGGAACGAGCCTAAGTCCATCAACTGATGAATGGATAAAGAAATTGTGGTTTATATACACAATGGAATACTACCTGGCAATGAAAAAGAATGAAATCTGGCCTTTTGTAGCAATGTGGATGGAACTGGAGAGTGTTATGCTAAGTGAAATAAGTCATACAGAGAAAGACAGATACCATATGTTTTCACTCTTATGTAAATCCTGAGAAACATAACAGAAGACCATGGGGGAGGGGAAGTGGAAAAAGAAAACAGTTACAGAGAGGGAGGGAGCCAAACCATAAAAGACTCTTAAAAACTGAGAATAAAATTGGGGTGATGAGGGGTGGGAGAGAGGGTAAAATGGATGATGGGCATTGAGGAGGGCACCTGTTGGGATGAGCACTGGGTGTTGTATGGAAACCAATTTGACAATAAATTTCATATTAAAAAAAGAAAGAAACATAAATTTTAAAAAAACCATCAAAAAAATTGTTAAAAATTCCCAACAAACAAAAGTCCAGGACCAGATGGCTTTACAGGTGTATTCTACCAAACATTTAAAGAGGCGTTAATACCTGTTTTTCTCAAACTACTCCAAAAAAGAGAAGAGGAAGGAAAGCTTTCATATTCATTCCATGAAACCAGCATCACACTGATACCAAAGCCAGATAAAAACAGTACAAGAAAGGAGAACTATGGGCCAATATCTCTGATGAACATAGATGCAAAAATCCTCAACAAAATATTAGCAAACTGAATCCAACAATACATTAAAATGTCTATCAATTTTGTTGATCTCTTCAAAGAACCAGCTCCTGTTTTCATCGGTCTGTTCTATTGTTTTGTTTTGGGTTTTTTTTAGTTTCTATTTCATTTATTTCTGCTCTAATCTTTATTATTGCCTTCTTTTTACTGGTTTGTGGTTTTGTTTGTTCATTATCTAGCTCTTTTAGATGTAAGATTAGGTTATATATTTGAGATTTTCCTTGCTTCTTGAGGTAAGCTGATATTGCTATAAACTTCCATCTTAGAACAGCTTTTGCTGCATCCAAAGATTTTGAACCATTGTGGTTTCATTTTCATTTGTCTCCATGTATTTTTTTATTTCTTCTTCTATTTTTTGCTTGACATATTCATTATTTAGTAGCATGTTACTTAACATCCGCATATTTGTGTTCTTTCCAGATTTTTTCTTGTGGTTGATTTCTATATTCAGAGTGTTGTGGCTGTCAAAGATGCATGATATGAATTCAATCTTTTTTAATTTCTTAAGACTTGTTTTGTGGCCTAATATGTGATCTATTCTGGAGAATGCTCTATATCATGTCACTAACTCGTAACAATGGGACATGAGCTGATGTGATGTGTCACTTCTAATCCAAAAGGGATGTACCTTATCCACACCCTCTCTCCCATCCATGTGGTGGTAACAAAGTACTAAGACATCAGAGTGGCAAAAAAGAAGCAACTTGGACCCCTGAGTCACCACCTGGAGGAGAGCCAAGCACGGGAGCTACCCGACCTACATCAGACTATAATGTAAATATTTAGAGAAATAAACCTTTGTTCTGTTAAGCCCCTGAGATTTTCAGGTTTATCTGTTCCATAGAATAGCTTAGCCTAGCCCGACTACTACAGTTTACTTAATTAAGATTCTGGAATCAGAGGAGCCAAGATGGTGGAACAGCATGGAAATTTTTTGTGTGTCTCGCATCCATGAAATAGAGCCAGAGCAACACTAAAACCATCCTATACACCTAGAAAACTGATTGTAGGATTAATACAACAATCTGCACAACCTGAACAGAACAACAACTGTTCAACAACCTGCACAGAATTCAGCAGGTACATGGCACAGAGAGGTGAACTTGGGGAGTGAGAAGGTGCGGGAAGGGAGGTGCTTTTGTGAGCAGAGAGAGGACAGAGACTGGGTTGGGGGAGAATATGGGAAAACACCCCTCCCCAAAAGCAGCTGGAGAGAAAGTGGAAAATTGAAAACAGCCACAGGGACTAAACTAAAAGGGGAGAAAGGAGAAAGGAGAGGGTTTAAATTCCATTAAGACTGTAAATAAGGGGAGCGCAAAGGCTATAACTCCGCAGCTTGATACCTGGCGGTGCTCTGGTGGGAAAGGCGAATCCCCAGGAACAGAGTGGGGTCCGGAGGTTCTCAGGCCACACAGGGAAAAGCGGTTCCACTGCTGGAAGGACATTTGGTAGAGACTGTTGAAACCACCTGGTCCCAGCAGACCCCAGAAAATGGCCACATTCGCTGGTGCTGGAACAAGGTCGTTGAGGGTGAAGCCTGGTGCCAGATGTGTGTTGTGATCTTCCATAATCCCTGAAAAGCTGCTGCTACACTATCTCGCGAACTTTTTCTGGGGCAGTCTGGCACCTGGCCAGTCTCGGGGCACTGGCAGCAGCAGGGTCCAGCAAGCGTTCCTGGGTGCAGCCAACATTCAGCCATTGCTCGGTGAGACTCTCCCGCAGAGGGGGTGGAACGGGTCAAAGCCGCAGTCCTTCAGAAGTAAGGGGCCGGGGAAAAGAGCCGCATCTGAGACAAAACTCAGGAGAGAGGTACTGTCCAGGGCCTGGTCACGGACAGTGAAAAAGTGGGGAGTGGATGAAAGCTGAAGACAGAGGACGGGTGCACGATTGCTGATCCGGGAGATCAGAGTTCCAATACTAGAGACTGGGTAGCTGGGTGGCACCATTTTCACCACTCCCACGCATGTGCATATGCACCTATGAGTGCCACAACACTCCACCCCAGTAGGCTAGCAGCGCCATCTAGTGGAGAGCGGAGCCGTTATACTGAGCCCCACTCAACTGGGCCAACTTCACTCTTCAAGAACACAAGTCTCATCGTCTGCTTAGTTTATGGACTATAAAGCGCTACACAGTCTGACTTCTAGGGAAAAATGAAGTAATTTCAGTCCTACTTCAATCTGTTAGCAGGTCCATCTATTCAATTTTCTTTCTTTTTTTTTTTTCTCTTTTACACTTCTTTTCTTTTTCTTGAATACAAAAAGAGAAAAAATTCATTTTTATTTTCAATTTTTATTAAAAATATTTTTCTTTAATTTTATTGCTATATTTTTTACTTTTGTGTAAATTTTTTCAAATTCTATTTTACTTCCACTACTTTATTTTAGCCTACTTCAGTGTATTTGCCTTTTCAAATTTTTAAACTATTTCCTTTGTTTTCTTTCTCTTTTTTCTTTTTTGTTTCTTTTCTTTTACTTGAAGGCAGAAGAGAAAAACTTCAAATTTACTTTCAATTTCTATTAAAAATGTTTTCCTTTAATTTTATTACTATATTTTCTGCTTTCATGTAAATTTTTTCAAATTCTATTTTACTTCCATCATTTTATTTTAGTCTACTACAGTGAAAAGTCTACACTTTTCAAATTTTCAAATGATTTCCTTTTTTTCCTTTTCTTCTTTTTTCTCTTTTCCATTTCTTTTATTTTTCTTGAATACAGAAAAAGAAAAAATTAATTTTTATTTTTAATTTTTATTAAAAATATTGTTCTTTAATTTTTTCTACTATATTCTTTACTTTTGTGTATATTTTTTCAAATTCTATCTTACTCCCATCATTTCATTTTAGTCTACTTCAGTGTATTCATTTTTTCAAATTCTCAAATGATTTCCTTTTTTTTCTCCCTCCCCGGCTTTTTTTCTCTAATCTGTCAAATGACATTCAGCACCCAGCCAAAACATACTTAGGATCTAGCATCATTTATTCTATTTTGGGGTGTGTGTGTGTTTTTAATTTTTTAATTTTAATATTTTTTTAATTTTAATTTTTCTACCTCATTAATTCCTTTTCTCCCTTCAAAATGACAAAATGAAGGAATTCACCCCAAAAGAAAGAGCACGAAGAAATGACAGCCAGGGATTTAACCAACACAGACACAATCAAGATGTCTGAACCAGAATTTAGAATCACGATAATAAGAATACCAGCTGGAGTCGAAAATAGATTAGAATCCCTTTCTGCAGAGATAAAAGAAGTAAAAATTAGTCAGAATGAAATAAAAAATGCTATAACTGAGCTGCAATCACAGATGGATGCCGCAGCAGCAAGGATGGATGAGGCAGAACAGAGAATCAGCGATATAGAGGACAAACTTATAGAGAATAATGAAGCAGAAAAAAAGAGGAGGATGAAGGCAAAAGAGCACAATTTAAGAATTAGAGAAATCAGGGACTCATTAAAAAGGAACAACATCAGAATCATAGGGTCCCAGAAGAGGAAGAGAGAGAAATAGGGGTAGAAGGGTTACGTGAGCAAATCATAGCGGAAAACTTTCCTAACCTGAGGAAAGACACAGACATCAAAATCCAGGAAACACAGAGGACCCCCATTAGATTCAACAAAAAACAACCATCAACAAGGCATATCATAGTCAAATTCACAAAATACTCAGGCAAGGAGAGAATCATGAAAGCAACAAGGGGAAAAAAGTCCCTAACCTACAAGGGAAGACAGATCAGGTTTGCAGCAGACCTATCCACAGAAACTTGGCAGGCCAGAAAGGAGTGGGGGGATATATTCAGCGTGCTGAATCAGAAAAATATGCAGCCAAGAATTCTTTATCCAGCAAGGCTGTCATTCAAAATAGAAGGAGAGATAAAAAGTTTCCCAAACAAAAATTAAAGTAGTTTGTGACCACTAAACCAGCCCTGCAAGAAATTTTAAGGGGGACTCTCTGATGGGGAGAAAAGATTAAAAAAAAAAAAAAAAAATATATATATATATATATATATATATATATATATATATATTTTATACATATATATATAGAAATAAGTAAATACCAAAAGCAACAAAGATTAGAAAGGACCAGAGAACACCACCAGAAACTCCAACTCTACAAGCATCATAATGGCAATAAATTCATATCTTTCAGTACTCACTCTAAACGTCAGTAGTCTCAATGCTCCAATCAAAAGACATAGGGTAACAGAATGGATAAGAAAACAAGATCCATCTATATGCTGTTTACAAGAGACCCACTTTAGACCTAAAGATACCTTCGTGTTGAAAGTAAGGGGATAGAGAACCATCTATCATGCTAATGATCGACAAAAGAAAGCCAGAGTAGCCATATTTATATCGGACAATCTAGACTTTAAAATAAAGACTGTACCAAGAGATGCAGAAGGGCATTATATCATAATCAAGGGGTCTATCCACCAAGAAGACCTAACAATTGTAAACATTTATGCGCCAAATGTGGCAGCACCCAAATATATAAATCAATTAGTCACAAACATAAAGAAACTCATCAATGGTAATACCATAATAGTAGGAGACTTCAACACCCCACTCACAGCAATGGACAGATCATCTAATCAAAAAATCAGCAAGGAAACAATGGCTTTGAGGACACACTGGACCAGATGGACTTAACAGATATATTCAGAACATTTCATCCTAAAGCAGCAGAATATACATTCTTCTCCAGTGCACATGGAATGTTCTCCAGAATAGACCATATACTGGGACACAAGTCAGCCCTAAGTACAAAAAGATCGAGATCATACCATGCATATTTTCAGACCACAATGCTATCAAACTCAAAATCAACCTAAGGAAAAATTTGGAAAGGTAACAAATACTTGGAGACTGAAGAACATCCTACCAAAGAATGGATGGGCTAACCAAGCAGTTAAAGAGGAAATTAAAAAGTATATGGAAGTCAATGAAAATGATAACACCACAACCCAAAACCTCTGGGATGCAGCAAAGGCGGTCACAGGAGGAAAGTATTTAACAATCCAGGCCTTCCTAAAGAAGGAAGAAAGGTCTCAGATACACAACCTAACCTTACACCTTAAGAAGCTGGAAAAAGAACAGCAAATAAAACCCAAAACCAGCAGAAGACAGGAAATAATAAAGATTAGAGCAGAAACTAATGCTATCGAAACCAAAAAAATAGTAGAACAGATCAATGAAACCAGAAGCTGGTTCTTTGAAAGAATTAACAAAATTGATAAACCACTAGCCAGTTTGATCAAGAAGAAAAAGGAATGGACCCAAATAAATAAAATCAAGAATGAAAGAGGAGAGATCACAACCAACACAACAGAAATAAAAACAATATAAGAGAATATTATGATCAATTATATGCCAATAAAATGGGTAATGTGGAAGAAATGGAAAAATTCCTAGAAATGTATACACTACCAAAACTGAAACAGGAAGAAATAGAAAATTTGAACAGACCCATAACCAGTAAGGAAATCGAATTAGTAATCAAAAATCTGCCAAAAAACAAGAGTCCGGGGCCAGATGGCTTTCCAGGGAATTCTACCAAACATTTAAGGAAGAGTTAACACCTATCCTCTTGAAGCTGTTCCAAAAAATAGAAATGGAAGGAAAACTTCCAAACCCTTTCTATGAAGCCAGCATTACCTTGATTCCAAAACCAGACAGAGACCCCACTAAAAAGGAGAACTATAGACCAATTTCCCTGATGAACACGGATGCAAAAATCCTCAACAAGATATTACCCAACCAGATCCAACAATACGTTAAAAAAAATTATTCACCACAACCAAGTGGGATTTATACCTGGCATGCCGGGCTGGTTCAATATCCGCAAAACCACTGACATGATTCATCACATCAATACAAGAAAGGACAAGAACCATATGATCCTCTCAATAGATGCAGAGAAAGAATTTGACAAAATACAGCATCCTTTCTTGATAAAAACCCTCAAGAAAGTAGGGATACAAGGAGCATACCTTGAGATCATAAAAGCCATATATGAATGGCCCAACGCTAAATATCATCCTCAAGGGGGAAAAACCGAGAGCTTTCCCCCTAAGGTCAGGAACAAGACAGGGATGTCCATTCTCGCCACTGTTATTCAACATAGTATTGGAAGTCTTAGCCTCAGCAATCAGACAACACAAAGAAATAAAAGGCATCCAAATCAGCCAGGAGGAGGTCAAACTTTCACTCTTCACAGATGACATGATACTGTATATGGGAAACCCAAAAGATTCCACCAAAAAACTGCTAGAATTGATTCATGAATTCAGCAAAGTTGCAGGATATAAAATCAATGCACAGAAATCGGTTGCATTCCTATATACCAACAATGAAGCAACAGAAAGAGAAATCAAGGAATTGATCCCATTTGCAGTTGCACCAAAAACAATAAAATACCTAGGCATAAATCTAACCAAAGAGGTGAAAAATCTATACACTGAAAACTATAGAAAGCTTATGAAAGAAATTGAAGAAGACACAAAAAAATGGGAAAAGATTCCATGCTCCTGGATAGGAAGAACAAATATTGTTAAAATGTTGATACTACCCAAAGCAATCTACATATTCAATGCAATTCCTATCAAAGTAACACCAGCATTCTTCACAGAGCTAGAACAAATAAGCCTAAAAATTGTATGGAACCAGAAAAGAACCTGAATAGCCAAAGCAATCTTGAAAAAGAAAACCAAAGCAGGAGGCATCACAATCCTGGACTTCAAGCTATACTTCAAAGCTGTAATCTTCAAGACAGGATGGTACTGGCACAAGAACAGACACTCAGATCAATGCAACAGAATACAGAACCCAGAAATGGACCCACAAACATATGGCCAACTAATCTTTGACAAAGCAGGAAAGAATATCCAATGGAATAAAGAAAGTCTCTTCAGCAAGTGGTGCTGGGAAAACTGGACAGAGACATTAAGAAGAATGAACCTGGACCACTTTCTTACACCATACACAAAAATAAACTCAAAAAGGATGAAAGACTTAAATGTAAGACAGGAAGCCATCAAAATCCTCGAGGAGAAAGCAGGCAAAAACCTCTTTGATCTTGGCCACAGCAACTTCTTACTCAACACGTCTCCAGAGGCAAGGGAAACAAAAGCAAAAATGAACTACTGGGATGTCATCAAGATGAAAAGCTTCTGCACAGTGAAGGAAACAGTCAGCAAAACTAAAAGGCAACCAACAGAATGGGAGAAGATATTTGCAAACGACATATCAGATCAAGGGTTAGTCTCCAAAATCTACAAAGAACTTATCAAACTCAACACCCAAAAAACAAATAATCCAGTGAAGAAATGGGCCAAAGACATGAATAGACACTTCTCCAAAGAAGACATCCAGATGGCCAACTGACACATGAAAAAATGTTCAATATCACTCATCATCAGGGAAATACAAATCAAAACCACAATGAGATACCACCTTACACCTGTCAGAATGTCTAACATTAACAACTCAGGCAACAACAGATGTTGGCGAGGACACAGAGAAAGAAGATCTCTTTTGCATTGTTGGTGGGAATGCAAGCTGGTGCAGCCACTCTGGAAAACAGTATGGAGGTTCCTCAAAAAATTAAAAATAGAACTACCCTACAACCCAGAAATTGCACTACTAGGCATTTATCCAAGGGATACAGGTGTGCTGTTTCGAAGGGACACATGAACCCCCATGTTTATAGCAGCACTATCAACAATAGCCAAAGTATGGAAAGAGCCCAAAGGTCCATCAAAGGATGAATGGATAAAGAAGATGTGGTGTATATATACACAATGGAGTATTACTCAGCAATCAAAAAGAATGAAATCTTGCCATTTGCAACTACATGGATGGAACTGGAGGGTATTATGCTAAGTGAAATTAGTCAGTCAGAGAAAGACAAAAATCATATGACTTCACTCATATGAGAACTTTAAGAGACAAAACAAATGAACATAAGGGAAGGGAAACAAAAATAACATAAAAACAGGGAGGGGGACAAAACAGAAGAGACTCATAAATATGGAGAACACTGAGGGTTACAGGAGGGGTTGTGGGAGGGGGGAAAGGGCTAAATGGGTAAGGGGCAATAAGAATCTACTCCTGAAATCATTGTTGCACTATATGCTAACCAATTTGGATGTAAATTTTTTAAAAAATTAAAAATAAAATAAAAAAGATTCTGGAATCAAGAATGTCATTTAAAATAGATAACTGAAGTTTAATTCTAAGTTGATCACACACTTCCTTTTACATAACCATCCTCATCCCATCTCCCAAACATACACAGAAATACACACTACTCTTCTGCATCTTTTCTTGAGTCCACTAAGGTATCCTATATCTCTAATAGATTCCCCTTTCTCAGGGAAGTCTTGTTCACATCAATTCTTCTTCGTCCTCTCTCTGCAGCATTTAGGAAGTTGAAAACAGAGAAGGAAGATGAGGATGAGTTTAAAACACAAATTTAAATGATGATAAGAATATTGGGAGAATCCTCTATTTTTCAGTAGTAAAAAATGATTGCATACTAAACATATCACTTCAAATGCTCTGTTGAGAATTCAATAATCGATTGCTATAAAAAGTTTGCCAAATCAAAAAATATTTGAAATTTCCAAAAGAGAGATCTTTCTTTACTAAAAAAAAATCATAAGCACATACGTTATTTCAACCATGTAAAAATAAACTCTGAAAGAGTCAAATACTGAGGGGATAAATGGAATAGATGTGCAATGAATCACTGTTGAATTTTCATCATTTCAGGTGTCAATTTACACATTTTTCCTATCTCTGTCTTCCTGGGTATAATGCAAGTGCTGATCTTCCTTTACTTGAGCTACTCCAGCCATCACCCTGGACATATTTAACACTGAGACATCCTTCCTGTTAGATGGCTTAAGGAAGGAGTTGCTAGATCTCCAACTCTAACCTGAGCCCCCTTTACCACCTCTCATACCCAGGATGCTATTTCCCAAAATTACCACTAATTTCCTTTCTGAATCTTTTCTCCTTAAGTTCCTAATATTAAGTTCCTGCTTATGAGTTTATAGGAATTTTTCCTTGTTCCCTATTTCAACTTATTGTTCCTAAACTTGTTATTACTAGTCTTGCACCTCCTCCCCCACCCAAAAAACCCTACCCCCTAAGTTTGGAGCCTATACCCAAGGATAGTTAATAATACTAAGTATCCATCAGGCCATGTGCTAGAGGTTTTCCTACAGCATCTTTAAATCCCCACAACCATACTTTAAGGTAGGTACCATTATTAGCCTTATGCAAGTGAGGAAAGCGAAACCCAAAGGTTGGGTAACTTGCCTAGACTTTCCAGGCTAGGAAGTGGCAGGGTCACTGCTGTCTGACACTATTTTTTTTAATATAATTTATTGTCAAATTGGCTAACATACAGTGTGTAAAGTGTGCTCTTGGTTTTTGGGGTAGATTTTCATGGTTCATTGCTTACACACAACACCCAGTGCTCATCCCAACAAGTGCCTTCCTCAATGCCCATCACCCATTGACACTATTTAAGGAATTAAATGTACCACAGTATAATGGGTTTCAATAAATTAATGTCTTGGCTAGAGGCCAGACAGTGAGAGTGATCATTGAGTCAACAGACCACATGATGTTCCTAATCTGTCTAGGACCTCCCAGTCTTGGGTGGAAGGGACAGCACCTGCTCAAGAGAGACCTGAGTATCTGGGTGTGTGACAGTGGCAAGTACAGGGAAGGGAACCTAGCCCATCCAAGGAAAGGTATTACCCAGGCTAGTCCATAAATGGGGCAGCTCGGATACAAAAGCAGAATCTAAGGTTAATTCTAATATCAGTAAATCAAGAAAAACAGTGTTAACTTCATAATTTTTGGTTTAGCCAAATGTTTAGACAAGCTAATCCAAAAACTTAATGCCCACACAGGAAATCCAATTTATGTGATGTCTGCATTTTCAGGACTGGGTTGGACAAAGGTCAGAAGGGCTCCTTAAAGGAATTTGACCAGCTGCTGACCATCTTCTCAGTGCTGGTTTGATCCAATCTCATTTCCCCCTTCACTCCCTCCTTTCAGAATCACAGTTAAATCAATCTCAACTTTGGAAGATTCTTTATTGTTTTAAATCTACAGTATATTCAGAGTAAGGGGAAAAGACAAGATTTCAGTTCTTTGAATATGATATGTATGTGTGTGTGTATGTGTGTGTGTATTCATATATGAAACTGAACTAAAATACTCTATTTGGTGCAAGATAAATACACTTGCACTCACTTATTTAGGCAATATGTAGTTACAAACTAAATTTAACATCAATTCTCAAACCTTGGGTTGAATAAGAGCACCCTCCTCAGGCCACAGCTAACTTATTGAATTATATTAAGTGCTAAACTGTCACTTAGCTTCCAAGATGAGGAAGTGGTGCAACAGTAACTGAAAATTGCAGTAGTATTTGCCAGCCATCCCATAATTACCCCCCAAATTCTCATTTAATAAAGGCAATTGCTGGGCAACGTTTTGTATGTAGATTGAGAAAAGAACACTAAAGTCAACATGTTTTCTTTCAGTTTCCGCCACTAACTATGTGACCTTGAGTAAGTTCATGAGCCTCTCTTAGCTTTCATTTACTTATCTCTAAGATGGGTATAACCCTTACTAAGTCTGCCTCAGTAGGGTCAAATAAGATACACCTCAAAGTACTTTGTAAGATACAAAGCAATTTGAAAAAAAAAGAAAATACAAAGCAATTATAGGTGTCAGGTATTATTAGTATTAATGACATAGCATAAGCACTCACTTCATTTTGTCCGGATATAGAACACAGTACTTGACAAAAAAGACATTTGTTATTTCTGTATAATAGATATCAACTCATTTAAAAAGTGAATAAAATCTTCAATTATTGAAAAAAAAAGCACTGTAGAGGATCTTTGCTACATGTAGGGATGTGCGCTTCAGACTCACATCTTAAGTAATCTACTTGCTACCTCTTTGTCAAGGCTTTGAATCATTTAAATTAGAGATCAGTGTCAACAAAGATTCATTCAGCATCAGAGGTAGGGCACTGTGTTAGGAATTCAAAGAGAGCTCAGTGAAAAGCACTGAATTTGTATTTAAATCTTAGATGCTAGGAAGCACCTCAAGAGATCATCTAATGTACCAAGTAAATTTCTTTTACATCTCCTGTGTCAGAGAAAGATTTCAAAGGATAAAAATCTGTTAATTATGATTAACCTCTAAAAAGTGTGGTTAAAGGTAGGACCATCACATCTATATTGTTTAAAAGTTTTAGGGGCACCTGGGTGGCTCAGTTGGTTAAGTGTCTGACTTTGGCTCAGGTCATGATCTCCCGGTTTGTGGGTTTGAGCCCCGCATCGGGCTCTGTGCTGACAGCTCAGAGCCCAGAGCCTGTTTCAGATTCTGTGTCTCCCTCTCTCTATTCCCGTCCCCCACTCACACTCTGTCTCCCTCTGTCTCAAAAATAAATAAACATTAAAATTTTTTTTTAATAAAATAAAAAGTTTTAAATAATAAATGCATGTTTCCTTGTCATTTAAGGAATCAAACAAAATGATTTGGAAAAGCTGGCAAACTTTTGTTTAAAGACTGAAGCCAAAAAGTATAGTCAAAGCCTTATTTTCAAGGAACATTCTAGAGATAATGACACCCTGCCTAACACAAGACTTCAGACTCCTTAGCTTGATTCTCACCTTTAACAAGTTAAAAAACAATGTATCTTGCACAGTTTTAAATGAAATATCTAATTTTTTTCACCATAATTCTAAATGTCTTCAAAGGATGTAATTTTTGGCATGCTGTAAATATTGATATGTTTACTTGTATACAATTGAATATAAATATAATGATTTCATACCATTTATCACATATTAATAAACAAGCTCTTTTTTAAATGCTGAAAATGATATGTCATTTAGGTTTGTCTCTTAACTCTGACTGAACCAATCAAAGTTCAGTGCAAGAAACAGAAGCCCAGAAGCCCCATGGGTGCCTGGCTGCTCAGCCAGTGGAACTCTTGATCTTGGGGTTTTGAGTTTGAGCCCCATGTTGGGTATAGAGATTACTTTAGAAATAAATAAATACAAAAAAAATTTTTTTAAAGAAACAGAAGCCCCTCAAGGCCTTTCAGGCGGAAAGAAATTCACTATGGAGAATCAGGTTCATACAAAATCACCAGAACAAGTTCTAAGTAGGCTTCCCAAAGTCCAGTCTGGGCAAATCGAGAGACAGAAGGTTAAAAGCCTAGTTTCCTAGGGCTGGTGTGCAGGTGGAGGGAGTGACTGCTTTTGTTGTTGTTGTTTTTAAAGTTTATTTATTTATTTTCAGAGAGAAAGAGATAGCAAATAGGAGATGGGTAAAGGGAGAGGGAGACAGAGAATCCCAAGCAGGCTCCACACCATCAGTGCAGAGCCCAACGCAGGGCTCAAATTCACCAACCATAAGACCATGACCTGAGCCAAAATCAAGAGTCCAACACTTAACCCACCTGAGCCACCCAGGCACGCCCCAAGAGTGATTGTTAATAGGGTAGTAGCTTCACTGGAACACAGCCCTGTCCTTTCAGGTATTGTCTGCAGCCACTTTTACACTATAAGGGAGAATTGAGTAGTTGTGACACAGACTGTATGATCCTCAAAGTCTGAAATATTTACTATCTGGCCCTTTAAGAAAAAGTTTGCCAACCTCCCTTTTATTCAAAGATGGAGTGTTGAACTGTCAGAAAAAAATATGTAACTTTTCACCTTCTCTTCTTGAAATGAAGCAAAACAAGCACCCAGGGCACAGAATGAGACACTGGGGAAAGCAAATCCTCACCAAGCTGTTTCTCACTAATTAGAATTGTAGGGGCACCCTAGGTGGCTCAGTCAGTTAAGTCCCCGACTCTTGATTTCAGCTCAGGTCATGATCTCACGGTTTGTGGGCTCGACCCCATGTCCAGCTCTGTGCTGACAGTACAGAGCCCACCTGGGATCCTCTGTCTGCCCCTCCCCTGCACTTTCGTACACTCTCTCTCTCAAAAATAAACTTTAAAAAAAATTGTAAAAATACAAGAATGGCCTTCCTTGCAGGTTGGAATTTCCCAGCATGCTTCTTACAAACTTTAAACATTTGAAATCTAAGAGAGATAAACAGTAGTTTTATTTTTTAATGGTAATATTTATAGTACACCAGAAATTGTATTCTTTACAACTATTTAAACTTATGATGAAAAAATTTTAGATGTAAATTTAAAAATGTATGTGGAGGGGCATCTGGTTGCTCAGGCAGTTAACTGTCCAACTTTGGCTCAGGTCATGATCTCACGGTTCATGAGTTTGAGCCCATGTCGGGCTCTGTGCTGACAGCTCAGAGCCTGGAGCCTGCTTCAGATTCTGTTTCTCACTCTCTCTCTCTGCTCCCCCCACCCCCTTCCCCACCCCAGCTCACACTGTGTCTCTCTCTCAAAAAAATAAATAAATAAACCTTAAAAAATTGTTTTTACTGTATGTGGAGAACATGGCTGCTTTTGTTTCAAAATTTTTATAGAGGACAGGCAAACAAAAAAGTTAAAGGCCACTGGCCTAAAGAAGAAAGTCATCTTTGATTTTAACCAAGAATCCTAGGTGGAGTTATAAACTCCTCCTCCCCAATTGGAATTCCCGTAAAAGTTAGCTATATTCTTTTATTATTTTTTAGAGCTTATTTATTTTTTAATTTACATCCAAATTTACATCCAATTTACATTAGCATATAGTGCAACAATGATTTCAGGAGTAGATTCCTTAGTGCCCCTTACCCATTTAGCCCATCCCCCCCCCACACCCCATCCAGTAACCCTCAGTTTGTTCTCCATAATTATGAGTCTCTTCTGTTTTATCCCCTCCGTTTTTATATTATTTTGTTTCCCTTCCCTTATGTTCATCTGTTTTGTCTCTTAAAGTCCTCATATGAGTGAAGTCTTATGATATTTGTCTCTCTCTGACTAATTTCGCTTAGTACAATACCCTCTAGTCCCATCCGCTAGTTGCAAATGGCAAGATTTCATTCTTTTTGATTGCCGAGTAATACTCCATTGTATATATCTATACCACATCTTCTTTATCCATTCATCCATCGATGGACATTTGGGCTCTTTCCATACTTTGGCTATTGTTGATAGTGTTGCTATAAACATTGGGGTGCATGTGTCCCTTTGAAACAACACACCTGTATCCCTTGGATAAATGCCTAGTAGTGCAATTGCTGGGTCGTAGGGTAGTTCTATTTTTAGTTTTTTGAGGAACCTCCATACTGTTTTCCAGAGAGGCTGCACCAGCTTGCATTCCCATTCTTTTATTATTTTTTTAAATGTTTGTTTATTTTGAGAGAAAGAGAGATAGAGAGTGAGTGGGGGAGGGGCAGAGAGCGAATCCCAAGCAATCTCTGTGCTGCCAGTGTGGAACCTGATGCAGGGCTCAATCCCACAACGCTGGGATTATGACATGAGGCAAAATCAAAAGTCAGATGCTTAAATGACTGAGCCACACAGATGCCCTGATCTTCTTTTATCATTATTAAGGCACCCAGTGCCTCTGTTCGTTCAGTATATCGCATTACAGAGGTTTCCAGAAGAAAAAATTTTTGTACGAGTTATTCTGTGTATGGATACATAAGTGAAAAGGAAACTAACATTTATTGAACATCTATCATTTGCCAGATTCTCTGTATAAATTATCTCATTAATTCCTCATAATTATACTGTGAGGTACATATTATTATATTAATCCTATTTTTCAGCTACAAAACAAAGCTGATGCCAAGTGCATTTAGGTAATAAACCCATACAAGCCAATATGCAGCAAAACTAGGACATGAAACATGAACCCAAGACTGACACAAAGCCCATGTACTTTCTACTCCTTACACTGTTTGACTCCGCTTTCTTATACCACAGGCCTATGTTTACATGTATCTGAATCCATGACATGCAAGGATTCTGGAACCTATAGTGATAATACTTAGTTCCTAACAGTCCTTGGTACTTAGTTCCCCTTCAATCATTAGTTAAGAGCAAACTACGTAACAACCAGTGGGACACCAGCACCAGGCACTCCAAGCAGATGCCAATATAAAGACAGGTATGGCTATACCTGGGTTTACCAGCGGAATATCAGCCCTGACTGTACCTAAAACCACAGGATTTTTAGAAAAATTGAAAAGGATAAACCTGCTGAACCACCTCACTTTTAGATAAAGAAGCTAAAAATTAAGAGATTAAGGTCTTGCCGTATGTGACACCATCAGTTTTTGGCTGGGCCAAATTAGAACGCCAGTCTCCAGAATCTCCCATATTTTAACGACTGATTGGTGAGTATGAAAATAACTGACATAACTCTGCTTTCTTTCTTTTGGAATCTGAAAGAACTCTAGGTAGCTTCGTGTTTACAATCAGTCTCCAGTGCTAGAGCATGAGCATTTCAGGATGCCTTCAAATAAGCAATTAAAGGTTGAAAATAAGTCTGTGAATATCTGTTAAATGATGCCAGTCCTGATACCTGTCCTACTTCTCTTCCTTTTCTACCTCATCATCCACTGCTTGCATGTTACCTGTGGAGAACAGTGCATCTTACAGAACATGCAAAAAACCTGGAGATCTTGTTAAATTGCAGTCTGATTCAGTAGATCTAGGGTGAGGGCCAAGATTCTACATTTTTCATAAGTTCCCAAGTGCAAGTGATACCAGTGTTGCCACACTTTGAGTAGGAGGACTTAGACAAAATTGCATAAGGATAATTACTTTACACAAGGATTTTTCTAAATTAAACAAAAAGAAAAAAAAGATTAGATGGTGTTCAGGATTACCCAAATTAAGACAATTTCTAAAATCTCTATTTTTGAGTATTGAACTCTAACCACTAAGCAAGTAGCTTCATCTGATGTGCTGGGAAATGAATTATCACACCTCTTTGGGGGGGGGGGGGGATATTATCTCTTATACTTTAAGAGATTACATTAGCTCTTTTACTTTAATAAAAGTAACAATGCTGCCTAGAAGAATATCTACTGGAAATGTGTGCTGCGTTTTTCTCATGGCAAGGAATTCATGAGATTCTACTACTTTTTTGCTTAGCTTATTACTTTACACTGCTTTCTAAAAACAACTCCACCACCAAGTGGACAATACAAAAATTATGTGATACAATATTCAGGCTTTTTCCAATTCCATCCTTCAATTTCACCGGTTAGTGAAAGATTATTAATTCTGAGCTAATTAAGAGAACTCCAGCAGGACTCCCTAATTCAAGACAGACACCCTAAAAGATAAACCGTATCAAAGAATCCTTTTCTAGTACCTTTTAAACAATGACATCTGAACAGAACTGACCCTGCTAATTAGGAATGTAACACAACAAGTAAATATTTCCCCCATGGACACCAATGATTAGAATACACAGTTAAAGCAGTTTTCTAACATATAAAATCATGCTAAATATTAATTCGCAACCACAGATCTTGAACAATGAAAGCAACATGGTTTCCACTGCTTTTATCTTGGGTTCTTGCAATCCTATGCCTACTTCAAAAACCGGGAAACAGAAACGAGAAACCTAATAGGGAAATACAATAGTGGGAGCACCAAGGCCCTCCCACTGTGAGGAGTGTATCGTGCCCCTCCCCTGGACTCTGTCATGTCATTTATTCTGGCCAACAGGATATCAGCAGATGTAACACAAGCAGAAGCTTGGAAAAAGCTTGCTTGACTGAGTTTATTTATTCCTGCTTCTCTGCTATCACATGAGAACATGACTTGGACAGTCTTCTGTATTTATCTATTTATAGAATTTGTACTTAGGATCTTTACTCCCATAAATAATTCCCCTCTAAGTATCTTTTTTAGCTATATCCTATATTTTGACATGTTGTATTTTCACTTTCATTCATCTGAAAGTATGGATGTATTACTCTTGTGATTTCCTACTTTAACCCACTGGTTATTTTAGGAATGTGTTATTTAATTTTCATATATTTCATATATATTTTCCCAAAGTTCCTTCTGTTATTGATTTCTAATTATATTGATTTATGGTTATAGAACATATTTTGTAATGATTTCAATCCTTTTAAACTTATGGAGGCTTTTTTATGGCCCAATGTATGGTCTATCCTGTAGAATGTTCCATTTGCACTTGAGAAGAATATGCATTCTGTTTGTGGATGGGGTGTCCTAGAGTTGTCTATTAGTCTAGTTGGTGTATCATGTTATACAATTTTTCTATTTCCTTGTTATCTGCCTCCTTATTCTACCTATTAGTGAAAGTGAGGCATTGAAGTCCCAACTATTATTTTTCAATTTCCTATTTTCTCCTTCAATTCTGGGAGTTTTTAATTCATACAATGGGACACTCTGTTGTTATATGCATGGATGCTTTCGTCTTCCTGATGTATTGCCCCTTTAATCATTATAAAACATCCTCTTTGTCTCTAGTAACATTTTTGTCTGAGTCTATTTGCCTCACATTAGTATACCTACACCACCTCTTTGATTGCTATTTACATAGTATATCTTTTTTCATCCTTTTACTTTCAAACTATTTGTGTCTTTTAATTTAAAGTGAGTCTCTTACAGACAGCATACAGTTGATCATGTTTTTTAATTCATCCTACCAGTCTCTGCCTTTAATTTGGAGAGTATAATACATTTATATTTAATTACTGATAAGATTTACATCTCCCATTTTGCTATTTGTTTTCTACTCTGATTTTTTTAGCTCCTTGATTTCTCTGATATTGCTTTCTTTTGTATTAAAATAGACATTTCTGGTGTACTATTTTAACTCCCTTGTCAATTCTTTTATTATATATTTTTGGGTTAGTTTCTTACTAGTTGCCCTGGTGACTACCAGTAACATCTTAATTTATAACAATCTGGTTCTGATTAGTACCAACTTAATTGCAATAGCATATTTTTTTTAATTTTTTTTAACATTTTATTTATTTTTGAGACAGAGAGAGACAGAGCATAAACGGGGGAGGGGCAGAGAGAGAGGGAGACACAGAATTGGAAGCAGGCTCCAGGCTCTGAGCCATCAGCCCAGAGCCCAATGCGGGGCTCGAACTCACGGACTGCAAGATCGTGACCTGAGCTGAAGTCGTACACTTAACCGACTGAGCCACCCGGGCGCCCCTCAATAGTATATTTTAAAAATTGCTCTAAATGGCTCCATTACCCTCCACTCTTCTGTTATTATCAAAAACTAGATCTGTGTACATTGTGTGCTCATCAACATACATTTATAGTTATAACTTTATGCAGTTAAATCAGATATGGGGGGAGGAGTAACAAACAAAAGCTACATTTATATTATCATTTAACTATGTGTTTACTGGTGTTATTTCTTCATGTGAATTTGAGTTACTATATAGTGTTCTTTCATTTAATTTTTCTTACAGGGCAGATCTGCTAATGAAGAATTCTCTCAGTTCCTGTTCATCTGGCAGTGTTTTTATTTCTTCTTTCCAGACATAGAATTTGTGGCTAACGGTGGTGTTTTTCTTTCTTTTTTTTTTTCCCTTCTCTCTTTCTTTCAGCACTTTGAATATGTCATTCAACTGTCTTCTGGCTTCTATGACTTTTGATGAGAAATCAACTGTTAATGTTATTGAGATTCCTATATGTAATGAATCCTTCTCTCTTGCTATTTTCAAGATTCTTTTTTTAAGTTTATTTATTTATTTTGAGAGAGAGAGAGAAAGCACAAGCAGGAGAGGGGCAGATTGAGAGAGGTGAGAGTGAGAATCCCAAGCAGGCTCAGCACTGCCAGCATGAAGCCCAATGCAGGGATTGGACTCACAAACCATGAGATCATGACTTGAGCCAAAGTCAGACTCTTAACCGACTGAGCCACTCAGGTACCCCCCTTTTCAAGATTCTATCTTTGCCTTCAGATTTCAACAGTTTGATTACACCATGTTTAGGAGTGAATCCCTTTGAGTTTACCCTATGTGGAGTTTTCTGAACTTCCTGGGTGTTTAGATGAATATCTTTCATCAAAGTTGTGAAGTTTTCAACCATTATTTCTTCACGTATTTTTTCTGCCCTTTTCTTGCTCTCCTCTCCTCTGGTATTTCCATTATGCTTATGTTGGTAACATTTGTTGGTGTCCCACTGGTTTGTAAGGCTTTATTCACTTTTGATCATTCTTCTTTCATTCTGTTTCCCAGAATGAATAATATCAATATATCCATCTTCAAATTCCCTATTTCTTTTTTCTGCCTGTTCAACTATTGTTGAGCTCCTGTAGTGATTTTTTTTCATTTCAGTTTTTATACTTTAAACTCCAGAGTTTATATCTGTTTCCTTTGCATAAATCCTATCTCTGTATTGATATTATCTATTTGTTGAAATGTCACTATTATACATTAATTCTTTAGATAGGGTTTGCTTTAGTTCTTTGGAATATCTAAAACAGCTGATTTAAAATCTGTGTCTTGTAAGTCCAACATCTGGGATTCCTTAGGAATGACTTCTGTTGATTACTTTTTTCCTCTTATGGAGCATATTTTCTTGTTTATGCGTATGTCTCACGATTTTTTTGATAAGAACTAGACATTTAAGGGGTGCCTGGGTGGCTCAACTGGTTGAGTGTCTGACTTTGGCTCAGGTCATGATCTTGCAGTTCATGAGTTCAAGCCCTGAATCAGGCTTGCTGATGTCACTGTGGAGCCTGCTTCAGATCTTCTGTCCCCCTCTCTCTACCCATCCCCCACTTGCATGAGCGCTCTCTCTCTCTCATAAACAAATAAACATTTAAATTTTTTTTAAAAAACAGACATTTAAAATAATACAATGTGACAACTCTGACAGTCAGATCCACCACCCCTACCTTCAGAGTTTAATGTTGCCACTTGCTATACTTAGTTGTTTGTTTAGTGACTTTTCTGAACTAATTTTGTAAAGTCTACATTCTTTGTTATGTTAGCGTCCCTACTTAGTCAGCTAATTGGTCAACTAATGATTGGCCAGAAATATCCTTAAACACCTGGAACTAATAAATCTCCCAGGCTTTGCCGTGAGTAGTTCGGTGTAGTGTTGGAGCATGTCTTTCAAACTCAGCCTTCACTTCCCACTTGCATAAAATTTTAGGGTCAGTCAGACAGGACAGCTTAGGGCCTTCTCACATCTTTCCCAAGCATGCTCAGAGCTCTTCCATGTAACACAGCCTTCTAGATTACCAGGTATATGTCCAAGTTTTTCAAAGCCCTTATGGACAGTGCATTCACCAGCTATTCCTTTTAAGCTTTTGGTTAGTCTATTGTTTGCTCAACTGTTATCCATCATATAAGCATCTACAAGTTAAAACCCTTGCCTGTAATTGTTTTCTGGCAATGTTCCCTGCTGGGGGCGGTGGGGGGGGGGGGGTTAGTTTTTAGCACTGAGTTTTGAGTCAGCCTTGTAAGTGAACTCTTCCAGAGAACCACTAGACAGATCAGATAATGACAATTTTATGAGAATGGGACTTTGAAAGAGTTCCAAATTCATTCTGCCCTCTCTGGTGGCTGCCAAGCTGCCCCAGGAATGTGGGGTGTTATTTTTTAAGGCTACTACATAACTGGAAAGTGGGTGGTGGGGTTAGGGTAAGTTATAATGCCACAGAGCCCACCATTCTTACTAAGATTCAGACACTTTTCTTGAGTAAATGATTCTTGGGTTGGATCCTTGGGTTAACCAAATAAGCCTTTGGTTAATTTCTAGAGTTCTGAAATTTTAATTCTGAAGGGTTTTTTTTGTTTTTTGTTTTTTTAATGTTTATTTATTATTGAGAGACAGAGAGACACAGAGTGTGAGCAGGGGAGGGGTAGAGAGAGGGGAGACACAGAACCTGAAGTAGGCTCCAGGCTCTGAGCTGTCAGCAGAGCCCGACGCGGGGCTCCAACTCATGAACTGTGAGATCATGACCTGAGCCGAAGTCGGTCACCCAACCAAATGAGCCACCCAGGTGCCCCAATTCTGAAGTTTTTTTTAAGTATAGGTGACATATATTAGTTTCAGCTATATAACACAGTGATTCAACAAATATATATGTTATAAAATGAATTCCAAAGAGTTTGTCTTTTTATCATTGCCCTTATGAAGAGGAAAATTTTTGAAGGTCCTTTTTTCTGCCATTTTTGCTGACATTCTCTCATAACCTTTTTTAAGCCAAAAATAATCCAAACCATGGCTAAGTACAAAAGCACTAACAGCCAGACACCAGCATCATGGACATGCAGAGTTAGGAGTTGTGAAGTAATAAAGACATAACAAAAAGCCTGTGAAATTGCCCCATAAGGCCCATTCAGAATATCCACTAATTTCCAACACCTCTCTATCCTCCTTTAATTAAACCTGCTCTTCCTTAAACACCAGCACCAAGATAAATGGGAGTGAGCTAATTCAATCTTATTGATTCCCTGTTTTGTTTAATCACTAGAGTTGCTATTTTGTTTAATTACTAAAGATTGTTTTCTACTATTTCTATTTCAAATACACCTTGACTCAGTTACAATATTTCTGCAGAGAAAAGTGCTCTACATTCCAAACAATCAACTTGTTAACTTTTGAAACCCAACAGGCTTGTTAACAAAGAATTAGCTGTATTCGATTAATGGCTGAAACCCCTAATGTAAAAAAAATAAGTGGTGTAGCTGGTACACTACTCTGAAGGTCTTCAGCTGGATTTCAAAGGATAGAAGAAGAATTAGGAGAATGTGAGGAAAATTATGTGAACAGAAGCTTCAAGCCCAGAATTAGCATAATATGATCTCAGATCAGTGAGCAGATTAACTTGGCTATGGTGGCAATTAATGGGGAGAAGAAGAAGGTTAAAGTTGGGAGAGACTGGGGCTGGGAAATACAATAGAAACCATTAAACAACAGGCAGAGAATTTTGTACTTGACTTGTAGGAGAATAGTTCACAACCATTTTATCTCCTCCAATACACCTGAGAGATACGATCACTCCCAGTTACAGTAGTGGGCACAATTCAAGAGATCCTCAAATACGGGGATGAGGTGGTGAGAATCTCTCGCAGGAGGGTGGGGGGAGGGACACAAGAGACTTCAGAAAGTCCCACTTGAGATTCTGCTATTCCTTCATTAACTACTTAACTCATTCCTCCACACCCCCCTTCAGTGGGAATGGGAAGTCAAAGGAGATCTTTGAAGAAAACAGTGCCCTTTTGAAAGTTCTTCGTGACTGTATCTCATTGGAGTAATTGCCTAATTTCCTGAACATTAGACAAGTCTATTTCAGCACTTTCCAAAATGGGATTCATAAAATACTCATCCCATAGATGCCATCTGTTAAAAATGTTCAGTCCATACAAGTTTGGGAAATCCCACATGCATATAATATCCTTTTGCCAGAGATTCACAAACCATATTTATTAGTCTGCTAAAGGATCTAAGAACTTCCACAGTAGAGAAATCTGTTCAATTTTTTTAATGCAGTTTCCACACAGTTACTTGATCGTAGATCTTATCCTCACATGTCTATTAACATCCTTGTATTTTCAGAGAAAAAAATGAGAAACACTGGCCTATATTAGCTTCTTTGTGGTTGTTGACATGTCACATGTGGTTCTGCACCTGTCATAAATCTGCTTATGCAAGACAATAAAGCAGGAAGTAACATTTTCTCTACTCTCTAGGAACCCCACTCCCTATTAACCGTTCTGTCCAGTCCTCACTTACCTCTTCAATTCCTCATGCAGAGAAGAATTCAACTCAGCCCTTTCAGTACCACCCCACCACCACCACCACCACCAAGTGGCTTTATTCAGTGGGAATTGTGAATCAAGGCACCTGGGTTCTTCAGTGTTTCTCTGGGACCCACACCAATGTCCATCCCTGAATCTGAACTAAGTAATGAAGCTGCCTAAAAGGGAAACCAGCTTGGAGAACATGATTGCACTTGTGGGTCTTCCTGTGTAATTAACTAGAGGGAAGGGAAGGGTTATGAAAATCTGCTGAGCAAGGGGCAAAAGAAAAGATGAGAACAGGCCTGTCAGGGCCTGAATGAGTTACAAAAGAAAGCAAGGCAGAAGAGAACAAAAGTAAGGAATGACCTTCTTCCTAGCTGTCATTTCCTTCCTCTGTAAAAGTCCTGAGTAGCCTTTTTCATTCTTCCCCAGTACAGCTGCACTGTCTTTCAAAGCTGTGCTCTGTGCTCCCTCTGCTGGCCCTGACACAGCAATTAGATTTAAAACCAACTATAATATAATAGTTACATTTGGGTGTCCCGCAGAGATGTTTGCCATCTACATACCCTCTCTTAAACCTGGCTACACTTCCTAGCAAAGATGAGAATCCAACATCTTTTGTATTAACAACAACAACAAAAAATAAAGGTAGGCGAAGAATGGTTAAATAAATTACTGTACTTCATACTAGGAAACGCAGCCACCTAAATTGTGTCCACCACTGCGTGAGGGGCTAGAGATAAAAAGATCGGTAATACTTGACCTCTGTTCTCAGGAAATTTATTACAGAGGAGAAGCCAACACATAACACATCTGTCAAAAGGAAGAATTCTGGAAAACTTCTGTATCATGTGCCTTGAATTATGATTCGAATATGTTCACTGAATCTATTAAGAGGCAACTCGTATATGCCTGGCTGTGCTTTCTTAAACGTGTATCTTATTGATTTCGTTCCATGACAATATGGACTCATAATGGTCATAACAGCCATCCACACTGAAACACCTCCTGGGGCCAGTCACCATATGCTTTAGGTATGTTAATTCATTTTCTGAATTAAGTTCAGAGATGAGCCTAAGAAAGAAACCGAGGTTCAAAGACACCAAGAGTACACAACTAGAAAGTGGTAAAGTCAGCATTACAATCCAGGTCTGCTTGACTCCAAAGTCCCTTCAATCTCCTTCCACTACACTGTCTTCAATCATCATCCAGTTTCCACAAATGTCATTGCTACCTGAGGTTCCCCTCCACTTAGCTGCTAAATATAATGGAAAGCCTAATATGAGAGTCAGCAATAGTATCCTACTATTGACATGATCTATGTGCCGTGCATGAGGCTCCTGGCCTTAAGGAGTTTACAATACAACAGAGCAGTGGTTATATGTAAATAAATTAAATATGGTTGGTGAAGGATAGAAGCAGAAAAATGTTCACCTTTAGCCCCGAATGTTGACCTATAGCCCACATAGTTCTGACAAGGATCAAATACGTGCTGGTTGCTACATCCTGAAAGGGATTCATGACTGCTTGTGTATCTCACTGATAGTTAACACCAAAATGAATGATAAGCAACAGAGAAATTTTATGAAAGTAGTTTCATGAGTAGAAATTCAAAGAAGATATTTATGATTTAATACTCGCTGCATATCCCCTCCCCCTAGAGCACTGAGCATATAACCACCAGCTTCATTCAGCAAAAGTGCAGCCCTTTCTGCCCATGACTCCCAACCTCATGCAACTTAAATAAACTTACTAAGTTGCACCATACATCTCAAGAATTATTTCTTGGCTGTTGCACTCGATAAAACTGCATCATGGCCAAGAGATGTTCTACATGCCAGAAACAGGGGCACCTGGCTGGCTCAGTTGGTAGAGCATGGGACTTTTAATCTCAGGGTTGGGAGTTCAAACCCCATGTTGAGCATGGAGCCTACTTAAATAATAATAATTATTACTATTATTATTATTATTGCCACAAACTACCAGTTTTAAGTCAAAATGAGGAACAAAGTCTATAAACAAGAATAGTCAAATACCCTAGAATAAACACACAAAAAAATCTGTCAAGCCTTTATGAAGAAACTCATAGAGCTCTTACAGGAAGCTATAATAAAGAATAAATAGAAAGTCAACCCATGTTCCTGATAGGAATATTAAATATTGCAAATATATTAATTCTTTCCAATCTGTGAAATTTAAAGCATTTTGAGCTACAGTTATTGAATCACTGTGATATCAGCACAGAAAAGGACATGTATGTCAACTCTAAAATCCAATAAACAATGTTGTGGAAGAATTTAGTTTATGGCAAAAGTGGCGTTTCAAGTAAGTGGCCTGAAACAACTGGCTGTACCTTTGGAAAAACATAAATTTTTACCTCACAAGAGACAAAGAAACAAATCTCAGGTAGATTAAAGACTTAACCATTAAAACAAACAAAAGTAACAGAAGAAAATTAAGGAAATATTTTCATATGGGAACAGGAAAGGAAGCCCTGTCTAAGTTCCAACATCATAATAAAAAACATTATGTTTAACTAAGTAAGAAACAAAAAACAAAAATGTCTGCAAAAGAATAGGCACCAGAAAGAAAAAGGAAATGATAAATCTCAGAAGAAAATATTTGAAATATATGTGATGGTCAAAGAAAGCAACATGTTATGGATTTAAGAACAAAACAGGGGCGCCTGGGTGGTTCAGTCAGGTAAGCGTCTGACTTCAGCTCAGGTCATGATCTTGTGATTTGTGAATTCAAGTCCCACGTTGGGCTCTGTGCTGACTCAGAGCCTGGAGCCTGTTTCAGATTCTATGTCTCCCTCTCTCTCTGCACCTTCCCTGCTCACACTCTGTCTCTCTCAAAATAAATAAATAAATAATAAAAACAATTTTTAAAATATTCTTTAAAAAACAGATTTTGGAAAAAACAGTATGCATGTATCACTAATGTTAAATATAAAAATGCATCAAAACAGTGGAATATAAATTAGATTATTACAGTGAGTTTTTTATGGTTTGGTAAAAATAGAAAGACTTTTACTGCCATATCATTTGAATTTCTACAGTAATTACATACTGTAAGAAAAAAATATATAAATATTCTCATTTTGAAGAGCAAGAAGTAAAAGAGGAATAAATCCTTTAGAGGAGAATTTCATTACTAAATAATAATCCTGAATTAATGAGTGCTTGATAGTCTCCAGCTTATGGAATATTTACAAACTCCTCGGTGACCTAAGAAATTGGATAATTTAAAAACTAGTGACTTTTCCATCTGAGAAGATAATCTGTAAAAAGCAATGGCAGTAGGTTCACTAGTCAATGACAGTAGTCATAAAGTCTAAAAGCTTGTTTTAAAAGAAATGAACAATAGTGGGGGTGCGTGGGTGGCTCAGTCGATTAAGCATCCAACTTCTGCTCAGGTCATGAACTCGCGTTTGGTGAGTTCGAGCTCCGCTTCAGGCTCTGTGCTGACAGCTCAGAGCCTGGAGCCTGCTTTGGATTCTGTGTCTCCCTCTCTCTCTGCCCCTCCCCTACTCATTTTCCCTCTCTCTCTCTCCCTCCCTCCCTCTCTCACTTCCCCTCCCCCAAAATAAACACTTAAATATTTAAAAAAAAAAAAAAAAAAAAGGACAATAGTGAATGTCTGATTTCTCCTTCCCACGGATCCAGCTTCTCAACACCCACTCTGCTCCACCCTCAAGGTTTTGTCAAACTATCAAGGGAAAGACAAAAATGCCGGTGATGTTTCATATTACCTGTTGCTTTTCATTCTGTTATTCTCTGCATAAAAATAGAGAACAAAGAAAATGGAGGAGGAGAAGGGGCAGAGGTGGAAGAGCAGGGGAAGAAGGAAAAGATTCTCAGTTCTTAAAGTTTCAAAATAGGTTTTGGAAACTCCCTGAAGAGAGAGTATACGAAAAGTTTTAGGCAGCAGAAGCCAACATTAATGCCATAAATTGGGAAGAATGCCCTGGGTGGTAGGAGGTTCCCCACCTAAACTTGCTGGAGTTTCCAGAGGCTGGAAGAGGACAGAGTCCGAAGGAAGCAATCCAATTAGCTAGAGTCCCCACTGGAAGGTGAGGGGTGAGGGAGTGTGGTGATGAGAAAGCTCTCAGTTAATTGGGGACCCAAGGGCTTGCTTCCCAGGTGAGACAGGTCCAAGAGCTGCTTCCCACATGACGACAGAATGACAACACGACGACAGCATGACCGGAGGGGTGGCAGCATGGTGTGTTGGCCAGAGGCCCGAGACAGCCTCTCAAGCCTCCCACCACCTCAGAATGGCATGAGGGAGCAGGGGAAAGTTTTCCTCGCCCCAGGAGGGCTACAAAAGTGGCTGAGAGACAACCAGAGTGGATGAAGGGGCCTTGAGTTTCCCAGTGCAGTGTGTGAACTGATGACCCGAGACAGAAAACAAACGTTAGCAGCAGGAGCCACCTTAAAGAGACGGACTATCACGACTCAGGTCTCCCCCACCACCAAGGCCCTCACACACACACAGATGCCGCCCCTACCCTGGATAGAAAGAAGGGAAGAAGTAAATTTGGAGTTGACTGAGGAAACCTGGCATTGACTAGATTAAGCTTCAGATATCAGGTAAAATGGGGCTCAAAGAAAGATAGAGTTGTATTATAATTTACATTTGGCATTTCTGTGGGCCTGAATTTGTGGCTTGTGCAAACTGAACCCATCACACTTGCTTTACGGGATTGTTTCAATGGGACAAGGTGAGACTGGGATGAGGAAGGCCCCATATACACCCTTTCAACTACCAGATGCATGTTGTCATTACTACAGCTCATGACTTCATTGCCCAGTCTCTTTTGGCTCCACCACTTACCAAACACAAGGGGTGCTGCAATTTGGCCAAGTTTATTCAGCTTATTTTTACTGTAAGCAAGAATATTCCAACGAGGGGCACCTGACTGGCTCAGTCGGTAGAGCGAGCGATCCTTGTGAGTTCTAGCCCCACGTTGGTAGGTGTGGAGATGGCTTAACAGTAAAATCTTAAAAAACAAAACAAATATTCCAACGATTACCTCAGAATTAATGTATTTCATGTTCCTACATACAAATAATGTGACCAATGCTTTTAATTCAGTGACCCCCACCTGTAACACAAGACATTCTCTCTAAGCTGATAAGACACACTGATTCAAGATTTCCTTTATATAGGAGTATACATGATTCAACAAAGCATTTTCCTCAGGAGCTACAGTCCAGACAAGTTTTGCTACCTCCTTGTCAAATCCAATCTGACTGCACTGGGTTAAAATAAGCTCAATTGATTACCTGTCTTCACCTCTGCCAATCACCCCAGAAGGACATCGATTGTTTTTCCTTTAAAGTTATACCACTGGGAGCAAGAAAGTAATTCTCATTAATGTATTTATCACACTAAGGGTGCAATTGCTTATCTACGGTATGCTGAGTATTTTGCCTAATTACTTAAACTTGATGACTTTCCCCATTTTATAGATTAGGAAACTGAGTCTCAGAAAGGCTAAGTTACAATAAAGGCACAGAGTAAATAACAATGCCTATTTTTTTTTTTTTTTTTTTTTTTTTTTTTTTTTTTACTTAAGTGATCTCTACACCCCACGTGGGGCTCAAACTCATGACCCCAAGATCAAGAGTTCCCCGGTCCTCCAAATGACAGGAGGTGGGGGTGGGAACAATGCCTATATTTAATCCAAGTTTGTCTAACTTCTTTTCACTCCACCACGACAACCTGCTAATGAAAATATATGACCTTCTCTTAAGCTTATATTTTAAAAAAGTCTTGTCAGGGAACTCAAGATCTAGAATAACAAGTCATTCTACCACTCCTACCCTCTCACCTCCTGCCCAACCCTACCACACTCACTCATATGCATTCCCTAAACCCACGTGCCACTCTAAACCCTTTACAGAAGCTGTTCCCTCTGTTAACACTGTCCTATCCTTCCCCACTTAGAGAATATCAACCCCTCCTAAACCAGAAGGACACTGGAAGCTTTGCTCCCTCTGCCAAGGACAATTAGCTGCCTCCACTCCAGCTTCTGCAACTCAGTTTATCTTTCCACCGCGGCACACACATGCCACTTGAGGTTGGCGTCTGCCTGCCTATGCCTCTGTAACCACTTGCAGAGTACGAACTCCCAACGCCAGGGGCCAGGGCCTGCACTGTGGGGTTTCAACAAATACTTGCTGAGTTGGTGTATTTTAAGTCAAGGGCTATACTTTACACGTCGTAGACTGTGAATGAATCATAGGTAGGTAAGTACTGTGAAGTAAACTGGCTCTCACCAAAAGATGTTGAGGATAACGACGAAGGAGAAACTTTTCACTCACCCAAAGCCCGCTTTTTACGAAACCCCGCCCCCGTCTCCTCATAGGCTCTGCCCAGACCAGGGACGGCCCCGCCACCCTCCTCGCCAATCGATCGCTCCTCGCGCCTGCGCAAGCACCGCCCGGATCCCCGCCCCAGGTACGGCCCCGAGGCTGTGTCCGGGGTTAGGTGCGGCGGGAGCCTTTTTTTTAACTGGCCCGCCCGCCATGACGATCACCTACAGCTGTATTGCTAATGGCCGAGCGGTCCTAGCGGAGCTGTCCCTGACCGGCGGCTCCTATCAGGTACCCCTGGGTCCGGACCTCCGCCTTGGCAGGTTCCGCACTTCAAGGGTGGCGCCTGCCGGGTCCGCCCCTCAGGACTCTGCGCTGCCGGGCGGCTGGGAGCCGGCACTGGGACAAGAGGCACCGCCCCGAGAAAGGCCTGCTTCTGGGAGGCGGTGAATCCCGGGCGAGCGCCGGCGCGCTTCCGAACTGCGGAGCCACACGTGCGCCGCCTGGGGGTTGGGGTTGGTGGTGCGCGCGACCCATTTGGCCGCGATGAGTAGCCACGTGCTGCTGCAATTCCGGAGACCCTTAAAAAGATTTTCTCTCCCCTGCGGAGAAATGACTTGCAGTTCAAAACACACTTATTGAACATGTGTTATTTGGTAAAGGTGTTATTTGAAGAGAAAACAGGACCCGGAGTTGCCCATTGATGAGCTCGTTGTCTCTTTATGACCATGGGCTATATACAGTTTGTCCTACAGTGTAAAAAGTCTGCCAGTGGAGATAGGTCGGGATTGCGTCTGTAGCACTCAGGATGGGTGGCCGCTTGCTGACCACAGCGGAGGTGATATTAGGGTGCTTGGCGTAGAAGCCTTCTGAGAGTTAGTGTTAGCCTGGGACGGGAAAGGGAAATGGGGACTCCTGCATTCAGAGGGAACAGCATAGTGTGTTGGGGGAACCTCAAGAACCTCAGTGTGGCTAGAGCACAGGGTCACAGTATGTAAGGGCTAAAAATGAGGTCAAGAAAGCCGGCAGAGGTTAGTTAAGGAAGAGTCCTATATTTAGTTTGTTTTCTTATCGCAGGGGAACCTGTTGAGCAATTAAATTCATTAATAGCAGGATCTGATTCATCTTCCACAAAATTTGGTCTAGTTACAATATGGAAGGTGGATTGAAGGGGAAAGAACCAGTTAGGATGGTATTGTTCTCTAGGAGTTTGCAGGGCCTGAGGTAAGGGCGAATGACAGTGCAAATGGGAAGGAGGGGGCAGATCCTAGAGACTTTGTAAAACTAGGGAATAGGGTCATGCCAAGGTGATTCTCCATTTTTTTCTTTGTTTTTTTTTTTTAATATTTTTCCCCCACAATTACTGAGCCATAATTCACGTATGACAGTGTGTAAATTTAAGGTGTACAATGTGATGATTCGTTAAATTTTTTTCTTAGGTGGCATTAAACAAGATTGAAACTACAGATGGAGGAGCAGGATTGTGAGGGAGGAAGTCAGAGGGAATGTAGGAGAAGAGAGTACAGTTTGAGACAGGTTGGATTTTGTTGCCTGTTAGAAGACGCCAATCTATTTATGTACTTCCTTATCCACCTTATTCCAAAAAGATTTAAGTCGAAGAATGTCCAACAGGGTAGCCCTCAGAGGGTCAGGGCTAACAGTTGAGGATAGTAGAAGGGGGTGGAAAAGAAAAGTATGGGAGTGAGGAGAGAAAAGGACCAAAAGGCAGAACACTGTTCAGGAGCAAAATAGACAAGTGGGACACCAAATGAGGGCAGTGGTGTCCTGAAAGCCAAGGGAAGAGAGTTACAAGAATGTTTTATACCCCAAAGAAGTTGAACAAGATCTAAAAGGTACTCCTAGAACTCTACAATCAGCAGGTGATTGGTGACCACATAGTTAGCAGTTTGGAAGAAGTGGTAGAGGCGGAAGCCAGGCTGCTTTGGGCCAACTGATTGGGAGATGAGGAAGTAGGGTGAGTGTAGTTAGACCATCTTTATGAGAATTTAGAAAGGGAGGGAGACAGAGTGAAAGCTGAGGAAGTGTGATCCAGGAAGAGGCCTCATGTTTCAAAACAGGGAAGATTCTCAATGTATGTAGGCTAATGGGAAGGAGAAAAGGTTGAAGATCTAAGAGAGGAGGAGGTTGTTAGTACGGTAAGCCCTGAAGGAGCTCAACGGAATGGAATCCAGCATAGCAGTGGAGATGTGAGTCTTGGGACAGAGGAATGTCTTCTTTCTCTCAGGGAATGGAGGAGTCTGAATATAGAGACAGAGAACTTGGTCTCCTTCCTGGCTCTCCTCTTTACCAGTCCCTGAAGTGCTATGTTGCTCAAGATTCTTACTTCCATCCTCTTTTAACGTGACACATTCATTCACACCCGTAGACACCTTTACCTTGACCACTGCCAAGTCCACTTCCAGAGTGATCTCTCTCGACAGTTACATTGCCCAATAGACATTCAAACATACCATGTCCAGAGCTAATAATCTTTCCTAGAAGATTCCTCCTCATCTGTTTCTCACCTTGCTGAGTAGTTCTACTGAGCCATTCAAGCTGGCAACTGGGGAGTCCTCTTCAACTGCCCATTCTTCACTTTTACATTTGTTCATTTGTCATTGTGTTCTATTAGTTCTATCTCCAGTATATGTCTTAAAACCAAATCCTTGCTTCTGAACCTTCTAGGCCCTGATACCAGGGTTATTGAAAATGCTTCTTGGGTGCCTGGGTGGCTCAGTTGGTTAAGCATCTGACTTTGGCTCAGGTCATGATCTCACAGTTTGTGAGTTTGATTCCCGCATCGGACAAACTTGAGCCCTGCTTTGGGTGAACCCTGCTTTCTCTCTCTCTCTCTCTCTCTTTCTCTCTCTCTCAATTTCCCTCTCTCCCTCTCTGCCCATTGCTCACTTGCACCCTCTGTGTAAATAAATAAATAAATAAATAAATAAATAAATAAATAAAATTTTTAAAAAAGAAAAAAAAATACCTCTTAGGCATGATCTCTCAGACTTTAGCCTCATCCTTCTCAGAACTGGCCTCCACACTGCTACTCAAGTGATTGTTCCTAAAAAGCAAATATGAGGGGCGCCTGGGTGGCTCAGTCGGTTAAGCGGCCGACTTCGGCTCAGGTCATGATCTCACGGTCCGTGAGTTCGAGCCCTGCATCGGGCTCTGTGCTGACAGCTCAGAGCCTGGAGCCTGTTTCGGATTCTGTGTCTCCCTCTCTCTGACCCTCCCCCATTCGTGCTCTGTCTCTCTCTGTCTCAAAAATAAATAAACGTTAAAAAAAAAATTTAAAAAAAAAAAAAAAAAGCAAATATGAGTCACTCCCCTGCTTAAAATCATTTCGTGGCACCTGATTACATTCAGAGTAAAGCCCATACTCCTTTAGCCTGGAATTCAGGGCCCTACGTGGTAGGGCTTTTCCATGACTGCCTCCTTCTCTTCCTGAATATTCCTGTGCTCTGGCTACCCTGAACTTCATGCTGATCTCACCAAGGTCTCCCTTTGCAGCTTCCATTCCCTTTCCCTGGAACCCCATTTTTCTCCACTTTTTAGTAATATAACCTCTTCTGGACTTTGAAACTTTTCTCAATTCTTCCTTGAAGCCTTCTCTATGCCTAGGCTAATTTACATACCTTTAAGAAACTACTTACCAGGCTGAATTGGAATCTTCTTTTTCTGATCAGATTCCTTCAAGACAAGGAATGTCATCTCTGTCTTTGCAGTGTATGATCCATAGTATATAGTAGGTTCTCATAAAGAACTAATTGGGGCACCTGGGTGGCTCAGTATGTTAAGCGTTTGACTCTTGATGTCAGCTCAGGTCATGGGCTCGAGCCCTAAGTACGGCTCTGCACTGGCAGCACAGAGCCTGCTGGGGATTCTCTCTCTCCCTCTCTTTCTGCTACTCCCCTGCTTGCAATCTCTGTGTCTGTCAAAACTATAAACCTTAAAAAAAAAAAAAACAGGCACCTAGGTGGCTTAGTCTGTTAAGCGTCCAACTTCAGCTCAGGTCATGATCTCACAGTTCATGGATTCGAGCCCCACATTGGGCTCCACACTGACAGTGCAGAGCCTGCTTGGGATTCTCTCTCTCTCTCCCTCTTTCTCTCAGCCCCTCCTTTAATCGCTCTCTCTGTCTCTCTCCCTCTCTCAAAAATAACTAAACTTAAAAACAAACAAGGAAGGAGAGAGACAGAAAGCTGAAGCAATTCATAAGGCCAAAGGCCTCTCTTTATGAAGCATGCAGGAAAGTAAGACAGTGGAATGGGCTGGACCAGTATGCAATTAGAGGAGAGGATTAAAGGTTTGGCATGACTGCTGTGCAGAAAGCTGACCAGGGGGAAGAAAAAGGGTGACAAGGAGCTTTAAGGAACAGTCTATCGTGTCTTTCCTCAGTGCTAAATATTAATGTCACAAATATTTTACATTCATTAGAAAAGTATTAGTATCTACCAAAGCTTAATTGTGAGATCAAATCCGCTGCTGTTATAGGGTCCTGGAGCTGGACAGGACTCTAGAGAGCGTCTTGCCCAATTCCTTCATTCTTCACATGAGGAAACAGACCCAGACAAGTCACTTTCTTAAGATGTGTAGCACAGTAATTCCAGAAATAGAGCTAGAGCCTACTTTGTCAGTCGTGTTCCTGCCTCATGTTGCCATTCACTTTATTTCAGATTTTGCTATGATTTCCTTGTTTATATAACCTAAAAAGGACACTTGGTGAAAGCTAGGAGAATGTTCCAGTAATGATAATATAGTAACTGAAAGTTTATATATTCCCTTGATTTTTTGTGTTTCATAGGAAATCTTTCCCCTGGACAATACCGCCTGGATTGTTCAAGCACTACCAAGAATTTCACGTTTTACTTTCTACTATTAATAATAAGTTTTTCCCTCCCCAAAAGTTTTTATTTCAAGTGTCATTTTGTGGAAATGGAAAAGCTAATTAGGAATGTGACTATTCAAGTCTTCCTAGGTAACTTTCAGGTTCCTTTCACACTTCTAAAGTAAATTAATAGGACTCCATACAATTAACTATATTTAAGATATTCTGGATAGTCATTAACACCTTGCACATTTTTCCCCAGAAAATGAGCCTTACAAGAAACAGATAATAAGGGATCTTGGCAATTATTTCTTTCATAAAAAGAGATCAGTAAATAATATTGGATAAAAATTTTTATCTTTAAAGAAAGACTGCTTAGGATATTCAGAGAATAAGAGCTGAATACTTTTAACCCATTAACATTTTTACATATTTCAGTGACACTGAAAAGATACTTGATTAGATAGTGCTTCCCAGCCTTAAAGCCATATGTAAGCTGTAACTCTAAGCAACCTGCATTTGCACATGTAAGTATCCACACAACATATATTTGTGTAATTTTAATATTTTCCTTCATATTCAAATGAATATTTTATAACTTGCCTTTCACCGTGTATTATGACTACCCATTAGTTCTCCTCATGAACACTTGTTCTTTAATAAACCAGTGAGAACATTGGTAAATTTAGGAGGAGGCATAATGAAAGACACTACAATCGTCCACAAAGTAAACGCTGATAATTTATTTTTAGGAAGCAGCGGCAACAGTGCTTCGACTGGTGCTTCTCAGAGCCGAGCCAAAGACCATAATGCAGATGGGAAGGTAAGTTACATTCTAATAAAGGTCTGCTTTTTAGCAATAATAATGACATGAGAAAAAAATGTTGGTTGCACATGCTCTTGATTGAACCTTCAGAAGAGAGAACGTCTATATGTAAAAGTATAAGATCAGATGAGAATGATTAACACCAAATTCAAGATAGTGGTTACCTCTGCAAAGGGAAGGGAGAAAAACGAAGTTGGGGAAGGGTATACATGGGACATTATGGTATCTGTAACATTTTAAGCAGATGGTAGGTCTAAAGTGTTCTCATTATCTTATTCTTCATACTTCTTTAGTATACCCAAAATATTTCTTTAATAAAAAAGGAAACTTCTACTTGAAAAATCTTTAATAAGACCACTCTAAGCTATACTTGGGACATTACATGGTATGGCCTAAGCCAGTCTTGAAAACATTTTGCTAGTGAAAGAACAGGTGGAGAGTAAGAGAGCATCTATTATTTTTAGACTCACCATTGGTTTTTTCAAGAGTAGGTTTCTTTTAACCTTTATACTGTAAAATAAAACAAAATACAAAAAACACATCAAGCAAAAGGATAACTTCATGAAGCTTTACAAGGGAACCTGCCCACCAATGCAGCTACCACCCAAGCCAAAAATACAGAATATTTTTGGCCATGTGCCCTGTCCCATCCACAGCTTTCTCCCTCTCCCCCAAACCAACCAGTGTTCCAGCTTCTATAGCAGTTACTCACCCTGTTTCTTCATTGCCTCAACCCAAATAGGCAACCTCAAACATGAGTGCCTAATCCTGCCGGCTCTTTTCTTTTGGTGTCTTTTAAATCTCTATATTTTCCCTCTCCATCCCTTTCTTTTCCTTACAATTTATCATTGAAGAACCTGTAGAGTGTAGAGTTTCCCACACTCTGGTATTGCTGATTGCATATTCAAAATGCAGTATACCATGTTTCAGGCAGCTGAATCCACAGGCTTGATCCCTACGGCAAGACTGTAGGTGTTTTTTTCATGAGATGGTACATGTGTCTGCTTCTGTCTCCTTTTGCCATGCTAGCAGCCATTGATATTCCTTGTGTAAAATGGTGATATTCTAATTTTGTTTTCACTTCTTAGCCAGTGCGATTTCAAAAAGACACTTTTCTCATCTACAATTTACTTACCTATATTGTGTATTCTAATTTGAATCCTTTGAATACCTCTTCCTGAACTCCTGATTCATATATCCAGCTGCCTATTCCACATCTCTGTGGGACATCTGATAGACATTGCAAACTTATGTCCAAAACCAAGCCTCCTCCTGCAGTCTTCCACATATCACCTTTCCAGTTCCTCAGGCCTGAAACCTTTCTGATCCTCGACTTTTGTCTCTTTGACATCCAAATCCAGCCCGTCAGCAAATCCTGTTGCCTTTACCTTCCAAATATATCCAGAACCTGACCACCTCCACCATTACCGTAGGAAGCACACCATCATCTCTTGTCTGGGTTACTTGATACAAAGTTAAGTTCATTTTTGTCTTTGTGTTTTTTATTTTTAAGCATTTCTCTCTTAAAGTTTGATTTGATAGCATTTTATTATTAGGCAAAACATATATGTGATTCCAAAATCAAATTGAGAAAACAAGTTTCCTGCAAAAAGTCTAATTTTTATTCTTTCTTCTCTGCACTGTTCTCCCTCTCCCCCTATACAGGTAACCATTTTGACTAAGTTTTTAGTTTGTCATTTTCTTTTTCTTTGCTTTTTTTCCTGTAAGAGACACATGCATATATATGTGCATTTCCCTTAGGAAAAAATATGAGAATGATAGATAAGTGGTAGTACATCATACACACTTTTCCTCATCTTGCTTTTGTTAGTTACCAGTATATCTTAAACATCAGGTAATCAAGGTTTTTTAACTTTTAAAATTCTTTTTCTTTTTAATGTTTGTTTATGGGGGGGTGGGGCACGGAGAGAGAATGAGCAGGGGAGGGGCAGAGAGAGAGAGACACAGAGTCCAAAACAGGTTCCAGGCTCTGAGCTGTCAGCACAGACCCCCACATGGGGCTCAAACTCATGAACTGTGAAATCATGACCTGAGCCGAAGTCAGATGCTTAACCTACGGAGCCACCCAGCTGCCCCAGGGTTTTTTAACTTTTAAAGATTTCTTTTTTTTTTTTTTAAGACAAGTTATCTTTATTATTATTATCATTATTATTATTATTATTGTTGTTATTTTGAAAGAGAGAGTGTATGTGTGTGTGAGCAGGGAAGGGACAGAGAGAGAGAGAGAGAATCAGAAACAGACTCTGCAGTCTCAGCACAGAGCCCCACGTGGGGCTTGAACTCACAACATGAGATCATGACCTGAGCCAAAACTAAGAGTCAGACGCTTAACTGACTGAGCCACCCAGGAGCCCCTAAAGATGGTGTCTGAATGTTACTCAGTAATAACATACTAAGCATAAAATTAAAATATCTCCTCCCATACATCCAATATCAATTTACTTCAGATCACACATATAACTTTCAGAGAGATGATAGAATTAGCAACTTTTTTTTCCACAAAGACTCCTCCCAATTTAGAAATAAAAACATTTTCCAAGTGGAAATTATATGTATCAGTCAATATCATCATTAAAAATATTTGTAGCAGATATATATATACATGTAGCATATTATATTCATGATAAGACATGAAGGATTTACGTTGAAAGGGCACATGCCTTACATTTGCTGTCTCTGGGATTATCTTTTCTACCTGTTTCTAAGATTCATCACTTTCGTGTATATCCAGTTTAGCATTTGACCAGGGCTGTTGCCTGTTAACCATTTGAATATAGAGTATTCAAAATGGCTAGATGAAAGTCTAGGGACCAAGCAACTGTTTTTGTTGCCATGTTTTTAAATTTTCTGGATTGTTGGGCAGTAAAGATAGAGGTACTTTCCAAGAGTCTTCTAGCTTGCTAATATGTGACTCTGAGAAAGCACAAAAGGTCAGCTCAGATACACTTTTGCACACTATAGGGGAGTTTAATTTCCCCTCCCCAGTTCATCTGGTTCTTCAGAATATTTAGTATTAACAGTTTACAACTTTTAAATTCTAATCTATCATAATAGAAAGCCAGGAAATACCAAAATTAAATATGTCTACCTAAAGATAGAGGGATCGGGGAACCTGGGTGGTTCAGTCAGTTAAGCGTCTGACTTCGACTCAGGTCATGATCTCGCGGTTTGTGAGTTCAATCCCCGGGTCGGGTTCTGTGCTGACAGCTCAGAGCCTGGCGCCTGCTTCATATTCTGTGTCTCCTCCTTTCTCTGCCCCTCCCATGCTCATGTTCTGTCTCTCTCTATCTCTCAATAATAAATAAATGTTAAAATTTTTTTAAAAAAATATAGAGGGATAGTAAAAATGAGTGAACATAGCATTTTCTATTTGATCAAGATGAGAATCTTGATTCAGTCTTGGAATGAGTGATTCTGTCAAAGACACTTTAGGAGTGCCTGGGTGGCTCAGTCCCTTGGGCATTCAACTTCTGCTCAGGTCATGATCTCATGGTTCGTGAATTCAAGCCCACTTCTGGTTCTGTGCTAACAGCTCAGAGCCTGGAGGCTGCTTCGGATTCGGTGTCTCCCTCTCTCTCTCTGCCCCTCCTCCCATCGTGCTCTGTCTCTGTCTCTGTCTCTCTCTCAAAAATAAACATTAAAATTTTTTTTAATTCAAAGTCATTTTAAATATAGAGTTTTCTCTTTATTGTATTTCATTTTTACTGATACAATATTAAATACATATTCAAATTTTATAGTTTCTATTTAATATAATTTAATTTTTCACATATATGAAAGATTTTCTAATTCTTATTGTAAAAAGTTATCTATATAGCTTGTATACTACTAGTGAGAGCTTGAAAACAAAATTATATTCTTTGTGAGGGTACTTAATGTCTTCAGTGTTATCATGTAAATGAATGTATTCTTTTCAAAGCTTTGTCTACCATACTCTCTTTATTGATGGAATCACTTACCTATGTGCCACAGACAATGCCTTGGATACAATAACACCATCTGCATTTCTTAAAAACGTAAGTAACTTCTTACACTACTTTAAGGATTTTTTTCAGTTATTGAAATTATGAGGTCTCTGTTTTATACTGTGTTAGTAATAGTGTCACTAACCAAAAGCAGATCACTGATTTGTCTATAAAGCAGAGCTATTAATGACCCTCAGAAATTTCTTTTTTTTTTTTTTTTTTTTACCTTCAGAGATTTGACTCTATCCTTCATCTGCCCTGTTTTCACACTTCCCTTGACCCTAAAGCAAGGTCTGCAAAGACTATCCACACAGATCTATTAGGCTCTCTCCTTGTGTTTATCTTGTTCTGTAAAAGAGAAATTAAACTTTACTAATATTTAATATACCTTTTCAATAGCATGTGTATTTAATTTACAAGTAATTATATACAAGACACTTCTGGTTGAAAATATGAATCAATTATAAGAGTTAAATGAAAAGAAAAAAATTGTTTAATCAAGACGTACTATCTTTAGGGAAGTTTAACTGAAAATTGTCAGAAAATATAAAATATGGTAAATACAACACGTACGTATATGTACTTACATACATTCATGAGATTTTATAAATTTCTTAAAGGTTAATTAGCCTTCTCAATAGATATCAGCTGTTGCTGATTATCACCCCAAGTTTGATCTCCAACCAGCACCAAGGAGACTTTATAAAAGCCAGTCTCAGACACAGAGTAGGGCTAACCCATTATTTGAGTAGTTTTATAGCCCAGATATTACATTTGTTTCTTATTTTAAAGAGTAAATGATACTAGAGCACCTGGGTGGCTTAGTCAGTTAAGCATCCGACTATTGATTCCATCTCAGGTCATGATCTCACTGTTTGTGAGATCAAGCCCTGTGTCAGGCTCCATGCTGACAGTGCAGAGCCTGCTTGGGGTTCTCTCTCTCCCTGTCTCTCTCTGCTGCTCCCCAGCTTGCTCACTCTCTCACTCTTTCACTCTCCCTCTCTCTCTCTCAAATAAAGTAAACTTTAAAAAAAAGTAAATGATACTCTCCCTCTCTCTCTCTGCCCCTCCCTTGCTCATGCTCTGTCTCTATCTCTCAAAAATAAACGTTAAAAAAGGGCACGCCTGGGTGGCTCAGTGGGTTAAGTGTCCAACTTCGGCTCAGGTCATGATCTCACAGTTTTTGAGTTCTAGCCCCACGTCAGGCTCTGTGCTGACAGCTGAGAGCCTAGAGCCTGCTTTGGATTCTGTGTCTCCCTCTCTCTCTGCCCCTCCCTTGCTCATGCTCTGTCTCTCTCTGTCTCTCAAAGATAAATAAATGTTAAAAAAAAAAAAAGTAAATGATACTAATCTTTAATTTTATGCACAAATTTTTAATTCAGAACAATATTATAATAAAAAATATTCATGGAAAAATTAGCTATCCTATAGTTACTAATTGTTATTTTCCATTCATATTCATGAATTATGTATATATTTTATTTGTTTAGTGTACCATCTTGCTTTAATACAGCTCAAACTGTACCACATATAGAATCAAGGATCATAAGAACTGTAATTCACTCTTCAGATATGCCTTGACAATCCCTAGAGTCTAGATACTAAACACTGTTAGCCATTTAACTGACTATACTCTAATTTTTTCTCTCTCTGCTACTGTGACAAAACATCCCAACTTTACCACCTTTTCAAAACCAGATGATACCAAATTGCCAACCACATAAATTTTACCACTACTTCTGGGGAATACAACATCGAGTACAAACAATTGAAAGAGTTCCTTCCTGAGACTTTGCAGTGTCCTTTAACAACCATAAGGGTTTGAAAGATAGTATCATGACACTTAGTTGGGATTGTTTAGTTATCGTTGAGTGGACTTTGAGGGTAGGAGCAGGAGGGCACATTTATTTAGAAAATATCGTGGCCATCCATCTTTCTTTGTCTCCCAGAGGTGAACATCTGTTCTTCCCCTCAAGTCCTCAGACATATGAAAGGCTCCAAGCGGTATCTGCAGTCTCACTACGTGAGATTGTGATCTGTACTGCAGCAGTGGAGAAGACTGAGCAAGCACAGTTTTCATAAATACTGCATCTTTAATTAGAAAGGACACTCTCCCACCAAAAAGCTAGAAACGGTGCGGAAATACAATATTCTTTTACTTCACATTTCTGCCAGATTTTGCTTCAAGTAAACATTTGCTCTGTAATTCTCCAGTTAAATTATCTACACAGGTTAAACATTTCCATTAATGTCCCTAGGTTAGCGACACTTTTCTGAGAAATCCTTTGATGTCACAAGAACATTTTTCTCCTTCAAATGCAGTTGCTGCAGATTTTCAACAAGTATTAGGGAAGTATATGGTATGTAACCTCCAACTGTACTCCTAAACATTGTATGACAGCTGAAAAATCAGTTTGGAATTAGGAGATAAGAGCTGTAAAGATGAGAACTGAGGATTTCTATTCTTATATAATGATAAGGAATGATATCCTCAATATATTGGTAAGTGAATAAAGCAAGATAGATAAAGTATATATGGTATACCATTATTTGTTTACCAATCTTATATGCAGCCATTTAAGAAAGAGGGAGTAAATACAAACATATTTATTTGTTTGCTTATAGTCAAAAACAAAAAGGGAGATTGGGGGCAAGAAAAGGATAAATCAAAAACATTTTAATGGTTGCCTACATAGGGATAAGGGGCAGGAATAGAAACAAGGCCTTTCTGAATGAAACTTGTTTTGCAAATTTGACTTCAGAACCATGTAAATATTTTACATAATTATAGAATACTATTAAATTAAATTTTTAAAAAATAGTCCCTAGAGTGAAATAAGACAGTCCCAAGAGGACAAATACTGTGTGATTCCATTTATATGAGGTACCTAAAGTCAGATCTGTAGGGACAAAAAGTAGAACAACAGTTGCCAGAGCCTGGGGGGGAAAGGAAGAGGAGGAATTGGTGTTTAAGGGGTACAGAGTTTCAGTTTGGGAAGATGAAAAATGTTCTGGAAATGGATGGTGGTGATAATTGCACAACAATGTGAATATACTTAATGCCACTGAACTGCACAGTTAAAAATCATTACAATTGTAGGGGCGTCTGGGTGACTCAGTGGGTTAAGCATCGAACTCTTGATTTCTGTTCAGGTCATGATTTCATGGTTTGTGGGTTCAAGCCCCACATCAGGCTCTGAGCTGGCAGTGCAGAGCCTGCTTGGGATTCTGTCTCCCTCTCTCTCTCTGCCCCTCCCTGCTCACTCTTGCTGTCTCTCTCTCAAAATAAATAAACTTAAAAAAATTTTTTTAAATCATTACAGTGGTAAATTTTGTTCTGTATATCTTATCATAACAATTTTTTTATTTTAAAAAAGTAATCCCTAAAACTCAAAAAAAAAAAATCTAATAGGTTTTTTTTTTTAATGTTTATTTATTTTTAAGAGAGAGAGAAAGAGACAGAGGATGAGGGGCAGAGAAAGAGGGAAACAGAATCCAAAGGAGGCTCCTGGCTCTGAGCTGTCAGCATAGAACCTAATTGTGTATTGAGTTGATGACTTAAAAGACAGTGAAAACTTATTTCAATCGACTTTAAGAAACAACAATTTATATATTCCTAGTGAGATTATACCCTAATGACAAAAGAACTAAAAAATAAATATTAAAGTTTTTATTTTCAAGTGTCCCATTGTTAATAATGACATTGGTGTTGCTCTTCTAAAATTGGTTTATATAAATATATTACTTTGAGTAATCAAGTTAATGTCATTAGGAATCAAGGTTTTCAGCAATAGTTGCAAATATAAAGTCAAAGAAGTGAGTAAAACCTTATAATCCTAAATTTTACTTGAAAATTAAAAAAAAATTTTAAAGAAAATTAAATACTGAAAATTTTAATTGAAAGTTACATATTGAAATTTTTTTCACTGAAAATATATCAATCCTTTTTTCTCTTTTAAAAAAAGTATAATGGGGCACCTGGGTGGCTCAGTCAGTCGAGTGACCAACTCTTAATTTTGGCTCGGGGCATGATCTCGGGGTTTGTGAGATCGGGCCCCTCGTGATTTGTAATTATTTCTCTCCCTCTCTCTCTGCTCCTTGTTCTCTCTCAAAATAAATAAATAAACATCATAAAAATAAAAAATAAAAGTATTTCCTAGGTTGTCTATTGAAAAACATTAGAAATAATGACCAACCCAGTAGCAGTGTGCCCCCTTAGCATCTAGATTATTGTCTCTAAATACCATTTTACAGGGGCGCCTGGGTGGCGCAGTCGGTTAAGCGTCCGACTTCCGCCAGGTCACGATCTCGCGGTCCGTGAGTTCGAGCCCCGCGTCAGGCTCTGGGCTGATGGCTCGGAGCCTGGAGCCTGTTTCTGATTCTGTGTCTCCCTCTCTCTCTGCCCCTCCCCCGTTCATGCTCTGTCTCTCTCTGTCCCAAAAATAAATAAAAAATGTTGAAAAAAAAAAATTAAAAAAAAAAAATAAATAAATAAATAAATAAATACCATTTTACACTAAAAAGAATAAGACCTAATTGCTGATGTCAGGCAGGAAACATATAAGCCAGAAACATTTTGTCATACCAGAAAAAAAGGAAGCTTTCAAAGTTCACTGTACTCTTGTCAAAAGACTTTAGGAGCCAACTTGAAGTAGCTAACACTTGTCAGTAATGGAATAACTGAACATCAAAAAGAATAATAACTGCAGTGGATTGTAACACATCATATATGTTAAAACTCCTTTGAGTTCCTAGATACTATCAAAGAGGGGGAATAATCCCTCATCAGTCAGCTCTGGAAGATTCTAAGGATCCACCTCATCACTCCAAAAACCAATAAATAAAAGGCTCAACCATTTATTCTGACTTTCTTATATGAACTGTACTTCAGATAAAGCAAATAGTTGATAGGGAAAAAGGTTGTTGTTTTTTTTTTTTTGGTCTTTATATAGACCAAATATAGAAATACGCCAGCTAATAAACAAAGAAGAGGTAATAAATTTCACTATTTTACAATCCCTAATGTAATAATAGATCTAGGCAGTGATCATTGATGACTGAAAAAATTAGGTGAAACGCTGATGGGGAAATTCATAATAAATGAAATGAAACTGACTCAAAATACCTAAACCCATTGGGACACCTGGGTGGCTCAGTCAGTTAAGCGTCCAACTTCGGCTCAGGTCATGATCTTGCAGTTTGTGAGTTCCAGCCCCACATCCAGCTCTGTGCTGACAGCTCAGAACCTGGAGCCTGCTTCAGATTCTGTGTCGCCCTCTCTCTCTGCCCCTCCCCCGCTTGTGCTCTGTCTCTCTCTGTCTCTCAAAAGTGAATAAATGTAAAAAAGAAATTTTTTTTTAAAATACCTAAATCCATTGATTATTCTCCTAAGGTCACAATAAGGGAGACAATCAGTCATCAGTTATGTGTTTCTTGGTGTCACACAGTAAGTAGTATATAGCACACATCTGAAGTAGGCTTGCCCAAAACATCAAACCTGAATAGGACCAAGCCTTTATATCTAACTACCAGTTTACAGGAAATAGAGAGATCAGTGACCACATTAAATGATACACAGCAATCCAATCAGCAAAATCCAGAATATGAGAAACTCTACAAGACAAATAATCAAATTTCTTCAACAAATAAATTGCAATGGGGAAAAAGTTAAGGAGAATCCACAGATTAAAAGAAACTTATGCATATCAACTAAATGCGGACTTTAGATCCTGGATCAGCAAAACAAATGTTAAAAAACAAAACAACTATGATTTTTTTTATAAATTTGTTACAAACTGGATGTTTGATGATATTAAGGCATTTTTATAGATATGATAATGATGTTGTAGTTTTATTTTTAAGAAAAATGAGGCCATATCTTTTAGAGATACAAACTGAAGCATCTACAGATTAAAATGATAGAATGTCTGGGATGTGCTTTGAAACAATACATTTGGGGAAGAGGTAATTGGTAGTAGTATAGATGAAACAAGATTGGCCATGTGTCGATACTCGGTGATGGGTGCATAGGGATGGGTTATACTGTTCACTCTGCATTATACTGTTCACTCTGTATATGAACTTTTCCATATTAAAATATTCTCAGTGTAACTTTTTTAGTTTTCTAATTATGTATTTAACAAATCAGTACAAATCAGCAGCCTAAAACAGCACACATTTATTATCTCCCAGGTTCTGTGGGTCAGGAATCCAGGCAGGACTTAACAAGTTCTCCTCAGGGTCTCACACAAAGTTGCAGTGAGTTTGTTAGCCAGGCTGTGTTCTCATCCAGGAGCTCTGGGGAAGATTTGGCTTCCAGGCTCATTCAGAGCCTGTTGCAAAATTCATTTCCTTACAACTGTGCCAGGGATGCAGCTTTTTACTGGCTATTGACCAGGGGACACCCTCAGGTCCTAGGAACTGACAACAACAGGTCCTTGCCAGTTGCTGTCCTCAGTATGGCTGCTTCCCTGTCAAGACCAGCAGAGGAATCTCTCTCACTCCAGTCTACTAAATATTATGTAATGTGACATAATCACAAGAGTGACATCCCATCACCTTTGCTACTCTTAATTAGAAGCAAGTCACACTTGGGGGTGGGGAGGGGCGGTTTACAAGGATGTGATACATTGGGGGTCACCATAGGGTGTGTCTACCACAATGCCTAAAAAATAATTAAGGATAGATGCTTTTATATTAAATTCATAAATTTTTTATGAAGAATTCTGCATATTCTACACAGCCAAAATATATTATTGACAGAGCTCCCCCAAAACTAGTTACCATATGAAAACATGCATATTTTAAGCAGTAACACATCTGACATCAAAGACATTTCTTTTTAACATTTATAAACTAACCTGGTAAGCATTAAATCTGTAGAAAATTTTTAAAAGTTGTTGAATTTCTTATACTATAATTAACAAAAGAAAAATGTTTTGAGAGATTAAATATATGTGTGTGTGTGTGTGTGTGTGTGTGTGTGTGTGTGTATAATCTGCATGCCAATGAATGGACTATAAATACATTATCTTAACAAATCTTAAATGATTCTCTTAGGTTAAGAAACTTAAACATTTTTTAAAAGGAGAGAAAGAAAAAAGGAACAAAAAGAAAAATAAAAAATTAACTATTCATCTTAAGTCAATTATATCTGCAAAGACCTTATTTCCAGATAAAGTAACATTCACAGGTTCCTGGAGTTAGGAATTGAACATATCTTTTGGGGGACACAGTTCAACTAGCAACCTCCTCTTTTCTACATTTACCTAGTGAGCTCCTCACAAAACATCAATTGTAAGTTGCATGGTCCAGTAACCAACAAGATCAGAGTTCTGTCTAAGGTGGATTTGACCACTTGCCAACGAGCAGGGTTTTTTTTTTAATTTAAAATATAAGGCTTATTAGTTGGGGCAACTGGGTGGCTCAGTTGGTTGGGCATCTGACTTCAGCTCAGGTCATGATCTCGCAGTTCATGAGTTCGAGCCCTGCGTCGGGCTCTGTGCTGACTGCTCAGAGTCTGGAGCCTGCTTCAGATTCTGTGTCTCCCTCTCTCTGCTCCTCCCCCACTTACGCTCTGTCTCTCTCCTTCTCTCTCTCTCTCTCTGTGTCTCAAAAATAAATAAAGCTTAAAAAATAATGCTCATTAGTAAAGTAAAATAATACAAAAGTATATGAAGCAAAATACGAGTATCTCCTACAATCTCAGTCAAACCCCCTGAGGTGAGCACTCTTAACAGTTTAGTGTATAACCTTCCAGAATTATTTATATGTATAAACATACATATAAATATAAATGTATGCACATGTATGTAAGTATACATTTTTGTATACATTATATGTTTATAATATATATAAGTTTATGCATACATTTTAAATTCACAAAACTAAGGTCATTAATACAATGGGTAAAGGCTTGATCTCTGGAACTTGAGTCTGAATCCTTGTTTTGCTTCTAGCTGTGTAACATTGACTACCTTATTAATTTCTCTCAGTCTCTGTTTTCTTCTTTAGAAAATAAAAGATGATAAAAGTACTACCTTATACGGTGGTTTGGAAATTAAATGAGTTAATATGTGTGAAGTGCTTAAAACAGCACCTGGCACATACTAAGTGTTCAATAAGTTATTATTTAATATTGTTCTGCAGCTGTAGCTTTTTATATATAACGCTACATTGGAATGACCATTTTTGTTAACATGGATAAAGTGGACCACATAAAATAGGAACAAAGGACAAGAACAATGAATGGAAAACAGTAACAAATATGGTAAATATTAGTCCAACTATATCAATAATCACTTTAAAAGTTAATGGTCTAACTTTTCCAAAGAAAACATCCAGATGGCTAACAGATACAGGCAAAGATGCTCAACATCACTCATCATCAGGGAAGTATAAATCAAAACTACATTGAGATACCACCTCACACTGGTCAGAGTGACTAAAATTAACTCAGGAAGCAACAGGTGCTGGTGAGGTTGTGGAAAAATGGGAACCCTCTTGCACTGTTGGTGAGACTGCAAACTGGTGCAGCCGCTCTGGAAAACAGTGTGGAGGTTCCTCAAAAATTAAATATAGAATTACCCTACAACCTAGCAATAGCACTACTAAGAATTTATCCAAAGGATACAGGAGTGCTGATTCATAGGGGCACATGTACCCCAATGTTTATAGCAGTGCTATCAACAATAGCCAAATTATGAAAAGAGTCCAAATGTCCATTAATGTCCATTGATGAATGGAGAAAGAAGATGTAGTATATGTATGTATATATATATATATATATATATATATATATATATATATATATCCATCCATTGATGAATGGATAAAGAAGAGGTAGTATATATATATATATATATATATATATATATATATACTACTGTACTACTATATATATATGTGTATATATATATATATATACATATATATATATATACTACTCAGCAATGAAAAAGAATGAAATCTTGCCATTTGCAACAAAGTGGATGGAACTGGAGGGTATCATGCTAAGTGAAATAAGTCAGAGAAAGACAGATATCATGTTTTCACTCATATGTGGAATTTGAGAAACTTAACAGAAGACCATGGGGGAAGAGAAGGAAAAAAAAGTAGTTACAAACAGAGAGGGAAGCAAACCATAAGAGACTCTTAAATACAAAGAACAAACAGGGTTGAAGGGGCGGAGGCGGGGGGAGGAGGAATGGGTGATGGGCATTGAGGAGGTCACTTGTTGAGATGAGCACTGGGGTGTTATATATAAGTGATAAATCACAGGAATCTATTCCCAAAGCCAAAGGCACACTGTATACACTGTATGTTTGCTAACTTGACAATAAACTCTATAAAAAAATAATAATAATAAAGTTAATGATCTAAATACACCAATTAAGAGACAGATTGTAAGGTTGTTTCAAAAAATTGTCAAGAGAATGAGAAGACAAGCCACAGACTGGGAGAAGATGTTTGCAAAAGATACATCTGTTATCCAAAATACACAAAGAACTCTGAAAACTCAACAATAACATAAAACAGCCTGATTTAAAAATGGGCCAGAGGGGCGCCTGGGTGGCTTGGTCGGTTAAGCGTCTGACTTCGGCTCAGGTTATGATCTCACGGTCCGTGAGTTCGAGCCCCGCGTCGGGCTCTGTGCTGACAGCTCAGAGCCTGGAGCCTGTTTCAGATTCTGTATCTCCCTCTCTCTCTGCTCCTCCCCTGTTCATGCTCTGTCTCTCTCTGTCTCAAAAATAAATAAACGTTAAAAAAAAAAAATTAAAAAAAAAAAAAAAAAAGGGCCAGAGTCGCCTAGGTGGCTCAGTCAGTTAAGTGTCCAAGTCTTGATTTTGGCTCAGGTCATGGTCTCACAGTTGTAAGATGGAGCCTTGAGTCAGGCTTCATGCTGGGTGTGGAGCCTGCTTAGGGTTCTCTCTCTCCTCTCCCTCTGCCCTTCCCCCCACTCTCACTTGCACATGCGCATGCTCTCTCCTTCTCAAAAAAAGGGGGGGAGGGGCTAAAGGAGTGCCTGGCTAGCTCAGTCTGTAGAGGATGTGACTCTTGATCTCAGGGTTGTGGGCTAAAGCCCCATGTTGGTTGTAGAAATTACTTTTAAAAATAAAGACTTTAGGGGCACCTGGGTGGCTCAGTCGGTTAAGCTTCCGACTTCGGCTTAGGTCATGATCTCATGGTTTGTGAGTTCAAGCCCCAAATTGGGCCCTATACTGACAGCTCAGAGCCTAGAGCCTGCTTCAGATTCTGTGTCTCCCTCTCTCTGTGCTCCTCCTCCGCTTGCACTCTGTCTCTCTCTCTCTCAAAACTAAATAAACGTTAAAGAAAATTTTAATAAATAAACATGAAAATAATTTTTAAATAGAAAGGCCAAAATTCAAAACACTGACAACACCAATGCTGACAAGGAAGTAGAGCAGTAGGAATGCTTCTTCACTACTGATGGGAACGCAAAATGCTACAGTCACTTTGGAAGACAGTTTGGCAGTTTCTTACAAAACTAAACATACTCTTACCATATGATCCAACAACCACACCTTTGTTATTTACATAAGTTGAAAAGTAATGTCCACACAAAAGTCTTCATACAGATGTTATAGCAGCTTTATTTATACTTGCCAAAACATGGAAGCAACCAAGATGTTTTTCCATGGGTAAATGGATAAACTGTGGTACATCCAGACAATTGACTATTATTCAGCACTAAAAAAAAAAATGAGTAAATCAAACCATGAAAAGATATGTGGGAAACTTAAATACATATTACTAAGTGAGGGGCGCCTGGGTGGCTCAAGTCAGTTAAGCGTCCAATTCGTGGTTTCAGCTCAGGTCATGGATCTCACGGTTTCATGAGTGGAGCCCCACACCCGGCTCTGTGCTAACAGCACAGAGCCTGCCTGGGATTGTCTCCCTAGCTCTCTGCCCCTCCCCCACTCGATCTGTCTCTGTCTCTCTCGAAATAAATAAATAAACTTAAAAAAAAATACATATTACTGAGTGAAAGAAGCCAATATGAAAAGCCAGTACTTGGTTCCAACTATATGACATTCTGGAAAAGACAAAGCTATGGAGACAGTAAAAAGACCAATTGTTGCCAGGGCTTAGGGAGAAGGGAGGCATGAATAGGTGGAACACAGGAATTTAAGGGCAGTGGAACTGTTCTGTGTGATACTGTATTATGGTGAATACATGTCAGTATACATTTGTCCAAACCAAGTGAATGTACAATACCAACAGTGAAACCTAATGTAAACTATGGACTTTGGGTGATAATGATGCATCAGTGTGGGGTCATCCATTGTAGCAAATGTACCACTCTAGTGCAGGTTGTTGATGGGGAGCTTTGGGGAGGGGGAGGGGTGTAGGGAGGGGATAAGGGGTATGTGAGAACTCTATACTTCCCACTCAATTTTACTATGACCCTAAAGCTTCTCTTTATTTAAAAAAATTTTTTTAATGTTTATTTTTGAGAGAGAGAGAGAGAGACAGAGCATGAGTGGGGGAGGGGAAGAGAGTGGGAGACACAGAATCAAAGCAGGCTCCAGGCTCTGAGCTGTCAGCCCAGAGCCTGACGCGGGGCTCAAACTCACCAACCGCAAGATCATGACCTGAGCAGAAGTCAGACACTTAACCCACTGAGCCACCCAGGCACCCCTAAAACTTCTCTTTAAAAGTCTATATAAATATATAAATAAACAACTTAAATTTTTAAAAAGACTTCCACCACTGATTGAATATATTGAAATATCACTCTTCCATCCACCCTCTCCCCTTTTTTAGCAAGATTAAGGTGGGACAAGTTGAAGTTTAGTTGATTCCTTATGCTGAAATACAATTGAAATGCGCCTTTGACACTTTTGTTCTAATTTGTACAATCTATTATCATAGATTTTATTTATAGAAAATAATATTTGTATTATATTTCATTTCTATATAGATGCAATACAATAAAAATCAAGGTGATAGCTCAATATCTACACTGAGGAGCCAAGTAACTGAAGTAAAAAATATTATGTCCAAAAATATTGATGAAATTTTGGAAAATGAAGAAAGATTGAATATCTTCACTGATAAAACCGATGATCTCCAAACAACTGTAAGTGATGTTCACCTGTCTTGATATCCAAACAGTGTCTTACGACTTGAGACAAATGGCCAAAAGGAAATACTGTGAGGAATATCAGGAATACTGTGAGATAATCCTATGTCACCAAACTATGGCTTTATCAAAAAATTATAGGGGCTCCTGGGTGGTTCAGTTGGTTAAGTGTCCGACTTCAGCTCAGGTCATGATCTCATGGTTTGTGAGTTTGAGCCCCGCGTCGGGCTCTGTGCTGACAGCTTGGAGCCTGGAGCCTGCTTCAGATTCTGTGTCTCCCTCTCTCTCTGCCCCTCCCCTGCTCATGCTCTGTCTCTCTCTGTCACTCAATAATAAATAAATGTTAACAAAAATTAAAAAAAAATTATAAGAATGCAACTAAAGTATTAATTATAAAACAATGAAAATTTAAAACCCATTAAAGTAGGAGGTACTTATTTGCATAACAGATGTATTTCTTACATTAAAAAACACACAGATTAGTCAACAAATAAATTTCAAGGGAAAAAAAAGAGGGAGAACTTACCAAAAAAATGGATTTAGAAGGTGTATCATTTCAGTGTGTGGTCTTTATTTGAAATTTGATTCAAACAAACTCTAAACATGAACATTTACAACTTCATGAATAAGTAGATATTTGAATTCTGACTGGATATTAGATGACAGTAAGAAATATTATTGGTTTTTAGATGTAATAATGGTATTATGGTTATGTTTTTAAAAAGTCACTTATTAGAAATACATATTAAAATATTTTGAATGAATTTATGTAATGTCTGAGATCAGCTTCAGAATAGTTCAGGAGTGGGGGAGTAGAATGAGGTATAAATGAAACAAAATTGGCCATAAGTTGATAATTGTTAAAACTAGATGTTGAGTATATAGGGTTTCTTTATACCATTCTGTCAATTTTTGTATGTGTTCAAAATTTTCTATTAGAAGATAGTTTTGGGTGCGCGTGGGGGCACGGTCCATTAAGCGTCTGACTCTTAATGTCAGCTCAGGTCATGATCTCACAGTTCATGAGTTCGAGCCCCACATCAGGCTCTGCGTTGATGGCATGGAGCCTGCTTCTGATTCTGTGTCTCCCTCTCTCTCTGTCCCTCCCCCATTCGCACTCTCTCCCTCTCAAAAATAAATTTTAAAAAAAACATTAAAAAATTTGAAAAAGAAATTAGACTATGATTAAAGTCCCTGTGTACCTTTCCCAAGCCCATTCCCCTTCCACACCAGAACCACTATCATGAATTTGATATGAATCATTTGTATGCTTGAGTCCTGATTTGTATCTGTAGGTATATATGTATCTACATTCTTAGTTTGCATTTTTAACTTTATGTTTGTGACATTATAATGTACATATAATGAACTAAAACATAAGATTTTAGTTCAACATTATGTTTATGAACTGTATTTATTTGGACACACTTAGCTTTATCAGTTTAACTTCTGACAGCATATCATTACTATTTAAGTAAACGTAGTCGGGGGCGTCTGGGTGGCTCAGTCAAGTGAGCACTGACTCTTGATTTCAGCTCAGGTTCATAATTTCAAATTCGTGTGTTCAAGCCCCACATCCAGCTCTGCGCTGACAGTGGAGAGCCTGCTTGGGATTCTCTCTCTGCCCATCCCCCATTCTCTCTCTCTCTCTCTCTCTAAATAAAATGTAAAAAACTTAAAAATACATAAACACAGTATACTTATTTTTTCTCCTTTTAATAAACATTAATGTAGATTCTAACTTTATTATGAACAATACTGCTTTGAACAACTTATTCATATCTCTTGGTACACTTTTGCAAAACTGTTCTTTTTGTTTATTTATTTTGAGAGAGAGAGTGCACATGGGAGGGCCATAGTGTGGAGCCTGATGTGGGGCTCCAGCTCACAAGCTATGAGTCGTGACCTGAGCCAAAACCAAGTGTCAGTCACTCAACTGATTGAGTCACCTCAATCAGGTTCCCCTGCAAAACTGTTTCTAAGACAGTGATCTGTAGAGTTTTTTGGTCATGCATACTTATTTGTAATTTTACAAATTTACAAGTGCATTCTTGAGAATGCATTTAGATATATAGCTAAATTATATATTCTTCTATAATAACACTATATAATATAAAGCATATAGGAAAGTAGTAATTAAAAGAATGGGATGAAGATGAAATAAAATATTAAATAATTTGGCTTTTTAAGAAGATTAAAACTGTTTCTCTCCGATTAAGAAAAATATTAATAAGAATGTTTTTAATAGTAATTGTGATTAAAAGTCAGATCTGATTATAATCATTATATTTTTATTTCTAAATATGGCAGATGAAATACTCAAACTAGAAGAGATATATCCTCTTTGCCATGTTTTTGTTGTTTATGTTTGCCTTATTGGTATAATTTTTTTTAAGTTTATTTATTTATTTAAGTAATGAACTCACAACCCCAAGATCAAGAGTTGCACACTCTTCCTACTGAACCAACCAGCACCCCTTTATTGGTAGAATTTTTAAGCCACATGTGTACTTTTTAGTTTAGTTAAAACTAAATAATATTGCCCATAAATTCTCTTCCCCAGACGCATGTAAATTATAGGAATTGCAATACACTACAGGTAAATGGATAAAGGGGTAGGCAGGGGTCAACTCTTTGTCACTAGGGAATTTACACTTTACCCCTAAAAAACCTTAAGCGTCCTCATGTATCATTTTACGTACACACTTAGGGAAGGTGTCAGCACCTATCCATATGTTGTACATTAATACATGTTCATTCCCTTCCTATTTTTTTGATTAAAATAAACAAAGAGAAGTTCTAAAATTAATTTCCTGCTTTCCAGTGGAGCATCTCATGCAACTCCCTGGGATGCTTGATCTCATTGTAGAACCCTCACTCTGCTATATGTAGAAAGAGAAATGAAATTGCTGGATCTTAAAATATGTGCATCTTTAAATTAACTAAATACTTCAAAATTCCTTAAGAAGTGTTGTGCCATTTATACTTCCATCAGTAGTATATGAGAGTTCTGTTGCCCCACATTCTTTCTAATACTTGGGATTATGAGATTATGATTTTTAACAATCTGTAAGGGAAAGAAGATAACTATTGTCTTAATTTGTGTTTTCCTAATTTTGAATGACATTGAACAATTTTTATGTTTATTAACTATTAGAATTTGTTCTGTGAACTAACTGCCTGTTGATATCCTTTGCCCATTTTGCTAATGTGAATCTTTATCTTTTAAAATAATTTATAGGAAATACATAAAATACTAATGTATAATAAAGGATAAAAAATGGTATACAATTCTTAGTTGTTGATACTTAGTTGTATAAAGTGTAAATATGTTCTCCCAGTATGTGGCTTGGCTTTCAGCTTTATGTAAAATACCTTTTTTAGGAAAGAAGTCTTTAACTTTCATCTAGGCAAATATATCTATCAGTCTTGTCCTTCATGGTTTATGCTTTTCTGGGTCTTGTTTAAGAACTGCTTTGAGGCACCTGGGTGGCTCAGTGAGTATGCAACTCCTGGTTTGGGCTCAGGTCATGATCCCAGGGTCCTGGGATCAAGGCCTGCATTGGGCTTTACACGGAGTGTGGAGCCTGCTTGAGATTCTCTCTCTCCCTCTGCCCCTCTCCCCTGCTAGCGCTCTCTCCCTCCCTCTCTCAAAAAAAAAGAACTCCTTCCTTTCCCAAAGTTATAAAGATATTCTTACATTGTTTCCTAAAAGTTTTAAATTCTGCTTCTTAAACATGGATCTTTAAAACATCTGGAATTTTGTTTTTTGCATAGAGTATGATGTAGGAATCAAAATTTTATAATTTTCTGTACAAAAAATCAGTTGCCCAAACACCATTTATTGAATAGCACTCAGCCTTTCCAAGTTTGGTTTGTAATGCCAATTATATATATATTTACATATATGTATATATGTATATGTATGTACATATATGTATATGTAAATATATATATATACTCTATTCTTTTTTCTTTTTATTTAATTTATCTAAGTAATCTCCATACCCAACATGGGGCTTGAACTCATGACCGCAAGATCAAGAGCCACATGCACTTACGAGTAGGCCAGCCAGGTGCCCCTCCCTATACATATTTAATATCTACTAATCCATTTCTTTATCCTTGGACCAGTACTATACTGTTTTAATTACTGTGGTTTTATAAGAAGTCTTAATATCTTATAGTGAATGGTATTCTACTTTTTGAAAATTGTGTTAGCAAGTCTTGCTTTCTCTTTCAGTGAATTTTAGAATCTACATCTTGAGTTACACACACACATACACACACACACACACACACACAATTTTAGGATGTTAGTTGGAATTACATTAATGTGGGGAGGATTGACATCTTTAAAATATTGTTTTCACATCTCTGAATGTGCTAGGTCTCCATTTTTCTAGGTCTCTTTCTGACTCTGTTTTTTGATTAATAGGAACACAATCAATTTTTGCATACTAATGTTGTATCCTAAATCTTACTGAACTTTCATGGTAATATTATCTATGGATTTCTTTGCATTTTTACATAAAAATTTTATCATATACTAAATAATGACTATATTTTTTTCATCCTTTCCCATATATATTCATTTTTTAATTTTTTTTTGTTTAAGTAACCTCTACACCCAACATGGGGCTCAAACTCACAACCCCAACATCAAGAGTTACATGTTCCACCAAGAGCCAGGCACCCCTCTTTATTTTTGCTTGTCTTACTATGTTATCTAGGAATGCCAGCAAAATATTGACTAGAAATGGTGATACCTGAAATACTTGTACGCAATTTAAAACCCCAACATCAAGAGTTACGTGTTCCACCTAGAGCCAGGCACCCCTCTTTATTTATTTTTGCTTGTCTTACTATGTTATCTAGGAATGCCAGTAAAATATTGACTAGAAATGGTGATATCTGAAATACTTGTTCCCAATTTAAGATGAATATTTCTTTTTTTTTTATAATTTTTTTTTAATGTTTATTTATTTTTGAGACAGAGAGAGACAGAACATGAACAGGGGAGGGGCAGAGAGAGAGGGAGACACAGAATCCGAAACAGGCTCCAGGCTCTGAGCTATCAGCACAGAGCCTGACGCGGGGCTTGAACTCACGGACCGTGATATCATGACCTGAGCCGAAGTCGGACGCTTAACCGACCAAGCCACCCAGGCGCCCCTAAAATGAATATTTCTAATGCTTCCCAATTAAGTATTAAATTTACATTCAGATTTTGATAGATACTTTTTAACAACTTATAAATCTTCCTTTCTATTCTTTATTTGCTAAGAAATTTTATCATGAAAGGGGGTTGAATTGTATCAAATGCTATCTTTACATTAATTGAGATAATGATTTTTCTTCTTAAACCTGTTAATATGACAAATTTCACATTAAATGTTTGTATGTGTTGTAGGATTCACTGCTATAGTTTTACCTTTGTTGCCTCAAAAGACTGACTCTAGCCGTGTATAAAAACTTATACTATATGCTATATGCGGTTGTATTCTTAACTTTTGTCTTGTGCCTGTGGTTGGTTTAATTTCCTCATTCTTAGCCTTTCAATTATTTTAATCAAGTTGTTTTTTGTTTTGTTTTGTTTTGGTCTTTTCAAAGGACCAGGTTCTGCTTTATTTTCCATTTCAAAACTTGGTTGATTTTGAATCTTTTTGCTTCTAGTCGTTTCCAAGTGCCTGTATCCACATGTAAAGTTCTTTTCTGGACAATATTCTGAAACCCGGTTATTTCTTTGCTCCTGCTCCTGCTCCTTGCCCTCATGCCTCCCTCTCAATTTAAAGACAACTACTTTGAGGCCATTAGGCTTGGATAGGAAGCATATTGCACCCTTAACCTCGTCTCCACCACCGGGCAGAATCTTTTTTTTTTTTAATTGAGGTAAAACTCATATAAGGTATAATTAACATTTTTAAAGTATACAATTCAGTGGCATTGAATACATTCACAGTATTGTATATCCAACACCTTACTAGTTTCAAAACATTTTTGTCACCCCAAAAAGAAACCTCATATCCATTAAACAATTATTCCCCAGGCCCTGGCAACCACTAATCTACTTTCTGTCTCTATGGATTTACCTATTCTGGCTATCTCATATAAATAGAATCATACAATCCGGTCTTTTGTGGCTGGTTCTTTCACTTAGCATGTTTTCCTAGTTCATCCATGTTGTAGCATATGTCAGTAATTCATTCCTTTTTGTGGCTGAGTAATATTCCATTTTATGGATACACCCCTATTTGCTTATCTATTAGTCATCATTTGGTGGACATTTGGGTTGTTTCTGCCTTGGCTATTGTGAATAATGCTATTAACATCCATGTACAAATTTTTGTTTGAATACTTGATTTCAATTCCTTTGTGTGTATACATAGAAATGGAATTGCTATATCATATGGTAATTCTGTGTTTAACTTTTTGAGGAACTTCCAAACTATTTTCCACAGTGGTTGAACCCAGTAATGTAAGAGGGTAGCCACAAGTACCCACCAGTAATGTAAGAGGGTTCAGATTTCTCCATATCCTCTCCAACACTTGTTATTTTCCATTTTTTTTAATTATAGACATCCTACTGGGTATGAACTAGCATCTCACTTTTTTAACTAGCATCTCCTTTTGATTTGCATTCCCTCAATGACTAATGATGTTGAGCATCTTTTCGCATGCTTATTGGCCATTTATAGATCTTTGATGAAAGTCCGTTCAAGTCCTTTTCCCATTTTTTTTTTTAATAGGTTTGGAGTTTTTCTGTTATCGAGGGAGGACAGAATCTTCTTAATGGGCATTTGTCATTAAAGACCTTTTCAATATTTCTATTTCTGGACCAAAAAAACATAAGCTTATCTAATGTTTCAGTGTTCCACATTTCTTCACCCTATTCCTTTTTCATTTCTTCTTGCAAACCAGCCAGTTGGTACCTTGATAAATGCAGCCAGTAACAAGAACTCACACCATTACCATTCTGTTTTCCAACATTTTCTTCCAAAGTGAAAGACTCAATAGGCAATTTGCCTTCCAAGTTGTCACAGGCACTGGTAAAACTATCCAGTGTTTTATTCTGAAGACCTATATAGGTCTTTATCTTTCCAGCCTCTAGTACCAGTTTCTTCACTGCCTACCACCTGATGGTTAAGCCAATGCCACATGTTTTAGACTCTTTTAATAACATCTCATCCTACTACCAACTGCAGTATTAGAGAAACACTAACTGTTGAACTAAATAAAGGTTTATTTCTTGGTTGCATAACAATTTAAAACAGGTTTTCTGTGGGCATAATTTCACATGGCAATCCAGGAACCCAAGCTTTTTCCGTTTTGTGACTCTGCCATTGCCTGGGGCCTTAGAGTCTTTCCATTTCAGGTGGCAGTTGGTTAAACATGGAGTGGAAGAAGCATATTTGCTTATAGCCACTTCAGCCCAAAAGTGACACCATCATTTCTACTCACGACCTATTGGTAAGAATTAGTCTTACAGCTTTGCATACGTACAAGAGGCAGAGAGGGAAACAGCACAGAGTGGGGTGAAGAGCCTGATAAATGTGGTCTGTGATTGGAGAGTCTCTTGCCAGCAATAATTCTACATTATGAGAGGGGAACTAAAGTCTGCAGTGGATAGCTGGCTGTGTTTATCACATCTGCACTAAGGAAATTCTAAAGGAGGTATTTTAGGTAGTTGGAAAATTCTCTCTGAGAAATCTGTCTTTCAGCAAAAAATTAAAGAGCAAAGAAAGTGGTGAAAGTGTAGGTAACATAAAATGAATATTTAGTTCAGTACAAGTGGTGAGAGGTGGTTGGATTCTGTATACATTTTGAAGGTGGAACAAATTGGAGTCGCTGACAGATTGCATGTGTGGTGAGAGGGAGTTAAGGAAGACTCCAAAGTTTTGAGCCTAGTTAGCAGGAAAGATGAAAATTCAATATAGTTCCATGTTCTCTTCATGGAGCCCAGAGAGTAGCCTGCTGTGCCTGTGGGCAGTGAAATCCCAAGCCCTGGATGACAGAAGCCAATGTCCTCACCCTCTCAAATCCAGACAAGCTGCACCAGAAGTGCAATTTCTCACTGTTTGCCTAAGTTTCGGCACCAGGCTGTACTCTGACTTTCTTCCCAATTCTGCTATGAATTTAAGTTTGCTTATTATATTTTATCTAGCATTTCTGAGTAGTAATAGTGGCAGGAGGGTTATGGGATTACTTAGTCTACCATACTGCCAGATCTATTAATTTATTAGATTTTTGTCTTTTTTATGGGGTAAGTGGCAACATCTAAATCCCACAAAAAATATGGCAAAAAAAAGTAAGAGATTTTATTTCACTTTACTGCCTTACCTTCCAAACAAATCCCACTTTTATGCATACATGATTATATGAAGAAAAAAATGACTTCCTCTTTGAGGACAGTTGAGTAGAAGCAGCTCAATAAAACATATTTGAAGTATTTTACAGTTTTTCTCAGAATATTTTTCACACAGATACCACATAATCATTCTCACAAAAACCTCTATTTTTTGACTTGCAAAATTAGTTACCTCTCTTTTCCCCTTGATCTTTATATAAAAGACTACTGAATGTCCTTAAGAAGCTGATTTGGGGGCACCTGGGTGCCTCAGTCAGTTAAGCTTCCAACTCCTGTCAACTCAGGTCATGACCTCATGGTTCTTGACATCGAGCCCTCTCTCCTTCTCCACCCCTGCTCTGCTTATGCTCACACCTGTGCACAAGTGCTCTCTCTCTCAAAATAAATAAGCTTTTTTAAAGGGGGGAAAAAAAAAAAAAAAGCCCATTTGGCTTTTTAACAAAAAGGCCAGTAAGCTTTCTCTCAGTCTGCCTACAGATAAATATGGGTCATGGATTTTTATTTGACAGATTAAACAGATACATTTATCTTGGCATACACTCAAAATTCCAATAAAATTATAGGTAAAGCAATAATTAGGAATTTTAATGTATAAATTACTAGGACAAAAAACAAAGGAAAAGACAACAGGTAAGAGATGGCAACAATTTTGGAAGCTAGAAAACCAATTATGAGTACTTTTTAACCTTTTTAGTAGCAAAAACCTCAAAACCTAAGTTTGTACCAGAAGACATTAAGATGCAAACTGATCCAGGCCATAGAACTTTGGAAAGAATCAGAAATTGAAGATACATGGTACTTGTAAAAGTAGACATGCAATAGAAGTCTCAAGAGGAGACTGGGTATAAAGTCTTTAAAAGGAACATGTTACCTGCAGAGCCTCTTCCCTACATTTTAGAGCCACATCACTTCCTCTCCTTACCCCTGACAAAAGGATAATAAGTACCTAAAGACAACAGACCAGAGAGGGTCTAAATTCAGAAACCATATGCAGTTGAGGCCAGAGTGACCAGCATATTAAAATCCGATGGATCAAGTGAAAAGTTTTATCCTGAGTATCTGTATCTTTGAATATGGTGACCATTCCCCAACCTTTCTCTGTCTTCAGAGAAATAATAGAAAGTAATGCATCCCTGAAACAAGAATGAAAAGCTATGTAAAAGCTTATTCATAGAACAAAAGAGATCTTTTGGAAATTAAAACAATAGTAAAAATTTTAAATTCAGTAGAATTATTATAATATAAAGTTGAGATATTCTCTCAGAAAGGAGAGCAAAAAGAGAAAGAGGAAAGATAAGACAGCGAATCAGTCTGAGATCCAACATATGAACAACAGGAGTTTCAGACAATGAAGAAATCAAAGGAGAGAAAATTAGAGGCATACAAGAAAAATTCCTAGAACTAAATAACACGAGTTTCCAGATTGAATGAACAAAACAAGGACCATAGCAGGGCATGTATGTAATATTGAAATTGTAGAACATTAAAAAAGGAAGAGAGATTTTAAATGTTTTCAGAGAGAAAATACAAAGACTTGGCAATTAGAATAGCATCACATTTCTCAATAGCAATATACGGGTGCTAAAGAAAAATAGAGGAGTATTCTACGTTAAGCACTGTTGGGAATACAGCAGTCAATGAAACAGACCAAAATCCCTGCCTTCGCAGAGCTTACATTCTCAACACACAATAAATAAGATTTACATAATGTTAGATAAGAGATAAATACCTTGAACATGTTAATTTTTTATGATTATTTTTGAGAGAGACAGAGACAGAGTGCAAATGGGTTAGGGGCAGAGAGGGAGACACAGAATCCAAAGCAGGCTCCAGGCTCTGAACTGTCAGCACAGAGCCAGAGGCTCAAACTCACAAACCATGAGATCATGACCTGAGCCAGTCAAGACGCTTAACTGGCTGAGCCACCTAGGCACCCCAAGAGACAAATACTTTAGAGAAAAATAATGTATCGAAGGGAAATAGGGTTTCTGGGATGGAGATGGGGGTAGCGATTTTAAATAGGGTTGTAAGGGATAGTGGCATTTAAGTAAAATCATAAAGTGAAGATGAGGAAACTGGGGCTCAAAGAGTTATTAACTTGGTCACAGTCACAGAGTTAATTTAATTATTTATTAATAAATTCTATTAATTTATTAAATATTTATTAAATAATAAATATTTATTAAATATATTTATTAAATATTAATTTATTAATATTAATAAAATTACAGCTGAACTCAATGAGTAAGGCACCTGGAATCTTGGTGCATCATTTTATAAAAGCTGTGCAGACTTTGTGACACTCTCTGGGATTGCTCAAAACCAAGCTAAATCTGTTCTTTTACATAGCTTTATTAGGTATTGAAGTGTGTCCATTAATCCAGATACAGAAAGAAAACATTAAATTTGTGTTTATTTTTATTTCAGGCCAAAGAGTCCCAAAAAACAAGAAAGATTCTCAGGAGGATATGGTGGAAACACTTCAGAAAGATTATAATCATCACTGTGGTAATTCTCCTCTCAATCATCATCATTCTTTTAAGTACAAATGTAATACCAACCTGACCCTGACCCTTTTTCTCCCCATCCCCAGCAGTTACCAATAAATTGTTGTGTGTAAATAGAGAGTTCTACAATCAACAATTATGAAATAGCATTCTCCAGTGGTAGGAAGACTGAAGGAAGAGGGTTTTGGAAGTTTTTCCTTGTCCTTGTAGTGTGCTTTATTAATTTTCGTACCTCTTCCATTTCTGTAATGCTGCCAGTTTTTTCCCCACTGCTCCAGCTACTTCCCCAGCCTCTCTGCCCTTTGTTAAGATTAAAAGCACAAACCCTGGAATCAGACCACTGAAGTTTAACTCTCCACCCTGCAAGATACCATCAGGTGACTTTGGACAAGTTGTTTAACCTGTGTCTGTTTCCTCATCTGTAAAAGGGAGCTAGTAATAATACCACATAGAATTATGTCTACCACATAGTAAATGCTATTTAAGTGTTAACTATTACTTAACAGGAAAAAAATGATTGCATTTTTGGCATTAAATCCCTAATATTTTCCTTCTTACTCAGAATAAAAATGACTGTGATCTCATTAATTCCCTTAGAAATAGAAGTCTTGTGGTGCCTGGGTGGCTCAATTGGTTGAGTGTCCAACTCTTGATTTTGGCTCAGGTCATAATCCCAGGGTCATGGGATCAAGCCCGACATTGGACTCTGTACTGAGCATGGAACCTGCTTAAGATTCTGTCTCTCCCTCTCTCTTTGCCCCTCCCTTGCTCTAAAATTAAATACAAATAAAAATTAATAACTCTTCACATGAGTACACAGTCCAGAAATAAACAATCACCTCTTCCACAGATTCTTTCATTTGAAATGACTACTCACACCATTGTTTTATACTAGACATTTCCTTGGGTAAAGATTTTAAAATTAGGAAGCTGTATTGTATCTCCAATAAACCTGGAGATTTCCTGTCCCATTTTACCACCCTAATAGCTTTCCCCCTACATTTCACTCAATAACCTCAAATCACTAAGATATCTAATAACCAAAACATCCAGCTTCACTTTGCAGTTGGTAACAAGGTATCATGAGTTGTTTCTTAAATGGGAACTTGAGGTCTAAAGTCAGTTTTAAAAATCACTTAGTGATCCATGGGGAAGAGTAAAAACATGGGTTCCTATCTGGTAGATAGCTCATTTTAATTCTAATGATCAAGTATCAGCACTTTAAATAGACACCAAGCTTGTTATTCCTCCAGCACAGTATCACCTTTCCATGCACAAAGTATTTTTTAAAGGATTTTAAATGTTAGAAACTTTAGAATTTCTGTAATTTATGTCAGGAAAAAATGGGTGTTATATTGAATATGTACTCTGATATAATGCACTAAGTGCTTTGGAGGAGGAATGTCTCATTAATTTTACAATGACATAAAGAAGTAAAAACTATTAAGTATAATGTAAGGCACATAGAAAAGTGCTGTGTAAATATTTGCTCATATTATCTTTATTTTGCAGATCAGAAAATAGCCAAGTTCAATGACATGTTCAAGGTCACACACCTAGAAAGCTGAGATTTTATGAATTCAAGTCCTGGCTGTTGTATATATGAAATCTGTATCTTTAACTCAGAGTATCTTATCTGACCCCTCAATTGTGGTCCAGATAAGACACATGGAATATTTTTGCTTTTTGTAGGTTGGTAGGTTGTTGGGGGGGGGGGGGGGGGGGGGGAGACAGAAATTTAAAGAGAAGCATTGTGAGAATTGCCATGTATTTTGCTATTATTTTAAAAGTCTATATAATGTGTCTCCCTTACATTTCTGTAATATATTTATAAAACAATGTATTTGTTTCCTGATTGCCAGTGAATACTAGCATATGTATTGCTAGAAGACATGAACCTAAAGATCACTTAATCTACCCCCTCCCCAATTTTACATATTAGGATGCCAAGACCCAGGAGCCTAAAAATGAAGAGCATGTTGTGACAAGCTCCTCTCCACTTGCAGCACAAATAAGACACAAGCTATCACTCTGGTTCCAGGCTATTAAGTCCCACATAATGCTGGTTTTCCCAGTCTTAGAACTGTCTTAGAGCTTAAGAGTTAGGAAGAAAAGCACTCGTTTAGTAAGGAGTGTTTATCTGCTATTTATGCTACATCTGTCAGAAAATACCTGAGTAGATAGAAACAAATATTAAGGCAATCTTAGACTTTTCATTGATTTATGCATCCAAACATTGTTGAGCTCCCACTCTGCACCAAAATAGTTCTAAAACATTACAATTTTATTGTAAGTTACCACATCAATAGAGATAACTGATGTTTGAGAAATTAGTGGCTATACACGGAAGTGTAAGAAATGGACCTAATCCCAATGGAAGCTAACATTCCAGTTGAGGCAGCAAGACTGAAAAAAATCATAAGCACATTTAAAACAACGCCTATTTAAGTGGCACATTGTGCAGCAGAGAATAAATTCAAGAAAGATAATGATCAACACCAGCTCCAGTCACTGATGGAGATTTTGTGGGTTGTAAGTGGGGCTGGTAATTGGATCTTACTAGAAATTGAATTTATCTTGGGGTGCCTGGGTGGCTCAGTCTGTTAAACCACATCTAACTCTTGATCTCAGCTCAGGCCTTAATCTCTGGGTTGTGAGTTCAAGTTTGGATTCCATGCTGGGCATGAAGCCTACTTAAAAAGGAAAAAAAAAAAAAAAAGAATTTATCTCAATAGGTCAAAGACAGTTAAAACACTTAACTATATTACAGATTCTTTTTTAATCCTCACAACCCTGAGGTAGGGACTCTTATTTCCATTTTACAGATAAGAAAACTGGATAAGCTATGTCACTTGCCTGACTCCACTGGGCTAGTAAGAGAGAGGATTAGCAAATTAAGGCATTGCTTGCTGTTTGTTTGTGTGTGGGGGGGGGGGGGGGGGTGCAGAAAGCAGAGTAGGCCTTTGGGAGTCTAATCGTGCACTCATTCATCAAATGGCCTGCAACAGAACTCAGCCTTTGGTTCTCTTCATTTCCCACACTCTCTAGGGTGCTTTTATTTACTCCCATGATATTGCCTTCTCCAGCAAGTAACCTCTCTTCTGAATTCCAAATCTTTTTCCAACTCTCTACTGGATACACCCACTTAGATATCATGCAAACACCTTAAATTTTAAATCCCCAAAACTCGATATATTCTTCCTCCATTCCCCACAAAAATGCTTCCTTGACCTTATTTCTTATTTATAAAGGCTTTTACACTATTCTGTAATCCAGAACCTTTTTAGCCTTTCTGCTTATCTCAAATTACTCACCAAACTCAAGGGACCTCTACACTAAATCTGAAGGTTCATAGCCAGGCAAGCCCAGAAGAGTTACAGAAGCACAAGTGGGAAGTCCTAGCAGATGCCCAGGCAAACTGCAAAGGGCACTCATCCCATCTTGGTAGACAGCTATGTGTATCTAGTCCCCACAAGCCTGGCCACATTATACTCTTCATATTCAGACTGCCCAGCACATATAGGTATTAACATTTGATACCTTTTCCTACGTGTGATCTCCATAGCTCTTAAACACGGTCATAGCAATAAATATGAAGCTTTGGTTTTCAACTCTCAGACTCAGGGATCTTAATATAGATGCCTGGGCTCTCCCCCTGAAGATTCTACTTAAGGCTGGGATAGGGCCTCAAAGTGTGTTTAACCTTACGATAAAGTTGAGAACTACTAACTCCAAAGCACATTCACATGCCTATCATCAAACATCCGTATCTGAGAAATAATTTTCAGTTGGAAAACTGATGCTTAGACAAGTTAAATTTTATTTGTCCAACATCACAGGGCAAATGACAGAGCTGGACCTCAGAAACATTCTTTTTTTAAAGTCTATTCCATTGAATTATGTATTAAACTAGAAATTGCTTTAAGTCTGCTAGACAATATCCTATACATTTTAATAAATCTGAAAAGATGATTTTAACTTATTTTAAATAAGTACATATTCTTGGGGCACCTGAGTGGCTCAGTGGTCTGACTCTTGATATAGGCTCAGGTCCTGATGTCACAGCTGTGAGATGGAGCCCCAGGTCAGGCTCTGCACTGGCAACATGAAGCCTACTTGGGATTCTTTCTTTCTCCCTCTGCCCCTCCCCCCCCCCAAATATTTAGGAGACTTCTAAAAAAATAAAGTTAATATTCTCATTATAGAATCATGGCAGAACCTAAAATAACAGAACCCATTATTTAACTTGGCCTGATTTTATAGAACAAAAAGGCAAATCACAAACTGGTCACAGAGATCATTTGTGAGGGAGTGAAGACCTTCTAAGCATCATACCATGATCTGCCATAATGTCAGCCTCTCTCTTGGCAGGCCAGCACTAGGAACGACCCAAATGCCTCCGAATTCTTGAGGAACACAAACATAGGAAATGGAATAGTGGAATAATGTTATGTTAGGTCTCCTCTGTATTCAGAGTAGGAATACCTTGGTGAACATTAGTGCAACTTTACACATCTAATTCAATTTGCCATCCTCTGAGAAATATATACAAGTCTGCATAAATAGCAGATGCCTACCAGCACTTTCAGCAGTCTCACCACATTTGACAGCAAACCCAGTAGAGGCCAGAGACTGAATATCCCCATACAGAATCTTCCTTCTCTCACTATCCTTCCTCCTGAACATCCTGGAGAAAACTGAAAATGACCCTTCTTTCTTCCATTGAATTCAGTGACTCTTCAAATTAAAAAACTATTTGACCATTTTGCATAATCTTTCAAAAGAATCCCATCATTTAAAACTGTTACATTTTAAATATGATAGTTCTTACCTTTTCAACTAAGAAAATAAGACCTGTTATTTCAAAGTATTCATCCAAGAAGGGAAAGCTTAAATTGAAAAAAAAAAAGAAAAACAAAAAGACAGTGCAAAAAATGCATGAGTGCTATAAGAGTTTAATTGTAAGACAAAAGCACTACATTATAAATTTGAACATAAGTAATCTTCCAGAAAAGAAAATTTAGTGCAAATTAAAACCCCACTAAAGCCCACTATAAACTTAGTATGAACTCTTAAAAGTAGGCTTCCGGAAATGGAAACACTTGGTTCTAACAGAATTTGCTGGAGGAGAATAGGTTTTGAAAATGTTAAATGGTACAGAGAACATCACGTTAGTGTGAAATCAAGTCAACCAGGTACTAAAAAAAAACCAAAAACAAAACAAAGACATGCTGATAGGTCTTAATACATAAAACTAATTGACTAGTAGTAGCATGCTTTATTATATATATCAATGATTGTAGAAGCAATGTACAACAAATTTCTGAGCATTTTGAAGTTTTCTTTATTGCCTTAGCTAATTTAACTACACTTGTAATAGCCAGAGCCATCTTCCAATTTTTATTTTAAACGGGTTCTACTTAGTGAGATTGGCAAGTGTCTTCTAAAAGTGTGATTAAGCCTTGTGTAATCCAAGGCCATCCATACAACAACAAAGGGGAATTATAGAATTCCTTTTCTTAAGTATTTATTCAAAGCATCGCTTCCATGACATGTTAAATGTCGCTTTTAGGTTAGTAACATTAACAGACCTCTTAAGTTTCTTCAAATATTTTATTTTTCAGAGAAATGAGAGAGGCAGGAAAAATAACCTCGCATTTAAATCCTGAAGTGCAAACAATGTAGCCTATCCAATTACAAAATAAATTGTATACCAATTAACCTTGAAGTTTAAATGATCTTCCTATCAAAGTGACTTAAGTTTCCCAAAATAGAATTCAGTAACTTCTATCATTGTTAAATGAATTAGCACCTCCCCTAATGCCTATTCTGTACTTTCTCGGAAGACTTTAAAGAATTCCTCTCCTGACAAGTAACTGATTTGGACTGTTAACAACAAAGAACACCTTGCTCTTACTTAAGATCTAATTCTTATGAAGCATCACCTTTTAAAAGCAGTACAGTAATTTTGCAAGGTCCTTTTTTCATGCCCTCAGAGCCTCCCTTCTGTCCCCCCAAATGTACAGGGCTTACTGGGGTAAATTAACACTTAGCAGTCACCCATTGCTGTCTTCCTAAATTGCATAGTCCCTTGGATACCACAGTTGTTACCTAAGGCTACTTCTATACTACAGCCATTGAAAATAAGAGGCTGCTGGAAATTACTAGAGAATCTAAAAGATGCTAAGGATAGTGGGACAATATGTAACAAGCCCAACCCAAAACTACAGCAAGTCAATTTCAGTTACTAATTACCAATTCACAATGGAATGGATGAGTGACATCAGTGACAAACTAAAGTGGGGCAATATGCAGGCAATAAGGAAAGTGTATCGCCTATAGTTAATTTAAAAATCATAAAACCAACTCCCCACGTTCCCAGCCTACTGCTACTTCCACCACATCTCTTCCCCCACTTGGTACACTATTACTCATTGTCATCTCGGTGCTCGCCTTCGGTAGCACATACACTCATCATCTTGTACACTCATTAGAATGCCAAGTCTTTCTGATTTTTTTCCCAAGCGAGACTTAAGGGATCATGATTAAAATGCTTGAGTGGCATTGTTTTATGAAACACACACCTTTGTCTTTACCCGAAATAAAAGTAAAAACAAAAAATCTTTATGAAACAGCATTATTTAACCATCTTAAAGCAACAATACCTAAAACTTTAGAGTAGCGAAGATCACTTGGAGGGGGGTGTGAAATCCAAGTTCCCAGGCAACACCTAAACAATTCTGATGGATTCCGATGTAAATGGGCTCAAGCCTCTTTGAAATGAGGATTATAACTAACCTTTCTCCAATTTTACCAGATTATAGGCAACTGACAGCAATTAGCAGGCCAGGCAGATTCAATTTGTACAATTGGATATTCATCTTGCCAGAATTATTTCAGCCATGGAGATTTTCAGCCTAGACTTCAACATGGCCAGCAGTGAAGAAAAGATAAAGAATGCACTCTCAGCTTGCCCAAAGTAGATAGTAAAAATCAGTTTTTATGAATAATTCGGAGTCATGCTTAAATGTTAGAGAGCTGATAAATTAGAAGTAAACTGCTCCCAAAGAAATTTACTCACCTAGATTTTGACATTTCAAGTTAATGTGACCCCAAGCCAAATAAAATTATACATTTCAGAAAACCAAAATTTGCTGTGGTAGGCATTGGGTTGTTTTGATTTTCCCAATACCTCAACGCCATAAGGTACTTTTAAAGTACAAGATAACAATTTCAAAGAACTTTTCCAAGCAGTAAAAAACCAAACGTGCATACAGAATGCACAGGCCTTGTAACTTAGATGCTAACGTTAATGAAACCACCTTTCAAAATTACCTCAGCATGAAGGACACCTGGACAGATGTTCCACATAATGTATTCTAACTTGTGCACATCAATGAAGCAACTGCCATCCCAATGTGCAAAGAGTAATGTAGTAACAAAACCTGTAACCTTATAAAGCTCATTGAAGGTTAAGAAAGGAATAAAAGCCCAAAACCCCAAGAAGAGAGATTGTAACTCACCTGGTAGCACACACCTAGTAAACCAAAGGTATCAAAACTTGAACTAGGCCGGCAGACCAAGAAAACTCACATTACTTGAAAAGAAGGAAGATTGACAGCTCTAATCAGTCTACAAAACTGGTGGAGAATTGAAATAAAAGCTACCTAACACTGTCCATTAATAGAGATTGGTTCCGTAATAAACTAGCAAACTACGTATGAAATTTATTGGCCAAATTCTGGAAGGTATTATTCTAGAACACTATCTGGATTTTAATTTACCTGCCCCTTTATGTTCTCCCAAACCTTCCGTCACCAACCACCCCCACGCAAATAAAAAAGGCTGCTAAAAAATAAGACCCTATCACTTCTATTCCCTTCTGAAATCCTACTAAAACCCGTTACTTTAAAGGGCGGGGGTGGGGGGTGGGAGGTGGAGAGACAACATTTAAAAACCTTGAGGACAAAGAACAGGAAAGGAGACAACAGCAACAAAATTTGGGAAATTGCAAAGCTTATGAACAAGTGGTAACAGACTCGACCAACGAGAAAACCAAATAGGCTGTCAGCAATGAGGATATCCCTCCCAGACTGTACCACAGAACCCCTGCAAAGGCTTAGCAATGGACAGCTCAGGTACCTTTAAAAACAGGTAAAAGGAGTTAAGAGGATTGGTTCAAAATGTTTGACAGTTAAACATTCAAAACATCCTAGTTCCTCTGTATTGATGAACAGAAACCCATTCCTGGCAGAAAACTGGAGTTTATCTGAAGTACATAAGAAAAGGTGGTCTTTGTACTCAACGGGCATAGCGAGAAGAAAATAAAGTACTTTACTTGTTCAGAACCCTCAGCCGTTTTCCTTCACTGGGATCCCAAACACTGGCAGCCAGTTTTTTGCGCTTTTTTTCCACCCTTCTGGTAGGAGAGTAGACAAAGACTTCTGGTGAATCTGACCAGGTAGGGAAGGCCCAGAGGCTGCAGGGCAGGGGGGAGGGTGTAAGGGAGAGGGGGAATATCAAAGGATTCCTCAATAAAACGACAGAGCACTTAATAGATCACTTGGATCTGACTTGAATCCCAAAAGTTAAACCCTAGCCCAATCCACAACATCCAATTAGCTTTTAAATATGAGCCACAGATCACCAAACATTTGAGGAAAATGTGTAATATGAGGCAGAAGCTCAAAGCAACAGCAAAGTTATCTTGGAAACAAACCTTTAAAGTTATTAATAACCTTAGAGATTGAGAAAAAATAATGCGTCCATGTAAGAACACGTTGCTAATTTATAATGAAGGTGAGGGGGGAAGGTCTTAGAAATTAGAGCTAATTAAAACCTTAAAAAAAAAACCTGTAACATAGAAGTTGTAAAAAATCAACATACTGCAACGGAAAACAGAGGTCCAGGGCTCACATTCAAATAAAAATTCCAGAGAAAAGGAAGATTGGGGTGGTGGTGAAGATGAGCAAAGAACCATTTCAGCAGCATTTCCCAGAACTGAAGAGTAAGTTCACACAATGCCAACACCCCATTGAGTGTGCAACAGAATGGATGAAATAATCCCATCATAAAATTTGAGAACACTGGTGAATAGAACTAAAACCTTGAGCAATTTTAGCATAAAAATACTTCATATGATCAAGAACCAAAGTGCCATTTGATTTCTTCACTAAACCTAGAATTTTTGATCTAGCAAAACTAGTGATCAGTTAAGAGGCAGAATAGACCTTTTTTGGGAAGGTCTCAGAAGCAGAAAGATGGGCTGCACAAAAATAAGCCCTGAAATTCAAGGGAAGTTAAGGATCTTAATTTGACAGCCAAAGGGAAACCCCAGAACGATGGCAAAGTCCAAACACAACAGTCCTTCAACAATTTTTAAGGGGCAAGGATTTTAAATTGGAATACATAAGAAAAACACGAAAGCTGATAAACTGGCTTACATAAAGGGAGAGATTTTCAATTCTATGAAGTTTGGAACTAAAAGTAGTGTCTGGTACAAGAACATACTCCTCTAGGTCAAGACTTAATGCCCGAAATGGATCAGAGAATAGCACGTCAGTGGGACTCAGAATATATGGAAACAAACAGTATAAAAACCTGAACTCCGTGCAACTTTTATAAAGTCAGAAGTGGGAATAATCATCCCCCCCCACACACACACCAAAATTAATTATTAAATTACTGGGGGTAAAGAATGAAACCTGAGTACAGCTTTAATCTGTTTTCTACTAATTAAATCTGCCAGGTCAAGGGCCAGAGTGACATCTTAACACTGTAACAAAAGAATCAAAATCAGACAGCTTTATGTTAGCCAATGTACGCAAACCTTACTTTTTAAAACCTAGTTTTAATCAGTTTTAACACCTTTTTTAAAAAGGTATTGATGTGGAATACTTACATAAAATAAGCATAGTGCTGCTTAATGATCCCAACACAAATTTTCTGACTTAGATCAAGGATTTGTGAACTTTTTCCGTAAAGGGCCAGATAATAAATGTTGCAGGCTTTTACAGTTCTGTGGTACTCAACTCCATTGTGGTGCAAAGAACAGCCATACACAACACAGTCTAGCTGTGCTGCAATACAGTTACAAGAACAAGCTGCTGGCCCCCCACTTAGAGATCTACCATAAAAGTTTAACTTACTTTTTTAGTAGCACTAATTTTTGTTCACGAAGATGTGTCTAGTTGGGAGATCTAGTAACAGACAATTCAACTTCACAAAGTTAAACAATACTGTAAAAATCACTTCACTCTACTACATAGAGAATTTACATTACTGTTATTTTTCTCTAGCTAACTTCTCAGCAGTCTGGCTTGATTTAGCTGGCTAGACAGGGTCTTAAATTACCATTCAGGTTATTATACTTATTCTCGAATCTTAATTAGAAAAAATTTTCCAAATTGATGTATCAGCAGTT